>NC_081575.1:86693884-86788858 GCF_022355385.1 Mustela nigripes
ACATCTTCTTGATCCATTCATCTGTTGATGGACATCTAGGTTCTTTCCATAGTTTGGCTATTGTGGACATTGCTGCTATAAACTTTCGGGTGCATGTGCCCCTTTGGATCACTACGTTTGTATCTTTAGGGTAAATACCCAGTAGTGCAATTGCTGGGTCATAGGGCAGTTCTATTTTCAACATTTTGAGGAACCTCCATGCTGTTTTCCAGAGTGACTGCACCAGCTTGCCTTCCCACCAACAGTGTAGGAGGGGAACCCTCCTGCATATTGTATTTTAAAAGATTTTCTTTTTTAGTAATCTCTACATGCAACATGAGGTTTGTGTAACCCAGAGACATGGAGTTACATGCTTTACCAACTGAGTCATCCAGGCACCCTTAGAACTGCACATCTAGATGTACATTTTGCTCAGGTGCCCATGAGACATTGACAAAATTTGATCATACATTAGGTCACAAGGAAAACTTCAATAATTTCCATTTTATAGAAATATTAAATAACATATCTGATCACAGTACAATAAAACTGGAAATTACTGGGTGCCTGGGTGGCTGAGTCAGATAAACATCTGCTTTTGGCTTAGGTCATGATCCTGGGGTCCTGGGATGGAGCCCTACATCAGGCTCCCTGCTCAGCAGAGAGCCTGCTTCTCCCTCTCCTCTCTGCCCTTCCACCTGCTCATGCTCACTATCTCTCTCTGCCTCTCTTTCTCTCAGATAAATAAATAAAATCTTTAAAAAACTGGAAATCACTAACAAAAGAAACAAGCAAATAAACAAAACAAATTGCTTTTCCCACCTGGAAATGAAAAAGCCTTCTATTAAATAACTACTGGGTGAAGAGGAAACACAGACTGAAATGACAAAAATCTTTAAGAAAAAAGATAATGAAAACAGTACATACCAGAATCTATGGGATATATTTAAAGCAGCAATTGCAGGGAAAGTCATAGTTTTTAAAACAACTAGGAAAAGAATAAAGTAAACCAAAAGAAAGCACAAGAAACTGTAAAGATGAAAGCAGATGTTGAGAATAGGAAACATGACCTTAAAAGAAGAGATTGAGAATAGAAAGTAATAGACCTCATTAATAAAACAAAATCCCATTGTTTAAGGAAAAATAACAAAACAGACACATCACTAGCTACCTTATTCAAAAATAAAGATGAGGCACAGGTATATAAAATAAGCAATGACAAATAGTGACTAACCATTGAAACAGAAGATAACAATTTTTTTTTTTAAATCATGAGACTACTTCAGAGAACTCTACAGAATTTGAATACAAAAATCTAGATCAAATGAATAATTGCCTAGGGAAGTATACTTGACCAAAATTTTCTCCATTAGAGTTAGAAAGACCAATTTCCATTAAAGAAATAGAGAAAATCATTAAGGGACTACCGAACATAAAAGCAAAGCCTAGATGTTTTCCCAGAGAGATTTTATCAAACCCTTAAAGAAGATACTTTCAGTGCTCTCTATATTGTCCCAGAGCCTTGAGAATGATGGAAAACTCCTAATTCCATTCATAATGCAAAACCTGACAAAGATATTATAAGAATGAAAACTACATGCCAGTGTCACTCAAGAATGTAAATACAAAACAACAACAACAAAGTACAAACAGACAGATAAAATACTAGCAAACAAAACCCAAGATTACAGTAAGAAAGTAATATACCGTGACTGTGGAATTTATTCCAGGAATGTGGATCACTATTAAGGAACCAGTTAGTGTTACACACCACACAGTTATCTCCACAGATGCTGAAAAAGTCACTGACAAAATCTAACAACTATTTATGCTAAAACTTCTCAATAAAATAAGAATCAAAGAATCAAAATAACCAGTATCTTATTGAATGGGGAAATACTAAAAGTATTCATTCAAAATTTCAAACTGATATACAAGTTCCCTCACCAGTTCCTCTCCTACTTGGGGCCCAGGTAGACAGCAGGTAGAGACAATGTGCACAGGTTCCGTAGTGGATATTAATAACAGCGGTTCTTAATGACTTTGCTTGTAGAAGTACTGAGAGAAGCCATTTTGACTCATTGTGAGGTGAGGGAAAAAGACAAAGAAGGAGGAAGGTAGGGATGGAGAAAGGGAGAAAAGATGAAAGAGAGCTAGCAATGAGAACATCTGGCTATTGGGGCAGAATGTCTGACAGGAGCATGGGACACCGATAAGCAATAACGTCGCTTCACTCCTGTGAAGGAATCCACGGTTGCTCAACTAACTGGATTTTCACAGTCTAGCAAGGTCCACTTCCTTTTGAAAGCCTCTCACAGCAATAAGCAAGTCGTCTGTAAAAATGGGCTATTCTGATACCTTTGCCAGGCTGTGTGCCTGAGGTAAAGCCGTGTGATTTTGGAAGAGTTGTGGGGCTTGATCACATCTCCCCTCCCTATCGCTTTCTTCCTATTATCAGAGGTAGACCTGTAGCATTTGAGGTAGGAAGACAATGAAATTATTTGTCGTGATATTCTATCACAGAAGAGAAAATGGCACTGTTTGACAAGCACAGGCTAGGCTGTGGGGTGGGGGAGGGGAGAATATGGAGCTGAGCAAATCACTGAAGCGGGACAAATCCTGAGCATTTCTCTCTCAGCAAGAGGTTAGGTGAGTGGATCAAGCAAGGTCTCCCAGCTCCTATGAAGGTGCAACTCTTAGGACTCATTTATTATTTTAATATCCACTTACCCTTCCTTCCTACATATGACAGTCCTATAGCATCCAGTTTGCCACATTGAGTTATTTATGTTTTGGTGCCACCTCTAGGATTTTCAAAGTCCTTGTGCTGGTCATAGTTTTCTAGTTGTGCTTCTAAGGAACTCCTTCATGATTATCCCTCATGGGTGGGATGGAGGGGGGCAGGCCTAGAGGACACTTGCTTGGAGCTTGCCCCTAGTTCTCTACTCTTCTCTTCAACAAGAGCACAATGGTTTTACTTGTACATTTTTAATTTCAGGCTTTCAGTTGAAGAAACAGGACTATGTTCTTCTATGCCCACTTGTATACCAAGTGAGAATTCTTTTTTAAGATTTTACTTATTTATTTGAGAGATACAGTGAAGCACCATTGCCAGTGTTGTGCCCACCAGAGTATGATTAGAGGCATCACCCTTGACTGTAGGGCTTCCGAGCCTCATCAAGAGTTTCCAAAAGCTCTGTAATACCCCTTTTCATAAATTCCTTAATTTCACCAGACTTGGTTGTATAGATGATACAATTTATGAAAGGGTACAAATATACACCTGAAATAAATCAAAATGAAAAATGTCATTTAACTCAGCTTTCCTCAAAAACTTATTTAATTCCTTAAACTGAAAATAAGAAATGGCGGACAATGTCTTGGAGTGGTGTGGTCACATATCTCATCAAAGATGGTCACAACAGTTCCTCTTACGCTTTTTGCAAGGTCAGTTTTATGAAAAGATGGAGTCTTTTTCCCCTTTTCTTGAATCTGGACTGACCCTGTCACTTGCTGTGATGACTAGGGTGCAGTGGGGCTGTGCCAGTCACACCGTGCAGCTTCCCTGATGACTCTCCCAAAATGCCACAATGAGACTATCACATAAAGAAGCTGATCTACTCTACTTGAGGATGAGAACTCAGGGGCCCCAGCTGATAACCAGAATCAACGGCCAGACATGTGAGTAGGGCTCCTTGTCATCCAGCCAATTCTCTGGCTAACAATAGCTATAGGAGTGAGCTCAGATGAAAGCAACGCAGGGACCTTTCTGCAAATTCACGAAATGGTGAGAAATAATATTTTGTTTTTATTTCAAATCATGACATTTGAGGGTGGTTTATTGTTGAAGGGGATGGCGATATGCCACCCCAAAATACACCGCTTTGGTTTAAGGATTATGTTGAGCTGAAAGCAATTGAAAAGCAACAGGTCCAGAAAGAAGCCTTCTCAGAGCTTTCCTTATCTACCTAAAAGCATAGCCCACCCCCACCCCAAAAGAATTCAAAAGAACTCGACTGTCATAATTCCTTCCTCAGGAGCTAGAGACAAGAAGTCAGCACCATGCCCAAGCAGCAGACAGTCACAAGACTATTATATCTATCTCCCATCTATTCTCCTAATGATCCATTTATCTTTCCAAACAGTTGTCTTCCCTTTCCCAAGTGCCTTTCCTACCCCTCCCATCACCTGGGGCATATAGGCCCCAATTCTATCCACCCCTTTGATTTATTTCTCACTGAGTACTCCTTCATGTATGCAGCATTACAAGTGTAAATGAATTTGTTTTCCTCCTGTTAATGTGTCTTGTTAATTTTTAATTCAGGTACTGGACATAAGAGGGTAGAGTAAAAGTCTTCTCCCCTACATAGAGTAATAGAGTAATTAGATAAGTAATTTAAGTAGATTATATCTACTTATAAGTGATATAAGTGGATTAAATTAGAGAAGTGATATAAGCAGAAATACAATGTAGGAGAGCCAGAGCCAACACATCTTTGGTTTTTTTTTTTCCCAATATTTTTGAAGCAAACAGGTGTTAGTTGTTCCTGGTCAGCTGGATCATGTGATAGCAGTAGGACAGAATCAGCTAAAATTTGCAGACATAATAACAGTGGGGTAGTTTTTGTTCACTGGGGACAAATTACCTAAATTTAAACCCTTTATTATGCCTCCCAAGAAGATATCTGGTTGAGAATCACAAAGAAAAACTAACAGAGAGCACAACCTAAAAGAAAAATGGAGTGATTTTTTTTCAACATGAAACTCAGAAAAATAGAACATTTAAGTACTGAACAAGACATTTTAAATTAAATCATGAGGCAATGACATTTGAGCATAGACTTAAAGGCAGTGAGAAAGTTTAGATGTAGTTATTTGGAAGAAGAACATACCAGATGGAGGGGTTAGCCACTACAAAGGCCCCAATTACTGAATGCACCTGTTATATTCGTAGTGTGATTGGCTCATGATAACCATTTATGGTGAGAACAGTGTAAAATAGCACAACTGAAGATAAGGTACTTGAATGAATCTCTTACTTTCAATATAAAAGGGGATAAAATTGGACTGATAGAAAAGCAGCTTGTCCCTCACTTCTTTTTTTTTTTAATCATTTATTTATTAGTGTGAGAGAGAGAGGGTGCATGTGAACGAGTGCACATGGGGGAAGGGGAAGACAGAGACAACCTTCAAACAGGGTCCCTACTGAGTACAGAGCCTGACGCAAAGCTCCATTCCATGACCCATGAGATCATGACCCGAGTTGAAACCAATAGTCAATCGCTTAATGGACTGAGCCACTCAGGCACCCCTGCCACTCACTTCTAATAAATAAATGTTAAATACTTAAGGGATATCAGTTAAAAATGTCTTAGTCCAGAATCTAATTCTAATCTATGTTTTTAACTCAAATCACTCCCCCAACCACATCTCTTGTTCTGAGCCCCTATAAGTGTAAAAGCAGGTAAAACTAGCAACACCAAATGCAGCTGGAATCTCCAATATCACCTTATTCTGGAGGATCTGGGATTCAAGGGTTGTTGCCTCATATCCTGAAAAAAAAAGGCTCAGAGTGGTAGATTGTCTTTTATAAACTGTAATCAATAATCCAGTAGAACTGTAAACCTGAATTATTCTTCACTACTAGACACACATTTAGGTCATTTTAAGAACTCTCTCCTCTAGTATTTAATGTTTTAAACCTGAAATAATGACTTTTAAAAAGAAATTACCTTAGATAATTTCATTATGTGACAGTGAGATGTTCTTATGCTCACTTTGCACTTTACTGCCTCAGATCCGGAAACTGCCATCTGTGGAAAGAGAATTCCAGGTTTGAAGGAACATCAAGTGCAAAGAACCTGGGGTAGAACCGTGTGAATCATATGAAAGAAGTACAAAGGAAAGCAGTGTGCATGGAATTGAGTAGTAGAGAGGGAAGAGAAGGGTCAGATCTTGTAGGGTGGGTCTTGTAGGTCAGGGTAAAGGTTTCAAATTTGACTTTTGGTGAATGAGAAGCCATTGAATATTTTGAATAGAGGAGTAATTTTATCTAACTTACCTTTAATGGGATCCCTCTGGTTTCTTTGTGAACCCTAGACTGGGTTTTGGGGTGGGGGTGGGGGTCAAATCAGAGAAACTAGTTAGGAATATATTTTATTTTATTTTATTTCTTTAGGGGAAAGATGAGATGTCTGATCAGACAGACTGGTCAAAGCATGAGAAATGACTGGTGATCTTAAATACATTTTGAGGCTAAAGCTAAGAAGTTGTGGGATAAAAAGCTAAGACATTTAAAAAAAATTAGCAGGATCATGAAAAGTAAAATTACAGAAGGGGCTTAAATAAAAGAGCAAATGTTTAATGTGAATAAAACTGAATTATTTCAGGGAAGAATCAGCTAGCACTTAATATTTGTAGCTCTGCAATACAATAAAATATATCTTTGGTCTTTGTCCTTATTTCCCGGCACATCCCTCCTAAAATGCTTGGACTCTCCTGAGTTATCACATTGTCACATGTTAATGAGATGACTACTTCTTCATCATTCCATACTCTTTCCCCACACCTTGTTCTGTTTGTCTCTACCATCTGGTTGTCCCCTGAGTTGTATTCTTTATACTCAACTGTAATAGCAAATAAAGTGCTTTCCTGAGTTCTGTGAGTTGTTCTAGCAAATTATTCAACCTGAAGTGAGGCAATCATGGGAACTCCCAATAAGTAGCCAAGTGAAACAGAAGTGTGGGTAATTGGGTGATCCAGTACTTGCAGCTGGTGTTTGAAGTGGGGGCAGTCTTATGGGACTAAGCCTTCAACCTATGGGGTCTGCACTAAGGATTGGCAGTTAGTATCACAATTGAATTGAATTGTTGGACACCTAGTTGATGTCAGAGAGTTGAACGAGTGGTGTTGGAACAGACATCACCATATTTGGTGTCAGGAAGAAAAATGGAATTGGTCATTTCCTTTTTCAAAGCATAAATTTGGGCTTCTGATGGGCAAATTTGAGCTGTTGCTGTTTTTCAACATAAGTGTCCTCTTGTGTCTATCTCTGCAGCTCAAATTTGGTCCAGATCAGTATTTATCAGTTCCTAGCTTACATGTATGACAAAATGGTGATTTCCGATTCAGTTGTTTAACATTTTTAAGAAACATAAAATACGTGAAATAAAGAACACAAATCAAAAGTTTTAGTTAAGATATAATCACAATATGAACTACCATTTATTATTATTAATTATTATTATTATTACTATTATTATTAAGTAAGCTCCACACCCAATGTGGGGCTTGAACTCACAACCATGAGATCAAGGGTTGCATGCTCTACCAACTGAGCCAACCAGGCACCCTGAACTACCATCCAGAGCAAGAACTAAAACATGATCAGCACTTCCTAAGTGATCTTTATGCCCCCTCTCAGATGTTAACCCCACTCTCCTCTCTAAAAGTAACCACTGTTTTAATGTCCAACCCCATAATTTAATTTTGCCTGTGTCTGAATTTTATATAAGTTGAATCATGCATTATGTACTCTTTTATGTCTGGATTTTTTTTTTTTGCCCAACATTGTATTTATGTGAGTGATTCATCAGTATCATTGCACATAGCAGTAGTTCATTAATTTTTATTGCTATAGTTTGTATAAACATACTCAATTCATTTATCCACTCTACTGATGGATATTTGAGCTGTTTCCTGGATTTAGCTATTGCAGTAATGCTGTACATAAATTTTGGTGCACAGATACATATTTTTCTTTTGGTATATATCTTGGAATTAAATTACTGGATTATAGGATATGCGGTACATAATAAAAACTCCTACTTTTCAAAAATGGCTATATAAATTTATAATAATATTAGCAATATATAAGGATTCTAGTTGCTCTAAATCCTCACAATACTTGCTATTTTTAGTGTTCATTTTAGCCATTCAGTAGTTATACAATGATATCTAATTGTGTTTTAATTTGTGTTTTTTGATAACTAATAAGATTGAGCACCTTTTCACATATCCTTAGGAATAAAGGGAATATATGCATTTAAGTTTATAAATTCCCTTATATGCAGAGCTTTAGAAGCATTTCACAAGTCATCTTGTATTTTAATTATTATTTAATTTGGAATATTCCCTAATTTCTATTGTAATTGCTTCTTTGGTTCATTGTTTATTGAAAACTTGTGTTGTTAAATTCCAAACACATGGGGATTTTCTGGTTATCTTTTTGTTAATGATGTCTGGCTTATTTCCACATATTCTGAATGAATTCATTCCTTTGAAACATATTCTATGGCTCAACACATGATAAATTTTAATAAATGTTTTCTAAGCCCTTGTAAGTAATGCACAGTCTATAATTGTGGGGGTCAATATTCTACATGTGTCAAATTAGAAGCTGGAAAGAATAAAACCAAAAGCCTCTAGAAGATTTGTGTAATATGACACATGAGATTGACCTACTTCGGCATGTTTAGAAGAAACAGAAAATATTCCTGATCACAATAACACATAAGTTGAAATTAACAATAAAAGTAGAAAGAAAAAACTACCACTTCTAAAGTAAAATACAACTTCTTTCCTGAACATCTAAGAGGGAAAAATCATTTCAAAACGAAATAAGTACACTTATATAACTGCTATATATCAGATAAAAATTAAAGCATTACTCAAAGAAAAAAATCTTAGCCCTAAATACTTATATTAATAACCAAGAAAAAATAAAAATAAATTAATCAGACTCAGTAGGTTAGAAAGGAACACAAAAAATAAACCTAGGGGAAGCAGAAAGGAAATGAAGCAAAAGCAGAAATTGTTGATATAGAAAACGAAATAGCTATATTTAACAAATAAATCAAATAGCTTATACTTTGAAAAAGTCAATAAAGTGGATAACATTATTGTATTAGGATAAGCTAAGCTTAGACTTTGGTTATAAGCAACCCCTAAATCCTAGTGGTTTACCGCATAGATTTTATTTCTTCTGCATACATACTATATATATATATATATATATATATATATATATATATATATATAATAGAGAATATACACTACACACCCCACTGTAAGTTTAAAATAACCAAGGCAACTCTCCCACCCCCCACACTACTTCAGCAATTTGGGCTGCTTTGCCTTGGGATTATGCCCCATCAACACATGCCCTCCACACTTACTGTCAGTAGGAAAAAGAATCTGGAAACTTTCCGAGGGGCTTTTCATCCTTTGCCTGGAATGCCTCCATGACTCCAAGGGAGATATATTTTTATTACACTTTGAATGGGAGCTCCTAGTCTACTATACAAGGACTGTGAGAAGCCAGTGGTTCTGGGGTAAAGGAGACATCATCTAGCATGGCCATTTTCTTTGCTCAGGAAGTCAAACAAAGCAAGAAATAGGAAAATATTCCCTTCCTGACACTAGTGTCTCTTAGAAAACAATTAGAAGTGACATTACCCCTTCCAAGGGAAGGCCTTTAGAGGACATAGTATAACCAAAGTCATCAGATGTAGGAGGAACACCAATGATATCGGGGAGTTGGGTAGTGGCTATTTTCTGTAGGCTGGGATCTAGGTGAAGAGAAGCAATCACATAATTTGGTTCACTGGCAGCAGTGAGAAAGATGGCAGTAGCTCACCCAAGCATGGTAGGCCTATTTAAGCTGTTCTTTTTTTCTCTTCTTTTTCTCTCCTACTATCTCTCTCCTCTTATCCCTCCACTCAAGCTACATAGTGTCCCCATCTGGAGATAGGTCACATTTAACAGTTGACAGTACTTATCCTGTGGTGATACTAGAGATATGGCTGATTTGGTTGTTAGAGCTAGCTGGAAGGTTTATTTTTGTCTTACAGTGCCCTAGGCCTGCTGTGTTTCAGGAGCTGAAACTGTAGTTACAAACTAGCAGGAGCAATTTTCAACTCCCTTTCAGGAAGGATGGTTTCAGGGAGGGGCCTTGATTCTGGTCACCTACTCAAGTGAAGATTTTAATTCCTTGGGGTTTTTTTGTTTTGTTTTGTTTCTGGTTTTTGGTTTCGTTTGGGTTTTGGGTTTTTTTTTCTTTCTTTCCCCCACCCCCACCCCACCCCCGCTAAACACCTGGTCATCTCTGGTTTCAACCCAAAGTGCCAACTGGTGTGTGGCTTTACCTGTGCTCTGTATTTGGGTTCTTGTTTCATTTTTTAGTTTTTGAGATACTTATCTTGCCTGTAAGTCCAGTGTGTCTTTTTACTTTCCTTTCTTAATGTTTTATCCATCACTTCAATGTACTTGAAGGTCAAAGCATGTTCTTACAATACCATCTTGACCAAAGTGTATTCCTTTTTTAACAGAAAAAAATCCTTTCCTTCTCTCCTTTCTTTCTCTTTTTCTCTGTTGCAGCATTTAAGGTTTTCATCTTTATCCTTGGTTTCTCTAGTTTTACTAAGATGTTTATAAGAAATTTATGTTTATTCATCTTGTGTGCTATTTGGAATGCCTTATGCTAGGAAGATGCATGTCTTTTTTTAATTTTGGGAATATATTAAGGTTTTATTTATTTGAGAGAGCTAGACAGAGATAGTGACAGAGAGATGAGTGTGGAAGAGAGGGAGAAGCAGGCTTCCTGAGCAGAGAGCCTGATGTGGGGCTTGATCCCAGGACCCTGAGATGATGACCTGAGCCAAAGCCAGACACTAAACAAACTGAGCCACCCAGGTGCCCCAAATGTTGGAATCTTTTAATCACTACCATTTCAAGCATCAAGTCATCACCATTTCATCCATTCTTCTAGCATTCCTATGAAACATGTTTCTGCCTTTTTTTCTTCTGTCCATCTTACTTTCCTTCTTCCATGAAATAAATATAGATTGATTGGATTTGTACTGTGTGCTATGGGCAGTGACAGGCGTTGGGACTAAAGAAGGAAATATGTACCCGGAAAGGCTTGAAATACTGTCTCAAAGATACAGAGTTCAGAAAATGATTTAACCAAACACTTGGGACCCTGAAATAGAGAAAAAAGTAGGGAGTGCTCAAGAAAATCTCTCCTTCAGCTTCTACTCGCAAACTTTTTCCCTTGACGCCAGTCCACAAATGGAACAACAATAGAAAGAGACTCCAACATAGATCCTTATTCTTGGTTTTCAAATTATTTGTGCCAATTGGCTCAAGCTCGAAATTCTTATGCAAGTTATTCTTGGAAGGTTCTTTCTATGAGGTCTCCCTCCCCACCCATTATGTCTGAAGCTCAGCAGTTGGTGAAGGTTCCTGAAACCTGGAAGTTCCACTACTCTGGTGAAGGCAGTTTGCATGTCCTATACTTATTATTCCTATTCCTAGGCAGTATTTATGTTTTAATTTTATTGGTACCTGTAAACTAAAACGGTTGGGCTTTATTGACTTTAATATAAAAGTAAATGGCCAAAACATGGAGAAATAAACATTAGCACCTTTGGATCTGACATGCTACTCTGTGACTTTTTATTTTAACAATCACCAGCTGATGGAAAAAGAAACAGAGTATTACTGACACCACAGGGTTGATCCTGTGTCATTGTCACCACACCTTAGTCTCTGAAAATCCTGCTTACTCCCCACAGATAATCACTATCCTGATCTATAATATGTTAGATTTGTCTCTTTTTGGACATCTTAAAAATGAAATCATATGGCAAGCATTTGTATGTGTGTATCTGGGTGGGGTTTTGTTTTTTTTTTTTTTTTGCTCTGTATTATTATGTTGCTGAGAGTCTTTATGTTGTTACATGTAGCAGTAATTTCTTACTTTTTTATTATATAATTTTTCAGTACAGAAAGGTGTACCCCACCAGTAGTCTATGAGAAATCCAATAGCTGCACATTCTTCTCAATACTTCGTGTTGTCTGTCTTTTGCTTTTAAGCCATCTTGATGAGTGTATAGTGATTCATAGTGCATTTCATTGTGTTGTATACAGTTCTTTGAGTTTAAACATATGTTTAGATTTGTAGAACCACCACCATATTCACCATAATCAAGGTACAGAATTGTTCCATCACCCCCTAAAATACCCCCAGTGTAGTTACAACCTCCTTCCATTAATTGCTGGTATCCACTGATCTGTTCTCTAACCCTATAATTTTTGACAAATGCCACATAAAGGGAATCATACACTATATAATCTTTTGAGTTTGGCTCTTTTCACACAGTATGATGCCTTTGATATCCATCCATGTAGTGGGATATATCAGTAATTTGTTCCTTTCCTATTCATGCACGAATATATCACAGTTCATCTTTTCAACTGCTGATAGACATTTGGGTTATTTCCAGTTTTTAGATACTATGACTAGAACTGCTATAAACATCCACAGGCAGGATTTTACAAGGTTCTGAGATTTTATTGATCTCAGGCAGGAAACTGCCTAGTAGTGGGACTGCTGGGTCATATGATAAGTATAAATTTAACTTTATAAGAAAATACCAAACTGTTTTTCAGAGTGGCAGTACCATTTTTTCACTCCCATCAGGTATATATGAGAAATTCAGTTGTTCTGTATATTCGCCAGTACTTGGTATTATCAGATACTACTTTCACTCTAGCCTTTCTAGGCTACAATGTTATTTCATTCTGGTTTTAATGTACATTTCCCTGATAGCAGTGATGTGGACCGTCACTTCATCTGCTTATCTGCCATCTGTATATTCTGTTTGGCAAAGTGTCTGTTCAGATCTTTTGCCCATTTTTATTTGGGTTATTTTCTTATTCTTGAGTTCTTTAGATATTCTGAATATAAGTCCTTTAGCAGATATTCAGTTTGCAATTATGGTCTCCTGATCAGCGGCTTATCTCCTTTTCATATTAGTAACAATGCCTTTTGTAAATGTTTTACATTTTGTGAAAGTCCAACTTGTCAATTGTTTCTTTATGGATCATGCCTTTGGTCTTGTATCTAAAAGCTCATCACCAAATCTAACATATAGATTTGTGCTTTATTTCCTTTATAGACATTTTAATTTTTTTTAATTTATTTGACAGACAGAGATCACAAGTAGGCAGAGAGGCAGGCAGAGAGAGGGGGGTAGTCAGGGTCCCTGCCGAGCAAAGAGCCTGATGCGGGGCTCGATCCCAGGACCCTAGGATCATGACCTGAGCCGAAGGCAGAGGCTTTAACCCACTGAGCCACCCAGGTGTGCCCCTTTATAGACATTTTAAATATTTATGTTTTACATTTAGGTCTATGATCCATTTTGAGCTAATTTTTGTATGAGATGTGAGATATATGTCTATGGTTTTTTTGCATATAGACTATTTGCTTTATAATATTTTTCTCTGTGTTTCATTTTGGATTGTTTCTATTGCTATGCCTTCATGTTCACTTATATTTTCTTCTGCAATGAGTAAAATTTTCTTAATCCCATTTAGTATATTTAATATATTTCATACATTATAGTTTTCATTTCTGTAAGTTCAGTTTGAGACTTTTTAATATCTTCTATGTCTCTACTTGACTTTTTGAGTATACAGAATATACTTATAGTAACTATTAATGTTCTTACCTGCTAATTTTAGGCATCTGTGTTAATTTTGTGTTATCTTCTATTGATTATCCTCATATGGGTCAGTTTTCACTGGACTCTTCTACTTCTTTGCATGCTTGGAAATGTTTGATTAGATGCATAAGTTGTGAATTTTAACTTGGGTCTTGGATGTTTTTGTATTTCTATAAATATTTTTAAGCTTTTTCTACTGCTATATGGTCACATTATTTGGAAACATTTGATACCCCATGTCTTGCTTTTATGATTTATTAGGTCTGGAGCAGTGCACACTATAGGGCTGTAGGGGAAGAAAATATAAGTTTCCCTCTACCATTCTGAGTTCTTGGCTGAGACCCTGTAACAAAAGAGATTACCAAGAAAACAGTTTTAAAAATTATTTAATATAAGTTTTATGTGACATAGGAGTCTTCATAAATAAATGAAGACCTGAAGAAGCAGTTAAGCCTGAGCACTTTTTATGCTAGGTTTGATGAAAAGTGAGAAGTTATGGGAAAATATGATAGGGCAAAGGGGTATGAGCTAAGTGTAGTAAACTGGGAGAAACAACAAAACCTGTTCCTTCAGGTTCTTCTGGGTGTCCCTAATCTGGAGATAAGAATGCTCCTTTTCTCCATGTAAAAGGAGGACACCTTTCGCACAAGGGTCTTATGATCTGCTTCGGAAGATGAGAAAGTCCTTCCTATATATGCCATTTTGCAAATTCCTTCAGCTTAAAATTTCAATATGCCAAGTTGCCATATTTTGCAGTAACATGTCCTAAACCCCACAAGAGTTCATTATTCCCTTGTACTCGGGCAAAATCTCGCTAACTTGTTTACCCAATGTCCCATGAATTACAGGTTTTCCAATTTGGCTAATAGAAGTAGGCACTGTTCCCAGCCTTGCATGAGTACTGTGTAGTACTTTAATCCTTCCAAATGATTGTTTCCCTGGATCTACATAGTTTCCTGTCACACATGTTCTGCTCTGCTGAACACTATAGATCTCTGGACCACTGGAGTTCTCTCTCTCTGAATTTCTCTCCTCTCCAGTATCCCATCCTGTAAACTCCAGACATCCTGGTCTCCCTGAACTCTTAGCTCTGTCTCCTCGACTCAGGAAGTTTTCTGTGTTCTACTTGGGTTGTCCCTCCATGTGCCTCAGCCTGGAAACTCTCTTCTCTGAGTAACCTGAGTAATGACAGGATTGACCTCATTTGTTTCTCATTCCACGGGGATCATTGTCCTTCATCACCTGGTACCCAGTGTCTTGAAAACTGTCATTTCATATATTTACTTCTCTTTTATTTAAATGTTTCAAGTGTGAAGGTAATTCTAGCCCCTGTTACCACCGTCTTGGCCAGAAGCAAAAGTCTTAATTTGCCTTCTTTATTGCTAGTGAGTTTGAATATCTTATA
Organism: Mustela nigripes; assembly: GCF_022355385.1. Taxonomy (NCBI): domain Eukaryota; kingdom Metazoa; phylum Chordata; class Mammalia; order Carnivora; family Mustelidae; genus Mustela; species Mustela nigripes. The sequence goes on from NC_081575.1 coordinate 86,708,777, forward strand.
TGCCTGTTGGCCATAATATTTCTTACTATGTGAAATGACAGTTTATATGTTTTGCCCATTTTTCTACTAAGCAATTTGTCATTTCTCATTATTTTAGAAGAGTTTTTTCTATATTGAAGATATCAAACTGCTATCTGTCATATATGTTATAAATATTTTATTCATTTGTTATTTGCTTTTCATTTTGATTTATTGCATTTTTATAATGCAATCACTTTCAGTTTTTTATTTAATCAGATTTCTTCTTCTCTTGATATTCTTCCTTATTGATTCTGCCACTGGAAAATGTACCAATATTACATGTACCCACACTGTCTTCTAATTATTTTATGATATTTCCTAAAATCATAAAGAATCATAAGGAGGTAAGGAATCAGAATGCAGGTTTCTGGAAAGACTATATAGCCCAGAGCACTTTTCATGGCATTTTAAAACAAATCCCTTTCATTTCTTCATTTCAATTTGCTGTTATTACTTAAAAGCAAGTGCTGGGACTTAGCTCAAATGGGCTGAAACAGTCTATATCCCCACGCAACTCTTGTTTCCAACAAGAGTGCACAGGTTTCCTTGGCAGACTCCAACTAAAGGTTCACCTAACGATCTCAATCTGGGATCACAGTAGAATCTGTGAAAATATAGTGGTGGTTAAGTGGACCATTTCTAGTAAGAATCAGTACATGACTAAAAAGCAGAGTGAAAAATCAGGTTCCATTATAGATTCTTCAACTGTTATTTTTCAGGACCACTTTTTCATGCTCTGTTCTGCTGCCTATATTCTTTTTTCCTTCTGGCTCTAGGGTCCACACCTTTCTCTAACCACAAATTTCCTCTTCTCTTTAGAGTTTTTTACAATGAAGGGTACAAGAAGATGCCACCCCAAAACATGACTCTTTGGCATGTAGATTATTTTGAGCTAAAGGCCATTTATAACCAGCAGACACTAGAAAAGTACTAAAAACAGGGCACAAGTTTTCCTTGTAAAAAGGAAATTTCCATTTATATAAAGATTTCCATTTATAAAGGAAATTTCCATTTGTAGAGCTCTCTCCCTTTCCTTATCATAAACAACAAGTTTTAACAATGGAGAAGGCACCCGGCTTAAATCTGCCTGACAGACTGTACTAACCAACTCTCTTGACTACACTTTTTCTTGTCACCTTCCTGTAACTTGCCTGCCCCCACCCCAGAAGCCCTAAATATCTTTTCTTTGGTTTAGCAAAAGAGGTATATAAGCGTCAATCATCTGGCCACTTCCTTGAGTGTCATTTTTTGGTAAACCCCCTGTGTTGCACATATACTAATTAAAGCTGTTTTTCCTCTTATGAATTTGTTTTTTATCAGTTAGATTTGTAGGCCCCAGTCAATGAAACTTAGATGGATAGAATGAAAATCATTTTTTTTCTCCCCTATACTACTCATGTTTACTTGTCCCTACCTCAACCCTTCATAGGCTTCTACCAATTTTAGGCAATGTATTGATAATACCTATGAAGATACACAGAGGAAGATGGGTTCAGAAAAATATTTGAGGATGTATGTATATATGTATGTATGTATGTATTTTTAAGATTTTATTTATTTGACAGAGGTCACAAGTAGGCAGAGAGGCACGCAGAAGGAGGGGCAGGCTCCCTGCTGAGCAGAGAGCCTGATGTGGAGCTCAATCCCAGTGCCCTGAGATCATGACCTGAGCCAAAAGCAGAGTCTTAACCCACTGACCAACCCAGGCCCTCCTGAGGATGTTTTTAAATTAATATAATTCTTATGGTTGTGATTCTTGGGACCACAAATACCTAGATTTCCTTGTGTATCAGTTATTTCTTCTGACAGTAATGCTATGTAACAAAGCATTCCACAAATGGCTTAAAACAATAAGGATTTATTAACTTGTGAAAGCTTGGGTGGATGAGAGAGTTTTTCTGGAATTACTTGGACTCACTTGTGCATCTGCAGTCAACAGCATGTTGGCTATGGAGCTCAGATCTTTTGGCTAGGCTCCAGAGGTTGGCTGATGATCAGTCACCCCAGTTAGGACAATTTAGCTACATAGATTGATGCACAAAACCTCATTCTCTAGAAAGCCACATTCTCATGGGAAAAGCCTATGCATGAGAGCTAATGGGAACAAGAAATGATTTTCCATGCCCCTACCTATTAATATTTCTAAAAGTCCCAATGACCAGAGCAAGTCATATGGCCAACCCCAGAACCAAGGAAGGGGCAGAAACCATGCATAGAGTGGGAGGGTATTTTAAAGATATAGGGCAAAGAGCATAGATAAGAGAGGGTATAGAATGGAGGCCACATCACACCTTGTAATGATGCCAGCTTTCCAGTTTTATGTGGAAAAAGAATTCAACCAGATGCTTCTTCTCACAGACTCATGGCTTCTTTGGGCCATTCTGATTCTTCCTTTCAAGAGGTCCCCAGTCACAGCTCAGAGCCTCAGATATATTCAGAGTAGAACAAAAGGTGGGAGTCAGTTCCATTCAGGACACCCTTAAACTCCAGGGAGTAATTTGCATTTCTGAGGCCTTTCAGCCCGGAATTGCTTTACATTCCTAGCCCTGGCCTGTGGAGAGGTTTTTGAAAATACAGTTTCCCTGGTTGCATTACCCAGAAGTGCTGGTTCAATAAAGCTGTCTAAGGGGCCTGAAAATGCGTGTTTTGAAAAGGCTTCCCAAGAGATTCTGTGGTGCACCCAAGTTAAGAATCAGTGCTTGGAGAGATCTCTTCACTAGCTTCATGTTTATTGATTTGGTTTGCCCTGATAATATGTTCATTCATTCGTTTCTGTGTACATGTAAAGTAGAGGTTTAACAAGGGCCTGGAAAAGTTTGTTAGTGGAAAAACAAAAGAAAGCTTTGTAGCTTTGTTTTTTTAAAACATTCAAGTAGCTCTTCAACTCCTGTCTTATAAGGACTTTGTAGATTTTTATTTACTTGTGGATCTTAGGTCCTTTCTCACTTTAAATACATAACTCCGTCAATTGGCTAAAATAACTTCAGTAGTCCCTGCTGGATTTAAGACATTAAAGCAGAAATCTTATCACTAACACACAGTAACAATCCAAGATCTGAGGAAATTAAAGTAATCCATCTATAAGAAGAGCAAACTGTAGCTGGGATGTTACAAATGGGTAAAGGCATGCTGAAGAGTCTTATGGCTCTTGACAAACAAGTATAAACCAGGTCTATATCCCTACGTCTCAAAGTTAAACTTGGCCACTTGATGTGTTGGTCACTTGAATGTGGAGTTAGTTACAATAATTAAAATAATAAAATATTTGTTTAGCATTCCTCTGTGCTGGATAATTGGCATATATTCTCATTGAAAATATTTGACAACTTCTCTTTGAGCCAGATCTATTATTACACTAATTTTACAAATAAAGAATTTAATGCTTAGTGTTAGGTCGTTGGGTTCCGGGAGTGCAGGAGGAACAATAGAAATGACCGCCAGGTCCCGCCAACTCCCTCCCAGAGCGATTTACCCTACTCTGCTTTCCAGAGTCAGGAAACCTCGCCCGAGGGTGCCCATCTCCTCCCGGTGCAACTTTCCTTGCTCCCCTTCTCCTGAGCCCTGAAATTTCGCCAGGGAGTGCCTTTAATAAATCTTGCCTTGTGCCTACCTCACCTGGTGTCGTGTTTATCTCGCCTATAAAACATTACACTTAGTAGTTTTTGTAAGATCCCATGACTAGTAAAAGACAAAAACAGGACATAAATAATGTACTTAGTGACTGAAGAGCTCATACTCTTTAACTATTTGACTATGTCCTTTTCCTCTTCCTTGGTTGTGACCCCGCTTGCCACCCCATCACTAGCCTTTGAAATCATCCCTGGTGTACTTCTAGAAAGGAACTGCAGATCTGGATGGGCTCTTGATACTAAGTACTTATGCAGAAAAATTAATTTATTATAAGGGTATTAATAGTTAATTAATAGGTATCATAATTAATAATATATAATATTAGCATAATTTATTAAAATACAGTCTTAAATATCATTAATGACTAATATCCAGTACTTAATTAATGTCATACATTTAAAATGTATCAATTCATTTAATATTCACCACAATCCTATAAAATAAGGCCTAATATTATTCCCCTCTTAGAGATGAAGCAGCCAACGCTTCAAATGATAGTGGAACTTGCAAATGGCCTCAGACCTAGTAATGAAGATTGAAATCCAGGCAATCTAATGTTCCAGCCTGTGATCTGAACTACTGCAGGATACCTTGAGGTGGCTTTGAAGTCCCTACAAAAACACAGCTGGAGTGCAGGAAAAAACTGGAAGAAGCTAGTGTATCAAGTCATTGTCGTACCTACTCTGTTTGTCTTCATTCTCTCCAGTCTCTGCAAACCAGCTCATACAGGTGCAAGAGCAGCTGGCTCTGAGAGGTCCCAAACAGACCTTGTTCAGCCATTTGCCATTGATAAAACCCAAAGGCAGAGAAATGAGTGGGGTTGAAACAAGAAAAGAATTTGTTTCAGTGAGGCCAACACTGGGAAGACAGGGGACTGAAAGACTGTCTGCAAAATACTGAAAGTACTTGCAAGTTTGTGTAAGAAAAATCTGGGGAAGAGGTGGGTAGGTACATGCAGGTGGACAGTGAGGGGTCAAATGGATCACTATCTTGAGGTTAATCACAGATGGGGTCTTGCTACCTCAGGACAGGCCCTGTGCTTGAAGGGGTAGTTTCAGTTCCCATCAGATGATGCTTTACCCTCAGGGTCTTCTGCCTGAACCAAGAGATAAACTAGAAAGAAGAACCCAACTAAAAAGTTTGAGGTCAAAATGGAGGCAGCCAAAGCCCTCTTTCAGCTCCTCAGGTCTCCAGTCACAAGGAGGAACAAGGCCAGCAACTGTTCCAATGATGTGTTTCTAACAGTTAAAGCCTCTAGACAGAATGACTGGCTCTCTCAAGCCCATGTCTAGCATCCCAGCTTGGTTCAGCTGTCCCCTGTGGTCCTGTGAGCTGTGGTAAGGCACAACTGCACCTGTATCAGCATGATGAATGACCATCCCACTGCCCACATGTGCAAGAGGAGAGGGAATTTATTAGAAAAGGGGGAGTTAAGGGATGCCTGGGTGGCTCAATGAGTTAAAGCCTCTGCCTTGGGCTCAGGTCATGATTTCAGGGTCCTGGGATCAAGTCTGGATCTCTGCTCAGCAGGGATCCTGCTTCCCTCTCTCTCTCTGCCTGCCTCTGCCTACTTGTGATCTCAATCTCTTTGTCAAATAAATAAATAAATAAAATTTTTTTAAAAAAAGAAAAGAAAAGGGGGAGTTGTTAGGGAGAAAGCCCAAAAGAGGTACACTATAGGTCTGTGTTGGGGATTATTGATTTTTAACAGTCATTTTGTTGACTTAAGATATTTCTAGGATGCTTTCATATATTTTGAAAATTATTATACTACTTAATTAGAATTGTGAAAATAAATAAAGGAAACCTCATTTAAAATGGAGTTGGGGGCTCCTGGGTGGTTCAGTGGGTTAAGCATTTGCCTTCAGCTTAGATCATGATCCCAGGATCCTGTGGTGGAATCCTACATTGCACTCCCTGCTCAGTAGGGAGCCTGCTTTCCCCTCTCCCTCTGTCCCTCCCCCTGCTCATGCTCTCTCTCCCTTGCTCTCCATCTCAAATAAATAAATAAAATCTTAAAAATAAATAAATAATAATAAAATGGAGTCAGGAAGCCCTGAAGGGGGAACTCTCATGCAGAAAACCTCTCTTAGCAGTGGGCATCACCCACAGGAAGAAGGAAGAAAAGAATTATCTGGAAGATGGAAGACATTTTCACATAGGAATTTTATCTCCTGATTTAAAAAAAAAGAAGAAGAAGAAGAAGAAGAAGAAGATCCCTCCTAGTCCACCTATAGCCAATGAGAAACCACCACAAACTCCAACTCTTGTTTTTCTCCAGTGAACTTTTGTTCAAAACAACCTTCCACAATTTCCTTCTAACACCTGATAAAAGCTGACCTTGTCTTTGTCTCTTTAGACTTGCCTATGGTTTGCCATAATTTCCTTGCTTGCTTGACCTGAATTGTAATTCCTCTGCTATTTCTGAATAAACTCATTTTGCTAGTAATATAACTGGCTCTTTTATCCTTTTCTTTTTAATTTGTTATTTTTTATAAACATATATTTTTATCCCCAGGGGTACAGGTCTGTGAATCGCCAGGTTTACACACTTCACAGCACTCACCCTCCCCAATGTCCATAACCCCACCCCCCTTCTCCCAACTGGCTCTTTTATTCTTAAGGTTGACAGTATGTTTACTTCTACTTGGGATTTCTTCTTGTTCTTAAGTTCCCAGGATTCTCCAAAAATAAAATTTGCACAACTTAATCCAGACCCAGTATCTATCTTACATTCTAAGTTTGTTAAACTGCCTCAAATACTTTTGAGGGGGAAAAAGATCCCCAAACAAACCAGGAAATATGCAAATTTCAAGAAATTAAAAACATTATAGCTGAATTTCATTTTATAAGATAGGGCAATTCACATGAGTTTGTTTCTACACTAGTAAATATGTATGCATTATAGAAAAATATAAAATATAGATGAACAAAAATGAAAAATAAAAATCTCCAGGACTTCACAATTCAGGAGTAAACATTGATTTAAAAAGAAACAACAAGCCCAAACTGGTGTCATTTGCCCCACAAGGACAGCAAACCAAGATTTAGATTCAACCTCTCTCAGAAATGTGATCTTTTAACTGTCACTCTGAACTTTCCTAATAAGCACTATAGTGAGGTGATCTGCATGATAAAAACTCTGCTGTTGCCTTTCTCCCCCAAAACCTGCAGTCCAGGTCTGAAACAATCTTTTCTTTTGTTCCTTACCCTGCCCTCCTGCCTATGAATTCCTTCCATTTTTGTACAGCTCCTCAGAACATCTCTCTGCTTGCTAGAGGGAATGCTACCCAATTCCCGTATCACTTAATAAAGCCAATTAGATCTTCACATTTAGTCAGTTGAATTTTGTTTTCTAACATATTAATAGTTTACTGTGTGTTCTTTCAGACTTTTTGCTGTAACTTGCTCTTTTTGTTTGTGATTTAGAAGTTTTATTTAAGTTATTTTGTAATTGTCTAAACATTTAAATAGTTTTTTTTCCTTTGAAACAACTGCAAAACGATTTTTTGTTTCATTTAAACAGAAAGAAAAAAGAAATATTGGTACATTTTATTTTTATCCCTTCCCCCGTACTTCACTGTTTTTGTTAGAATAATCGGGGATATTAAACCTGGATTAGTTTACTTTATAATTGCATGTCCTTTCAAAAATTGTTTATTACATTCCATAACCATGTGAACAATCATTTCAACACTGAACAGAAATATTACTGATCTCAAGTAGTCAGCACAATTACTTTTTTTTTTTAAAGCACAATTGCTTTTTTTAAAGATGTATTTGAGACAGAGAGAGAAAACTGATGAACATGGGGTCGGGGGAAGGACAGAGAGGGGGAGAGAGAGAAACTGGAGCACAGAGAGAATTCCCCCTGAGCACATAGCCCAATGTGGGACTTGATCTCACCACCCTGAGACCATGACCTGAGCCCAAGTCAAGAGTTGGATGCCCAGCTGACTGAGCCACCCAGGCACCCTTCACAATTGCTTTTAAATCATATTTTTCTCTCTGTTGAAATTACTTGCAATACACATTTTGGTTTGTTGGAATTTATCCTTTTTTTGAAAATATTACTCAGACTCTTTCAGCTGGGCTGCCGACTTGCCATCCAGTATGAGAAAGAACCAGAAAATTCAGGGCTATGTGAGCCACGGCCACAGCCTCATCAGCAAGCACCAGAAGCACTTAGGGGGCTGGGGTAATGCTGGTGGCATGCATCACTACAGGATACTCTTCCACAAATATCACCCAGGTTACTTTGGAAAAGTTGGTCTGAGGCATTACCACTTAGGAGGAACCAGAGCTTCTGCCCAACAGTCAGCCTTGATAAACTGTGGACCCTGGTCAGTGAGGAGACACAGGTAAATACTGCCAAAAACAAGACTGGAGCTGCTCCTATCATTGATGTGGTAGAATTGACCTACTACAAAGTTTAGGGAATGGAAAGCTCCCCAAACAGCCTGTCATTGTGAAGGCCAAATTGTTTAGTAGGAGAGCTGAAATTAAGGGTGTGTATGGGGGGCCTGTTTTCTGGTAGTTTGAAGCCACATGGAGGGAGGTTTGTTAAATGCTCACAAGTGCTTTAAAAAAGAAGAAGAAGAAGAAGAAGAAGAAGAAGAAGAAGAACAAGAACAAGAACAAGAACAAGAACAAGAACAAGAAGAACAAGAACAAGAAGAAGAAGAACAAGAAGAAGAAGAACAAGAAGAAGAAGAAGAAGAGGAGGAGGAGGAGGAGGAGGAGGAGGAAGAGGAGGAGGAGGAGGAAAGAAGATACTACTTAGAGCTGTTTGTGGATGGTACACTCTCCTAAATTCTAGCCTGGCTGTAAACAACTTTCTGTTCCAGCTTAAGTAGGCTTTCAAAATTTTGTTAATGATGTTTCAGTGTCCTCTGACAATTAGCATTACAGAAAAAAAAGATCTAATACCATCCTGATCTTTTAAAATTATTTTATCACATGTAACCTTTTTTCCCCTGCCTGGATAAGTTTATGCTTCTCTTTCTAATCTTTGTGCTATCCTAGGGTTTTCTTTTGTTTTGTTTTGTTTTCATTTCAAAGCGAGAAACTTCTTTCATTATCTTCTCTGCTAGATGGATGACTCTGACTTAAAGCCTGGAGTTTTTCCTCTATTCATGTTATTATTTTTTTAAATTAGTGCTTATGTTACTGATCGATCTATAGAACTCAATAGATCTATAGATCGATCTATAGAACTTAAATTAGTGCTTATGTTACTGATCGATCTGTAGAACTCAGGAGCTACTAACTCAGGAAATGAATTGGTGAGCCCCATATGCTGCCCTGGACAACTGCTCTGTCCTAAGGGATTCTGGTGGGGAGCTGGACAAATTGAAAGCACAGCTCCTGGTTGGGTTTGCTAACACTGTTGCCAAACAAACTCATATAAACTCATTGCAAGAGAAGCCAATAACTCAAGAGACAAGGGTTTGTAAAAGAGACAGAGACATTTATTTTGAGTGCTGGCAGCTGGGCAGATGACAGGCTCAAGTCTTAACAACCAACCTCTCTGCCCACAAGATGGACACCTAGAGTTTTATAGGAAGAGGTTCAGGGCGGAACAAGTAAGAAAGCAGGCAGAGAGTGCATGGTCATTATGTGTTCAGCACAAGATCATGGGCAGAGAAGGATATGTGGAGTTTGGCCTTCTAGGCATTTTGTTGTTATTAGGGCTTTGTTGGCCTGGCATCTGGCAAGTTCCAGTCATTGCAAAACATCATTAACACCCAAAGAAAGTGCAATAAGAAATAAGCACAAAGGGTTTTAGTTAGAGCCTGAGTTAAAGCCAGATTATCTATATCTGGTTTTAAATTTTGGAGTCTATAGTTGAGCAGCAGGGCTCATGGATATATCTGTGCCCATCTCAAGTAGCATAATAATGATGTAATTCTCAAATAAGGTAATTGAGTAGAGTTTAGTGAGTTACAAAGATTTGGAAAGGATTAAAGGAAAGCAAAGGGACAACAAAGCATGAGGAATGAAACATCTGAGGTTCAATGACCACCACTGAGTCTGAAAGGGTAGAGGGAAGGGAGAGTTCTCCAGGATGTAGAAAGAACTGTGGGTTCTACCCGAGTCTAGGGGAGGGCTAGGCATAAGGGTTGTGACCTTCAGTAGAGGAACATAGTCACTGTTAAGCAGTGGGCAGCTGGGGGAATAGATATCTGAGCCTGGTTCTTCTCCCACATTCCCAATTCGTGCTGGTGCCTCTCATAGACTGAACTCTTGAAGCCATCTCAATAGCTCAGCCTCATAGGACAAAAAGCAGACTGGAAAAGACACCAAGTGGATCTGGAGGGAGAAACAAGATATTTGCCTGAAGTTCTTATTCCATTTTTGCATCATCTGATTCTGTGGAAAATATAACATAAAAATATATCCTTATATTTTTATTCATTTTATTTATAAGCTTTATTTCCTTATCCCTTCATCTTTTCCTTAATTGTTTAAGAAATTTATTCTTTCTTTCTTTTTTTTTTTGCTTTTTTCAATCTGCTCTTTACCACATTAAGTAATCTTAGTTTTTATTAAAATGCAATCTTTCCCAATGTTCTATTCTTTAACTTGTTGCCAGGTGAACTGGGAATCCTGAAGGTTCTTGGTCTTGTCGCAGGAATGAATTCAAGGGCAGATACACAACACAGCACAGCAGATGAGTAACACAAGTGGGAAAATATATTAAAGCAAAAAGTACACTTTTGAGATATGAGAACCAAGGAGGGTGGGGAGGGGCAGGGAGAGAGAGAGAGAAAGATAGAGACAAAGGGAGAGGGAAGAACAGAGAGAGAGAGAGAGAGAGAGAGAATGCCAGGAAGAAAGCTGTGCACCCTTGGGGTTGGGTTTCTAGCTTTTACACGTGTTAACTAGGGGGCAGAATATGTATTGCACAGGGCAGGAAGCAGGATTTTGTGCTTTTTCTTCCTTATTTGGTCGGAAGTTTCCTGTCATGCTATCTGCCATTTGGGGCTTGTATGGTTTGATCCAGCTTGTGAACTGCTACCAGGTCAGGCCTCTGACCTTCCCCATAGCTGGCCATGACTCCTTGTTGTTGAACTCTGGGTATCCTGTTAGAACCTGACTGTCTATTCTGACATTTCTTCTTCAAGGACTCTGGGCCCTTAAAGTCTTAAGGGAAAATGGGCGATGGTCCAGCTTTTGTAATTACTTCATGCAGGTGTGGGATATTTACTCTGCGGGAGGGTTCCAGTAGTCTTTCCTATCTAAGTTTTAGGAAATGTGGATGGACAGTGGGGAGTAGAAGGACGGTGTGACTCGGTCTAGTGGGTCTGGATAGTCATTTATTTCAGGGTTGTTGCAGACAACCATCTAGAGATTTATCTGGCTGACATGAGAGAAAAGGCATTTTGTTAGTAACTTTAGGATATGAAGTCCAAACATTAGGATAAGGAGAATAGTTATTAAGGGTCCAACAAGAAGGTATAACCATGAAAGGCCTGGAAGCCAGAACAACAAGGAGTCTCATCAAGAAGAGGAGGTAGGGATGGGTTTATGGGGAACTGTGGTCCATCCAGTTAGCTACTGTCTCAGTTACCTAGAAGCTTTCTTTAACCTCTCCAGATGAATTGATCCATAGACAGCATAATGTGTTAGTCACTGTGTAGACTCCCCTCAGTTTTGTGAGAATGTAGTCAAGGGCGTCTTGCAGCTAAGTGGCTTGCTGTCTGATTTTCTCTATATGGATTCTTATTTCCCAGGAGGAGTTCAAATAGATATAGTAGGTGGTGTGAGCCATCATATAGACTCTGTTTTGTTTAGCAAGCAATCAGTTAATTAATAAGAGACATTTCTGTGGAACCAAAGAAAAACATAGGTTAATGGTTGGAACAAGTTATAAACCCAGTGCCTGATTCCTGAGTGCTGTCAGTGAGGAGATTGCTAAATGTTAGGCTCAAAGCCTCCTCAGATGGAGTGGGAGCAGGCAGTAGCAATCAGATGAGTTTTTCTGGTTTGTTATTCATTCAGATGTCTCTGGTGATCCTTTTGAATAGCCTATAGAACAGGCACAAAGATTGTCTATACACGAGTTCTGTTGCAATTTTTCCGAATTTGACCTAAATTGTCCAGCTTTGGTTTGCAGGGCCTCAGGAAAAAGGACAGTTTTAGTTTTTAATGACTTTAATTCCAGAGAATGGAAGAGGATAAGAAACCATGGTTTGGAGGGCCAGAGCTAGATATTGGAGGAAGCCAGAAGAATTTAAGATCTAGTCTAGTTTATAATAAATAGTATTAAAATCTAATATCTACAAAGATGTATTAATGAAACATAATTTCTCTCTATAATCACCCTTATTTTTATCAAAAATAGCCAAATCAAGACTCATTTGTAAAACAAGTACAGGTTAAACAAATTTGGCTGAATTATTTACGTAAGCTCAGCAAGACTAGAGATTGGCCATATAAGGTTTTTAAAATTTGCTTTACTGGAACTTCTCACAAAAAATCTCTAGATTGAACTTTTAATATGCTCTTGAGGCCGAAGTCAAGCCAGATAATTGTCATCAGACTTGCCTGCATTACCTATAGATTTGGGTGAATTCCTCTTGTTAAGGTCCCCCAAAATGTCCTGAGTTTCTTACACCCTCCAGGAAGTGATATTCTTTACTCCCCTGGTAAGTTGGCTGGATACTCTATAAGCAAGGTACCAGGCCAACAGTTTCCAGGGGCTCCACTGGCTCCACAAAGTCAGCCTTAATTCCTTAAAGCTATCTGATCATATCTGAGTCTATGGATGTTTCTCAAATATGACATTCTAGTCAAAGACTTGGTAATATAACCAATGTTTCCAATGGTATCCTGTTACAGGGAGAACAGATTCTCACTGAACTTATGCAGATTATATTGCCATGAAAGAAAGAATACTCATGAGACTTTCTAAATTTCAGGAGATTTAGGTAGGGAGAAAAGGTAAATATTTCAATTTGTTCACAAAGAAATATTTTATCATATTCATAGATAAGTCATAGATGTCTTAAGAAAAAATTTTCTTAAATCTAGAAGAGCAAACATCAGAGAACCAGCAATGTTTCAAACAAAAGTCACAAAAACTATAATCATCTTCCTCAATTCATTTAGTTCTATGTTACTAATTCTTGTTCTGCTTGAATGTAGCTTTCCCATTAGTTCTGGAAATTCCTACTCAGGTTAGTTTTATGATCTTAAGTATATTAGAAATCTATATTTGTCAAAAGTCCTTTCCATGAATCTCCTTGAAGATGAAACACATTTTGCAAGAGCATCAGAACAATAACTATAAATGACAAAAATCCTCAGAAATAGGCATGGTTAAAAATTTGATGAGAGTTCATTACAATGCAGCTGACAAGGAAATCTAGTTATTTCTGTGACATGAAACATTTTAATAATTAGAATGTCAAGTGATAACCTTATGCCAGAACATATTAAAACTTTAAGAATTCCATAAAATTTCTAGAACAGTTACAGCTTTTACCCATTCCATATACAACCTAAGGCTTATCATTATTTGTTTGACAGTGCTTCCCTTGTAACTTAACAGATCAAATAGACAAGTGTAATTAGTCAAAAGGACTTTATTTACAATTCAGATCTCAGGAAATTTGTTAAAATCCTTAGAAAGTTTTAAAGCATGTACCTAAATAGGATCACAGATCATTCCAAATTTAATTTTTATATTTAACCAAGGTGGCAATAAGCAATTCTACAGGAATTTATATAGTTGTTAACGAAACTTAGCTCCTTTAATATTGAGAAGTTTTAAATTTCTTAAGTAATCAAAGACCGGTAAAGAAAAAACACAGAAGCTTTGGTTTTCTGGGCAGATAAAGAATTAAAACAAAAACAAAAACAAAAACCCTTTGCTTACAATTTCTTATCAAAAGCAGATGAACAATCCAAGAAAACTTTGTCTCTTTAACAGAAAGAAAAGAAGAATTTCAATCATATACCAGTGTACTTTTAAAATCCATTCATTTCAGGGTACCTGGGTGGCTCAGTAGGTTAAGCAGCTGACTCTTGGTTTCAGCTCAGGTCATGATCTCAGGGTTGTGAGTTGGAGCCTCAGTTGGAGTCCATGCATGGAGCCTTCTCAAGAGTCTCTCCCTCTCCTCCTGTCCCTCCTTCACTAAAAAATCCATTCATTTCAATCTTAGTTCTGACTGCACATACTTCTTTTCTCAATGTATTCTCATTCCTCATACCTTTTTTTTTTTTAAATTAAAATACCTCTTACTTTCCTTTTATACAGAGTTGCTTCTCTTATTTCTATCAATCTTAATTACATTCAGCAGAGTTTTTAAAAAAATGTTTATTTATTTGGGGGGTGGGGTGGGGAGAGTGTGAGTGAGGGGAGGGTCAAAGGGACAGACTCTTTCAGGCTTCATTCTGAGTACAGAGCCCTATGATGGGAGTGGGAGCTCGATCCCACAGCCTATGAGATCATGACCTGAGCTAAAACCAAGATATGGACACTTAACCAACTGAGCCACCCAGGTACCCCTATATTTAGCAGAATATTAACTCTTAGAACCCTTAGTCTCCAATGAAAATTAGGCAGTAACCTATTATGAACTGTTAATCTATGAATACATTCCATAATTTCTAAAAACTTATGTTTTTCATAGTAAAATCTTTCAAGGAAGCATCAAGCATGTTTACCAATAGACCCAAGTATCCTGTTTCTCTCCAATAACAGGCCCAAAGTAGACAATCTGCATTTGGTAATCAATGCTTTAGTATTTTATCTTCTTTGAAGAATACTTAGATATCCAATGAATTCAAGCCAGTTATCATTTAAGTTAGCACAACTTCACACTTTCAGGTTACTGAAAGTTTTGAAAGCTATTTAAAAGTCTTACCTATAAACCTTTTTGTTTATTCAACCTACTTGTTCTTAACAATTACCCATGAAAACCTTGTGAGACAGACAAAATTAACCATCATATTAAGTCATCTTCTCGCTGACAAGTTGCAGCAGAGATAACACAAGTTTATTTGACATTTAGCAAACCTTGGGAGAACCAAAGTTTTTATATTTAATGCTAATAACTCTAAAGACATGTCTGTCTTAATGGAGCCAAAACATTTAATTAGCTTTAATACCAAATATGTTGCCCCTGTGTCCATCAAAAGTCAATTTGTTCCCTGCTGTTGATTGTACTTGGGACTCCTTTGGGGAAATCTGAAGTGGATGGTTTGAGTCCATGGGGCCCCTTCATGCTGATTTAGGAGATGATTTAGTTTGAACCTCATAAGCAGGTAGCCCAACAGCTGGGGGTGCTTCCCCCTACCTTGGTAGTGAGGGTAGGAGGGGCAGGAGCCAATGACACTGGAGACACGGAGGATGGTGTAGAAGCTGGTTGTGCAAGCCCTGCCCATGTTGGTGCCCAAATGGGAGGGGTGGGGAGGCAGAAGAGGTGAGGTGTTGCCTACAAGGCTGGAGGCAGGAAACAGCCCAGAAGGCAGAGAAAGAGGACTCCCAGTCCTAAAGTTCCTCACCTCCAACAAATGAACTGACCTGTGTTTTCTTTCCACCAACGAGTGATAATAAGCAGTTCTTGTCAGGCCAGAGAAGACAGGGAACATCTCCAAAATAAAACAAGTTTTGGCAGCTGCTTAAGAATATTCCTTAAAGTCTGCATGCTGAGGTAGACCAACCAGACAATTGGCTCCAAGTATCATAGCCGTTAACCTGGGAAATGAATGGGGGGGGAACCCATACCACGAGAGTCAGGCAACATTCATCCAGTCCTCTGAAGATATATTCCAGATCTGACACACAAAAGCAGAAGCAAACAAAGTGACTTGGGGAAAAACAAAGGGAGGTCTATGCACCATCTTGGCAGCGCGGCACAGAGAACAGGACAGAACATAAGTAAGGGGGCGGAATAACCGAACAGAGGTAGAAGTCACCTGAAGCAGCTGAGCTGATGGTGGATTGTGGGATAGAAGGTGAGGAGGGGGTGTCCTCAGGCCCTCAAAGGAATATGGACAAATCACAGTTTCAGCATAGGGCCATAAAGACGTGACCATGTAGGATTTGGGTCCATTTTCCAGAAGGGAAATATCAAGTTGTAATGTGGTGTTATAGTTAAGACTACAATTTATTTATTTTTGTCAGGTGTCCCTGTCCTCTAGCTCATGTCGAGGATAACAGTGTAACAAGAGAAGTGGACTTGGGAAGAAAGCATATAAGGTGTTAGGGTCAAACTGGTTCCAGTTTTTCAAGATGCATCCTAAGGCAGTATGGGATGGGATCGAGGATTTAGAGAAAAGAT
Organism: Mustela nigripes; assembly: GCF_022355385.1. Taxonomy (NCBI): domain Eukaryota; kingdom Metazoa; phylum Chordata; class Mammalia; order Carnivora; family Mustelidae; genus Mustela; species Mustela nigripes. The sequence goes on from NC_081575.1 coordinate 86,724,721, forward strand.
AGCGACAGTCTCCTGGGCTAGAGGCATCCCTGCTGAACCTGAACAGTACTGCCTTAGATAATCTGGGCTCCAGGGACATCTCCCTGGACCCATCCAATATTGTCCCTGGTTCAGACGGGTGTCCCTGACCTGCAGACCTCTTTGGCCTATCCTGCGTCCCAAGGGGGAGCCCCTGTCCATCCTTCCTATCAGTCAACACGATTTCCTCCCCTGCTCTGAGATTGTATATAATCTGGTGAATCAGCGGTTTTTGTTTCCTTTTTTAGGCCTTTCAATGGGGACTGATCATAGTGTCTCAAGATACACTTTAGGGGAGAATTTTTGGAGAGAGAAGTAGAATTTTCCATTGTCTTCAGGGAGAGTTGACTCCTGTAAAAAGGAGCAACTAAACATGGGCTCACATTATTCTCAAGAGAGGGCTCCAACCCTCTCCTGAGAACCTTGATAGAATCCCAGGGTCCTATTATCTGGAGGAAAGATTATTCTCTCCCAGGATCTTGATAGGACCTTAATTAGGAGCTCTCTTTCTCAAAGAGTTCTGTTGGCAAGTGGATCACAGGCATCCCCAGCCTGCTGTCCCTTTGCCCTGTCACCACAGCAATGGCCAGCAGGTTTTGGGATGACTTGGCTGACCAGGGCTTACACCTCATCCTAATGCCTGCAGTCCCAGGAATGTCAGTCTTCCTGAAGACCTTAATAGGAAAGATGAGAACAGTGTCTGATATGTAACCTTGAAGTCTTGGAGTGGATTCCTCAGAAGTAGACATTGTCATGAGTCTGAGATTGCTGAATAACACATTCTTCTCATTCTGATAGGCCTCTCAACAGTTGGTTTCAAACTGGCCATGGGGGTCCTTTTAATGGTCTAAATATTTCTGGTCTGGACCACAGAAATCTTTGAATCCCTTCTACTTTGTATCCAGTGTAGGTAGAATTAACCTCAGTTTTCCAATTCTCTGAATCTCTGAATTGCTTGGGTTGAATGGCATTCAATTAAGTGTTGAATAAGGCAGACCCACAGGGAAATGTCTCATTGGGCAGGGTCCCTTGCTAGGAAGTGAAATGGCTTATAGCCAATTGGTGACCCATGCAAACACAACAGTGGGAGTTATAAGATCTCTGTAATGGCAGAGATCCTTTAAGATCCCAGAGGTGGGTCTCCTTTGCTCCACCACTGGTGGAGGAGAATGTGGAAGTAGGAAGCATGGGGAGGGATTAGAGCATCGCATGTCCTAGGAGACATGAAACCAACTTCCAGACACCGTGTGGCATAAGGGCAAGCCTCCCCCACTCTCAGGATCATCTCCTAAAGGGAACACAGTCAGAAGTCAAAATTGTATCTTCCCCTTGAGTAGTTCTTATCATGTCATAGAGATTTTAAAAATCTCACCAAAGTAAAGAAAAAGTCCTTGAAAATGAGATTTCTATTTCTGAATGCAATACTGTGATATGTCAGAGTTGAAGCTCAGCTCGTTTTTCTTTCCTATTTTCATGTTGACTTATTTTAACAACACAAGGGAATGTTTATTGTAAGATGCGCTATATAACCTAATGTTAACTGTGCATTCTAAAGTGTTTAGCTATCAAGTGGATTCTTTAGTAAGACCAAATTTTTTTTGTCACTGAAATAGTCCGAGTTTTAAAGAAAAATGTTGGTTAAAACAATTTTCACCTTCTAGGGTCTACTTTACTTATTTATTTACTTGCTTACTTACTTAACAGAGACAGACAGACAGACAGAGATAGTGGCAGAGAACATAAGTGGGAAGGAGAGGAAGAAACATGCTCCCTGATCAGTGGGGCTGGATCTGAAGACCCTGGGATCATGATCTGAACCAAAGGCAGGTACTTAATCAACTGAGCCACCCAGGTGCCCCTAGGATCTTTTTAAATTTTCTATCCCCTGTAGTTACCAACTGCATGTACCAGGCCTCTGGAAACTAGTATGTGAAACTGAACTAATTTGAACCAATTTGATAGGAGTAATTATCTATAGGGCTTGTTTTCTGAAGAAGAGCATTGTTGAGAATAACCAAATTATAAGGCTACATAAGTGTGTTGTAAAGTTGTCCAAAAAGTAACTCATGAGTTTTGTGAATGGAACTGTGGTGCTCAAGTCACATTCTACTTAATTTTTTTAAAGATTTTATTAATTTATTTGACAGAGAGAGACTTCGAAAGATGGAATACAAGCAAGGGAAGCAGGAGAGGGAGAAGCAGGCTTCCCGCTGAGCAAGGAGCCTGATGCGGGGCTGGATCTTAGGACCCTGGGATCATGACCTGAGCTGAAGGCAGACGCTTAATGGCTGAGCCACCCAGGCACCCCCACATTCTGCTTTAAAAGTTGTAATAAATACAGGGGTGCCTGGGTGGCTCAGTTGTTAAGCATCTGCCTTCAGCTCAGGTTATGTCCCCAGGGTGCTGCGATCAAACCCCGCATCGGGCTCCCTGCTCTGCAGGGAGACTTCTCCCTCTGTCACTCCCTCTGCTGTGGTCCCTGTGTCACTAAGTCTCTCTCTGTCAAATATGTAAGCAAAATCTTAAAAAAAAAAGTTGTACAAATACAAATGAATTAGGGGAAAAAGTAAGGCGAACCTGAATGCATTTGATCTGCCCAGTGTCGGCTCTGAGTCACCCCCTTCTAGCTATTGTCAGATGGAGCCAACGCAAAAGGGCTGTGAGGAGTGTCTGTAGTTAGAAAAGATGAGAGAAATAAGCATAACATGTTAACACAAAAGAAAAGGACCAAACGAAATATTTCTGATGGTATACAGACAGCCTGGGAATATTGGACTTTCACCTAGGGATTGGTGTGTTGGATCTCTCGGTGTGGTACTTGTGACTGTCACTTCCATGAGTGGCCATGAAGCAGTCTTGGTTTCTCCTGCCAAAAGTTTAAGACAACCAGGTAGCCTCAGAGCACTGGACGATCAATATGTGTGTGACCTCTGAGAAGCCAAAAATTAATTACCATGGAAGGGAGTTCCCAGGGTGCCTTGGTGGCTCAGTCAGTTAAGCATCTGACTCCTGATTTTGGCTCAGGTTATGATCTCAGGGTCCTGGGATTGAGCGCTGTGTCAGGCTCCCTGCTCAGCAGGGAGTCTGCTTGAGATTCTCTCTCTCCTTTCTGCCCCTCTCCCTGTTCTCTCTGTCTCTTAAATAAATAAATAAATCTAAAAAGAAAAAGAAAGTGAGTTCCCTTTAGGACTGCTACACATCTCTAGGAATAACCTGAGACATTTCCCAAGATCCTTGGTTGCCTAAGAACACCTTTTTGCAGGAAATAACAAGTGTCCCTTTATTCTTTGGAGCTGAAAATGAGTGTCTCATAAATGTTACCAGACCATCTGGGTCTCAGGTAGACCAGAAAGAGAGAGTAGAACAAACAACAGGGGCAATCAACTCTCCAGCACAAGGGGGTGAGCACTGGAGACTCACTGATAAAGAGGGTTGCCCAACCTGCTATTACCTTTTCCCTTCGTAGTTGCCCAAAAGATGTTGCCTGATGAATTGGGGAGGTCCTGGGCCCTGGGGCCTCCACCAAGCCACACCCAAAGGAGTGTCTGAAGGTTCTTGGTGTTGGCATGAGAATGAATTCAAAGACAGACACGCAGCACAGCAGATGAGTAACACAAGCAGGAAAGTTTATTAAAATGAAAACTACATAAAAAAATGAAAACTAGACTTTTGAGATATATGAGCCGATGAGCTCAGGGAGAGTGAGTGTGGGAGAGGGAAAGAGTGGGAGAGTGAGGAAGAAAGGTGGGGAGAGAGGGAGACAGAAAGCTAGCAACCTAGCAAGCTGGGTGACCTGGGGGTTGGGTTGGGTTTCTATCTTTTATTGACAGTTGTTAACTAGGGGGCAGAATATTTATTACTTGGGGTGGGAAGCAAGGTTTTGTGCTTTTTCTTCCTTAGTTGGTCAGGGGCTTTCTGTCATGGTATCTGCCATCTTGGGCCTGTCTAGTTTGATCCAACTTCTTCTGGAGTACTACCAGGACAGGCCTCTGACCTTTCCCACTGCTGGCCATGACTCCTCGTTGCTGACCTCCAGATATCCTGTTAGAGTCTGACTAACTGCCTAGTCAAACACAATGAGTACAGATTTCCAGCAAATTTTATTGAAGATGCAAATTAAACTGTTTTTTTTTAACTTAACTTTTCTTGGTATAAAATAGTTTCACATGGATACACTTATTCTCAATCCCCAAGTGGCCTTTTTATTTTGTTCAAAGTACTTTTCAAAAGTCTAGTAGTTTTTCTTTATAGCCTCAGCTTTACCAAGGGAACTCCAAGTTCTTTGAGTACTGAGATTTGAGATGGATTCTGTGTCAGAATCCAAATCTTCTAGTCCCAGAAATTGGGAACGTGAAAGTATTTCTGTTTCCTACAGCTATATTTTGTTAGAGGTTGAATTATATTGTCTGCATATAGTGGGGAGTGAGCTATGGAAAAAAAAAAAAACCTCATGACAGGAAAGTTAATTGATTTTCCAAATGGTTTCTTTTCAGTGGCTGCCTTTGAGTCCTGATGGGTACAGCTCAAACAGACTTTGTAGGATTTAGATTGGTTTCAGATTACCTCCTTCACTGCTTAGCTCCCTCACACTGGGAACATGGTGTTCCTGGGTGAGAATAGAACTCCATTTTCCCAGAAAGAACTTCCTTCCCAGGAAGGAACCTGGGAATGAACATGATGGTTGATTTTATGTGTCAACTTGGCTGGGCCATGGTGTCCAGATAATTGATTGAACATTATTCTGTTGCTTAGATGATGTTTTTGGATGAAATTGACATCGAATTGGTGGACTTTGAATAAAGCAGATTGCCTTCCATAACGTGGGTGAGCCTCATCCAATCAGTTAAAGACTTTATTAGAACAAAGACTGACCTGTCCTGAGCGAGAAGGATACACACACACACACACACACACACACACACACACACAGGTCCAATTGCTTCTTTTTCTCTGGAGAACCCTGAAGAATAAAATTAGTAGGAGCTCAACTTAATGGAGAAGGAGCTGTTTCTTCTCTGAATTATTTTGTTTTAGTTTTTATGTGTAGATTTTGGGAGCTGAAGATTCACCTATGTAAGAATCAATATAATACCATTTTTTTTTAACTTTCTTTGTTTGCAACAAAGAGAAAACTGAGAATGAATGCTATATTTAGTTAAACTTTCCGAGAAATTTCTGTATGATTCCTTGTGTACTTTAATTTTGTCACATCTACTTCGTCTTGGAAGCCCTTTTTTATAGTTCTTCTCAGAGGTGGGGATTTTCCTGGTTCTGTGGAGTAATAGTGATCACTTGCTTCCTTTATTTGCCAGCCAATCTTGTTGAAATATGCCATATATATTAGTTTCCTCAATGTAAGCCTGTTACTAATATCTGTACTTACTGCCTAATCATTATAGATTATGCCTTATTTTTGTGTATTTTTGGTCATTCTAATAGAATTTTTTGAGGAGGGGGAATGTATTAGTTTAGATTTCCAGAGCACAGACCAGAGACAAGGATTCAGGTACAATGAGTTTATTTGGGAAGTGACCCAGGAAGGATAGTGAGGAAGTGAGTAATTGAGGCACACAATAGAGGAATGTCAAGTGTACTATATCAGGTTGTGTGTAGGTACTGTATCAGCTGCTGTAACAAAGTTCCACAAATTTAGTGGCTTAAAACAACAAAATTTATTTTCTCATCAGTCTGGCGGTCAGAAGTCCAACATGGTCTTTCTGGGATAAAATCAAGATGTTGGCAGGGCTGGGTTCTCCCCTGGAGGCTCTGGGTATAGTCCATCTTCTGGCCTTTCCCACTTTCTGAGGCCACCCACATTCCTTGACACGTGGCCCCCTTCTGTCTTCAAAGCTAGCAAGGGCTGGTCAAGTGCTAATTACTTTGACACTGACTCTTCTTCATCTTCTCACTTTCACTTTGAGGAGCCTTGTGATAACATTAGCCCCACCTGGGTAATCCAGAAGAATCTACTTATTTTCAAGTAAGCATCTTAATACCTTAAATTCCATCCCTTTACCATGTAATATAACATACCATATATTTTGAAGATTAGAATGTGGGCATTTTTCAGGATCCATATTTTTGTCAACCACAGGAACATGAATGATTGAGTTACAACAGTGGATAATAGAGGCAACTGATTTGGAATATACTTGTAGCCTAACCTGACCAGAAGCAAGAGAATGAATTCTGGGAAATGTAGTTAACTTAGCCTAATTAAGACATTACAAAGCTATGGTCCATTTTTGTTGACTTTGAACTCAAGTACATCTCCTTGAGCCATACTTAATCTCCAAATAAAGATTATCTTACATAAAAGAGAAAACGTGCTATTCCTTTTCCCAGAAGAGTATAGAAATTTCCTTTTGTGTCTTTGGTTGACAGTCATTCTTCTTTCTGTTGATTCATGCATCAGTCTTATGTCATGTAACTTAAAGATGATAGAAAATTGACAATTATTAATAGGTCCTATGTTAGATGGAAAGGAGATAACAGAGGAAAATAAATTAAAATATTAAATTATGTATAAAAATTAAATTATTAAATATACATACTGCAATAAAGAATAAATATTCATAACTAACTACAGTCTTCATTTCTGCAGTGGTCATGTGGATATAGTAGGCATTTATAAATATTCCCTTTGTCCTTAGCAAGCACCTCATTTCCTTTGGATCTTTACCTGGTGGAGTGACCCAAAATTTCATTTCTGTAGAGTCTAGGCTTTTAGGAGCCTTGCCTGAATTAAGTTGTAGTTTTCCACTAACTTTAACCATAAGATGTGGGAACACCAAGAGGCAGACATTCTTTTTCATTCCTTGTTCCCATTATACGATAGTAGTGACCCAGTTTCCCCTTGGTTACCAGGATTAATCACCCCAACCAGAGTAACTGTGTTTTCTGCCTATTCATTTGGTGATGCAGGGCACTCAGACTGGCCAGACAGCAATCTCAACTTTCAATTCTGAGAAAACATGTTTGGGTCCCTTGGTGGAAGCATTTCTTTCTTTGGAACTAAGGCCTCTAGATCACTGGAGCCTTAAGTCACAGGGATGAAAAGCAAAAATTCTGCTGGAGTATCACTTGGGGAAAGAGTGAGAGGTGCCACTCCCAATTCCACCCCTTGATTCCTGGGTTTATGGAAATTGGCTAAGGTAGAAAGAGCATCATATATTGGATGTTGTTTTAGAACTTATGGAGCATCCTGAAGAACTTTGCTCAGCTTTCCAAGGTACTGATACTTGCCTGGTGCTGTACCTGAGTCTTCAAAAGGCCATTTTGCTAGTCTATGAAGCCATCTGCTTCAACATTGTAAAGAACATAGACCTGTGAAATTCATGAGAGTGGCCCCCTTGTCACACTTTACTTGCTATGAAGTGAGTTCCTTGATTGGAAACAAGTCTGCATGCAAAGTCATGATAGTGGATAAGGCATCCTTTAAGTATATAGATAGTAGTTATCCTAGAAGCATTTTGTAGAAAGAAGGGAAATCCATACCCAAGTGAAATGTCTATTCCAGTAAGAACAAAACACTGCCCCTTCCATGATGGAAACAGTCTAATAAAATCAACCTGCCACCAAACAGCTGGTGTCATATTAAAGACTCTGGTTTCTGCTGCTGGTAATTTGGGCACTCAGCAATGGCTATAGTCAGGTCAACCTTGGTGAGTGAAAGTCTATGTTGCTGAGCTTATTCATAACCCCCATCTCTGCAACCATGTCCACTTTGTTTAAGAACTCACTGGGCGGGACGCCTGGGTGGCTCAGTTGGTTAAGCAGCTGCCTTTGGCTCAGGTCATGATCCCAGCGTCCTGGGATCGAGTCCCATATCGGGCTCCTTGCTCCGCAGGGAGCCTGCTTCTCTGTCTGACTCTGCCTTCCACTCTGTCTGCCTGTGCTCGCTCTCACTCACTCTCTCTGACAAATAAATAAAATCTTTAAAAAAAAAAAAAAAAAAAAGAACTCACTGGGCAATGGCAGGAGTAGCCAGGGAAGGAATCTAAAAATATATATTTTAGTTCTGAGGACAAATCAGTATACTGTAAATCATGGTATCATTTAGGAATTACATATGGCTGCTCATGACAATGACTTTCAATAACAGTGACTTAAAAGAACTTCAAGCTTATCTTTCCGTTTATGAAAGGAGTCTAAAAATATTCAATGCAGCAGGAATATAGTGTCTTCCTCTCTTTTGCTATGGTATCCTTAGCAAATGGTTTCTATCCTCAAGGTTGCCTTGTGATCTAAGATGGTGACTAGATCTCTAATAATTTCATCAAATTCAAGATTAAAAAGCAAGTGAGAAATAGAAAAGGAATATTCACCAGGTGTCTCTTTCTCTTTGTAAGATCTTTTCCAAAAATTTCTCCCAACAACTCCAGTTATATCTCATTATGTAGATCTCAGTCACCTGGCCAAACCTAGAAACACAATAGGCTGGGAGATATCTTTTTTTTTTTTTTTTGGTAGATCTATTATCTCCCCTAGTAAAATTGGAAATTTTTAACAAAGGGAGAAAGACAGAGTGGATATTTTATTAGCAACCAGCAGACTGACAGCACAGCGAGCTGATTTTTCATATGCCACCCTCTATTTGAGATGATATGTGGTTTTAAGAATATGTGTTTTCATTGCTATGACAAAACTGAAGTGGACGAAATTGCCCCTAGCTCCTCTATTCTAGTTACTCAGTGGATACCCGAGTCCAGGTACACAATCTATAGGATTTTATTTGTCAATATTTTCCTCAAAGGAAAAGGAATAGCAAGTAACGAGATTTTTTTTTTTTTAATTTTTGGTTTTATTAAGTGGGTGTGTGAGTGTGTGTGCACGCATGTGTGCCAGATTTGACACAAAAATATCCAGATTCTTCCCATCCCCCTAGAAACTTAATCTGCAAAAATAGAAAAAAAAATGGAAACTAAATGCCAGGCATGTCAATAGATAATTCGAGGTGAAAAAAGTAAGGGACACCCCAGTATCACTCTGACTCAGATGATATAGCAGGTGGGATGCTGTGCCTAACCCTGGACATCTATACCAAGTCAGGTTGCTCTGAAGATCTTTCAAAATTGCTAGCTCCAAATAAAGACAAATATCTGCATTTGTTATGGGCTTTGTTCACATTTTCCACCTCTTTTCTTCATTTATTAATAATGATAAGCAAGCTATCATGGTGTTGCCTTTTAAAGATAATGATTCATTTTCTTGTAGCTTCCTTTTTTATAAAGCCTGAGCTCTGAGCAGAATCGTCATAAGACCTGCGTGGGCTGGGGCAGTCATCAACTGAGTGTAATTCACAAGTGATCATAAAACCCATTACTACTTAAGAGTATTCACACACATGAAAATGGCTAATTTGGGTGATTTCAAGCTCTTTAAAATAACCTCTGTAAGAAGAAAACTTTTCTAATTTAGGCTATTAGTCATTTCTAGCTGGATTATGAATTAATTACATCAGGTACTTTTTGCTGAACACCTAAATGAAAGTGTCAGGGCACAGGGTTTTGAATGGGGTGGTGGGTGAGCACTGGGTAAGGAACAGGCAGAAAGGGGGCTCAGAGGGTTTTTGCAGGAAAGAGAAAAGTAGAAATGGTAGAGTTGGATTGGAGTCTACATTTTTAGGGCTGGGGCATGGTAAATACTTCAGGCCGTTAAAAGCAGGTGAATGTTTAGGAGATAAAAGATGACTCTTGGAGAAAAGGAAGAGAAACAAGTTAAACATGGAGTTCTTGATAATTGCATGACTTGACCCCCTTTTCCCCCCTCTCACCACTGATAGTGTCTATCAGCAAATCTCATAATCTCCATTTAAAAATATACCAGAATCCAACCACTTCTCCTTATTTCTATCACTATCACTCTTTTCTCCTGGATGATTCCAATAGCCTCCCCATTGATCTGTTTGTTTCCACCATTGTTCCTCACAAAGCAAACAGAAAGATTGTTTTCAAAAAAAAGTCAGGTCATATCACTCTGTTTCAAACTCTTTGATGACTTTCTTTTGTCTCTTAGTAGAAAATCCTAACCATGGTCTCTGAGGACTGGCCCCTGGGTCTCTCCTGACTTTATCTCCCAACTGGCTACTTGCTGGACCTCTGTGACACCAACTGTTTCAATCTTCTGGGCCTTTGCATTTATGATTCTCTCTACCTAGAATGCTCCTCCTCGAGAAATCTTCATTCATTCACTTCCTAAGTTGATTCAGATCTCTGCTTATAGGTTATCTTTTTTGTGGACTTTCCCCTGAATACCTGCTCTAAAAAAGGCACTAGCACCTTAGCTTATAAGAATTCATCCTTTGACTCTGCCATATTTCCTTCCATAGCACTTATCACAACTAGACCTATCTATTTATTGATTCATTGTCTATATCCTCTCACTGGAAGGCTTGTTGCTTAAGAGTGGATTCTTTGTCTATTTGATTCTCTGCTAAACAGAAAGCACCTAGAAAAGTGGCGGGCACACAGCAGCAGCTCAATAAATGTTTCTTGGATGACTGTATGAATTGCTTGAGGCCTCAGAAAGGTTTTGGGAAATCTTAGAGAAAAAGTGGAGGTAGTCTTACTATGAATGGAATAAATGTTCAGCATCTTCTCCAATCAGATGCTGATCACTTTTCCTCTGACACGAGAGGTGAGGTTGCTTTGCTGAATCTCTGAGATAAATGTCTCTGTGGCACATTTAAAACACTGACTATCAAAAAATGAAAAAATAAAATGCTGACTATCAAAGATTTCTTGAAAAATACTTCCATTCAATTATCCAACATATTTCCTGGGACAATTATCAAATGTATTTGCTAACATCAAATTTATCATTCTGTTAAACATTTTGCTTTGGATGTGATCATTTTGAATATTAAAGGGGCCATAAATTTGTTCCAAACAAATCCATTTTCAACCTTATTAATAAAGAAAAACAATTTGTTCTCATACATGACATACTTTCAATTTGTGGAGTTCTGAAGTTTCCTAAATGTTTATTTACTATGATTTGGACCCATTTAAGTTCATCATGTCTTTTATAGTAAAAGTATTCTCTATTTGTAAGTACAAATTCTCCCAGTTTGGTTATTATTGTCATTTGAATGCTGCCTTAGTTAGAATCCTGCTTTGAACAAACTATCTTGTGATAATTTTGTAATGTGTCAGCTAACCTTGGCTGAACTACATTTCCCAGAATTCATTGCCTTGTTTGTTTCCAGTTAAGGTCAGCCTCAAGAGAGATTCTTAGGAGATTTGGAGGCTGGAAGGGAAGCATTGGTCATTTTTTAGCTTGCATGTGTTCCATTCTTCCTCATGGGACTTCAGTTCAAGCTTGTTGATTCCAGTCTGGTTGTGATCAACCCTTTCTCCCTGCCTTCCCTGTGCACTTGAAATCCTAGCATCATGTGTGGAGAAACACCCTTACAGAGACTATTTTAAACAGCTCCCACAGGGGCACCTGGGTGGCTCAGTGGGTTGGAGCCTCTGCCTTCGGCTTGGGTCATGATCCTGGGGTCCTGGGATGGAACCCCACGTTGGGCTCTCTGCTTGGTGGAGGGGCCTACTTCCTCCTCTCTCTCTGCCTGCCTCTCTGCCTACTTGTGATCTCTGCCTGTCAAATAAATAAATAAAATCTTAAAAAAAAACAAAAACCAGCTCCCACAATCACATAAGGCCAATTCCATGTAACAAGTCTCTCCCAGGTAAACAGATACAGGTGTGTATAGATAGATAGATATAGATTGAAATACCAGTATTTCTCAACTTCGGACAGTATTATCTCTTAGGAAATTTAGTAATGTATGAAGACATTTTTTTTAGTTGTTATAATTTTGGAGGGGGCAGGGGAATTATACTATTGGCATTTAGTAGGTAGAGACCAGGGACGCTGCTAAATAAATTGTGGCATACAGGACAGGCCACCATCTCCCTACAGAAAATTATCCAGCTCAAAATTTCAATAGTGCCGCTATTGAGAAACTCTGATGTAAATACAGATATAGATAGATACTAATGGTTCTTCTTCTCCAGTTTAAGTCCAACTGATACAGTTTTTGCTACCAAGAGTGGTTCCAGAGGAGTGAAACCTTCTAAAGGAAATTTAGATGGGTCTTTCAAAAGGTGCTGAGGTTATGTTGAAAATGCAAGATACAGTGCCTTTTTAAAAATTTACTTTTTTAAGTAAGCTCTATACCCAGCATGGGGCTTGAACTCACAACCCCAGTATCAAGAGTCACATGTTCTACAGACTGAGCCAGCCAGTCACCCCTGCAGAAGAGTGAAATCTTAAGGTTGAGTTTCTGAATTGGCTTTGAGTCTTCTGGAAATGGCTCTCTAATCTAATTAACTATAAATGCACTAATGAATCGGGGTGCCTGGGTGGCACAGTCAGTAAAGCATTGAACTCAGTTTCAGCTCAAGTTGTGATCTCAGGGTTGTGATATCAAGCCCCACATCGGGCTCTGTGCTCAGCATGGAGTCTGCTTAAGACTCTCCCTTTCTGGGGCACCTGGGTGGCTCAGTGAGTTAAACCTCTGCCTTCAGCTCAGGTCATGATCTCGGCATCCTGGGATTGAGCCCCACATCAGGCTCTCTGCCCTGCGGGGAGCCTGCTTCTCCCCCTCTCTCTGTCTGCCTCTCTGCCTACTTGTGATCTTTCTCTCTGTCAAATAAATAAATAAAATCTTAAAAAAAAAAAAGACTCTCCTTTTCCCTCTGCCTCTTCCCCCTAAAATAAATAATTAAATCTAAAAAAAATTTTGAAAATGCAATAATGAATCTATTTCCATTGGTAGGGAGGGTGGGTGCTAGTAGTCAATCGCATGATGTGGCAATATCATCCAATATCACCACTGGATACTCCTAATCAAATACTTACAGAAGGCAAGATTCTAGATGACCATGTCTTTGATGCTTTAGAATATTTTCACAAAACTTAGGAGTATAATGGAATTGTCTGGTGTTCCAAACTGTGCAACACGAAGTATGGATGAGCTGAGAGATTTGAATTCCCAGCTCAGTGTTTACATAAAGGACCAGAAAGCTTCTATATCTGACCTGAAATAAATCCTTATTTTCTGTAGCCACAGGGCTGAGATTTCTGAAAACCAAACCCAGAGTTTCTCCCTACCAGTAGCTGAATTAGGCAAACTGAATTCCTATCTTCGAGGCATCTCTATTAATTAAGTTAAGGTACTGATTGGGAAAGATTGAAATCCTGAAAAACTGGAATGGAGACCTATGGACAGATCCTGATAACACTGGGATTTCTAACCTTAAAGATCCACTGAACCTTTTTTTGTGGCCCTTGCTTAGACAGATAGCCCTCCTTTGCCTGAAGAAATTGCAGTGACCTAACAGACACATGAAAAAGTGCTTCATATCACTCGGCATCAGGGAAATACAAATCAAAACCACAATGAGATATCACCTCACACCAGTCAGAATGGCTAAAATTAACGAGTCAGGAAATGACAGATGCTGGCAAGGATGCGGAAAAAGGGGAAACCTCCTACACTGTTGGTGGGAATGCAAGCTGGTGCAACCACTCGGGAAAACAGCATGGAGGTTCCTCAAAATGTTGAAAATAGAACTACCCTATGACCCAGCAATTGTATTACTGGGTATTTACCCTAAAGATACAAACGTAGTGATCCGAAGGGGCATGTGCACCTGAATGTTTACAGCAGCAATGTCTACAATAGCCAACCTAAGGAAAGAACTTAGATGTCCATCAACAGATGAATGGATAAAGAAGAAGTGGTATATATACACAATGGAATACTATGCAGCCATCAAAAGAAATGAAATCTTGCCATTTGCGATGACGGGAATGGAACTAGAGGGTATCATGCTTAGCAAAATAAGTCAGTCGGAGAAAGACAACTGTCATATGATCTCCCTGATATGAAGAAGTGGACACGCAACACAGGGACTTAAGGGGGTAGGAGAATGAAACAAGATGGGAATTAAATTACTCTTAATCTCACAAAACATACTGAAGGTTGCTGGGGGGAGGGGGGTTGGGAGAAGGGGGGTGGGGTTATGGACATTGGGTGGGGAGGGTATATGCTATGGTGAGTGCTGTGAAGTGTGTAAACCTGGCGATTCATAGACCTGTACCCCTGGGGATAAAAATATATTATATGTATACATACAAAAAAAAGATTTAACCCTGCAAAAAAAAGAAAAAAAGAAATTGCAGTGGCCTGCCTTGAGGTAGTTACTTTTTAAGTTACTCTTGATCCTCTTCAGGACCTACCTCCACTGTCGCCCCCTGCTCCCATTCTCTTGCAGCTAACTTGTTTGTACCTCATTCTTCTCTGCTGCACCGTCAGGAGGCAACACTCCTGCACTGCTCTTTGCTTGGAGCACTATAACTGTACTCCAGTCCAAGCAGACCCCAAAAGGTGAAGCAGAAAGTGTGACCCCTGAGGGACTACTATGCACACAAAAAAAATTGCATGATTTTGTCAGTTTACATAGTTAAAAACTTGGGGACTATGTGTATGAATCAATCTTAAAGATATGGGGTCAATGTGAAAGGAATATGAAGTTGGATCAGGTTGAATTTACTGATATAGTCCTGTATTAGTTAGTTTGGACTGCCATAAAAATGGTATAGACTGGGTGACTTAAGCAACAGATATGTGTTTTCTCACAGTTCTGGAGACTCAAAGTCCAAGATCAAGGTATCAGCAGGTTTAATTTTTGGTGAGACATCTCTTCCTGGTTTGCAGATCGCCACGTTCTTGCTGTGTTTTCCTATGGCCTTTCCTGTATGCACATGCAAAGAGAGAGGGGGTACTCTTTGGTGTCTCTTCCTTTTCTTATAAGGACACTAGTGCTACTGGATTAGGTCCCCACCCTCAGGATCTCATTTAACTTTAATTATCTCTTTAAAGGTCCTATCTAAAATACAATTACCTTGGGGGTTGTGGTTTCAACATACGCATTTGGGGGTAGGGAGACACACAATTCAGTCCATAACAGGGCCCACCATGCAAAGGTTCTGTTTGCATGTTTTAGCTTGAGGAGCTGGAAATAGCTCTAACAGTTTGCTTGATCAGTTGGCTGAAACATAAATCCAAAGATGATCTAAAGTAAATGAAATCGAAATGCCAGAATTGCCTTGGTAAACTGTAGAGGAAAGTATCCAAAAGCTTAGGGATATTGGAATGTCAAATTGGCTTTATCATATAACATCTGCTCACTTGCCTGGAGAGGGTTCTAAGAACACACCTTTTGCCTTGCCTGTGAGAAATAAAACTGTAAGGAGAGTTCTAGCATCCCTGCTGGGCTTTGTGCTGGTTTTTTACTATCGGTCAGAAATTACAGCAGAACTGCTACCATGGAACTGGAATCTCTACGTGCACTGACAATGAGAGAACGGGCCAAGTGGCAGCATTTAATTGCTGTTGTGGGTTGAATTGTGTTCCCCAGAAATATATGTAAAAGTCTTAACCCCCCATACCTATAAATGTAACTATAGGGTTTTTGTAGAGGTAGTCAATTTAGGATGAGGTCATACTGGATTAGAATGTACGCTGTCCAACCTTTTGATTGCATCCTTATGAGACCCCGAGCAAAGAAACTAGGTAAGCCAGGTCCAGACCCCTGAGGCACAGAAACTCTAAGATAATAAATGTGTGCTATTTTAAGCCACAATAGCAAATTAATACATAGTTATAAACATTTGAAAATCCAAAACTGGGGTACCTGGGTGGCTCAGTTGGTTGAACATTTGACTCTTAGTTTCAGCTCAGGTTGTGATCTCATGGGTTGTGGGATTGAGCCCCACATCAGGCTCTGTGCTCAGTAGGAAGTCTACTTAAAGAGTCTTTCCCCTCTTTAAGAGTGCCCCTCCCTGACTCTCTCTCTCAAATAGATAGATAGATAGGTAGGTAGGTAGATATTTTAAAAAAAAGAAAAGAAAATCCAAAGCTGCCTTCTGAGAGGCTGAGAAACTGAGAAAATATTGTGCCTAAAAGAAAAAAAGCTAAGGAAATGGTGATGGCCAAGAAGCTGAAAAGCTGAGAAGAGCTTCTGGAAGTTTAATAGGCTTGGGGGAGGGATTAAAGTGCAGAGCCTGTGAAAAAAGAGGGATCCTGCTACACATCAAAACCTTTAAGCTGGGATTCCCAAAGGCCTCAAATTTAAGAATGATGATGAATGGCAAATAGTCCAGCCCCCAGAATGACTAAAATCCAACTTTGAAACAGCTCAGTACCTTATTGGTAAAGGTGATATGCCCCCACTGTAATGGCCTTTAGGAAACAAAGTGAAATCCTCACAAGAAGAAGAAAACATAATTTAGAGCTTCCAATTGTCTCTATGGGTTTTCCATACACAGGGAAAAATATGCAGTAAAAGTAGGCAGGCAAATAGTCAAGGAGAAAAATTAAACAGTAGAAATAAGCCTTCAGTAGATCAAGCACAACATTAAGATAAATGTTGTTAATATATTCAGAGATCCCAGTAGAGAAATAGAAACTATAAATAAAAAGAGGACTCAGTAGAAATTTTATAACAGAAAAGATACAATAACTAAAATGAAGGACACAACAGATGCACTTAAGAGAAGATTAGATGTAGTTAATGAGACAAATTATAAAATTGGAATATAGTTTAGAATAAAATGCTCAGAAATGAAACACAAAGAGGCAAAAAGAAAATACAAAATAAAAAAGAGTATAAGATCTATATGGTGCCTAGCAAAGACATTTAGCATATATGAAATTTGAATTCCAGAAGGAGAGGACGTAGAAGCAAATTTAAAGAGATAATGGCTGAGCATTTTCCAAAATGGGTGAAACATATCAACCTAGAAACTGGAAAAGTATTAGGAACCACAAGCAAATACATATAAAGAAAATGACATCTAAACACACCAGAGTGAAACTACTCAAAACCAAAGACAAAGAGAAAATCTTGACACTGACTAGAGGGAAAATATTTTTACCTTCGAAGGAGAAATACTATAAACTTTAAAGGACATCTCAGCTACAATGATGGAAGCCAGAAAGCAATGGAATCTTCAAAGTGATGAATCTTCAAAGTGAATGAAAATAACTGCTGACCTATAATTCTATACTCACCAAAATATTCTTTAAAAGGAAAGCAAAAATAAAGATATTTCAGAAAAACAAAAACTAACAAAAAAAAAATTGATCACCCACACACCCACCCACAGTGAATTTCCATATGAAGTTCTTCATGTAGAAAGAAAATGATCCTAGATAAAGACATAGAGAAATCAGGAGGAATTAAGGGGTTAAAGAAAAAAAAAGAAAAGGAACACGTAAGTCATTCTCAATAAATATAGACTGCATAAAACTATAGTGATGAGGTCCAAGATGGTTTATAAACATTTCAACAATACCACAAAGGAAACTGAGATGATTTGGTCAGCATCCATAAATTATGTAGCAATAACAAACGATCCCCCAATATTTCAGTGAATAACATTAATTGTCTTCATTTCAATATCCAGCCAATAAAAGTAACCAGTTTATGGGATGTACTATTCTCATGGCAGAACAAAAAGAAAAATGGTAGAATTATCCAGCGGCTTTAAAGTTTCTGCTTGAATATCACAATCACTTCTACTTACACCCCATTGGCCAATGTAAGTTATATAGCCAAGCCTTATGTCAGTGAGTCAAGAAAATTTACCACAAGGAGATACTTCGAATCATGTCACAATGGGCATGATTATATAAACTTTTATAAAGAGTACAGAAATCAAAACATATTTCTGAATCTGAAAAACATATGATCTACCACAGAATATAAATGAAATTAATGAGGCATGTGGGAAAATAGCTAATATATATTCTAACCTAATGAATATAGGATTTATGTTTTGATATCTAGAGTAACCTTGAAAAGAGTAAGAGAATGTATAAGTAATGTACTAACAGAGGAGAACTTTAATAAAAAAGAATATTTCCTCCATGCAAAGAAAGCAGGAAAGGAGAGAATAAACATAAAATATATAGCATATGTAGAAAAACAAATATAATGAAAATTTAAATATAAATATAATCAGTAATTACATGAAATGTAAATTATGTAAATATTCTAGACATTATCAGACTGAGTTAAAAAACAAAGCCCAACTCTCTTTTACTTATAAGATACATACCTTAAATATAAGAATACAAGACATGTGAAAGTAAAAGTTAAAAAAATACACAGACAACAATTTACCACAAGAAATTTGGTGTACCTAGACTAATATCAGACAAAGCAAACTTTCAGACAAAAAGGATTCCTAATAAAAGAGCCATTTTATTATGATATAAAGGTTAATCCACAAGAAAGATGTGACATTTCTAGATTTCTATGTGTCTAATAATATACTACCCAAATATATCAAGCAAGAAGTGACAGGACAATATGAAGCTGTAGCCAAATTCAAAAGAATTGTAATAAATTTTAATTTGCCTTCCTCAATTACTGAAAAATCAAGTTTATGAATCACATTATTCAAGTCTTTTATAAACTTGCCAGCATATTTTCTAATTTTTCTACCTTTTAATTTATGTTCAACATATTGAAGTATAGCATTTGTTTCCTTTTATATATTTTATAATTTTGTATAGTTGATCTAATATGAACTAGGAAAAGTAATTAAAGCCTTATGATACTACTGTAATTTTCTCTATCTTTTCCTTACAATTTTTTGTAGTTTCTGTTTCATGAATGATAATATAATGATATCTGCTATATAAATATGTATAGATGTTACATCTCCATTGTAAATTGAACATGTACTAATTAGAAATTATGTTTCATTATGAGTAAAAGAGTCATCCATCTAAATAGTAGTTTAAGACTGATGAAAGTTTTGGGGCACCTGGCTGGCTCAGTTGGTTTAATGTCTGACTCTTGATTTTAGCTCATGTCATTATCTTAGGGCTGTGAGATTTAGCCCCGCCTCCAGCTCCAGACTCAGTCTGGAGTCTGTTGGAGATTCTCTCTCTCCTGCTGCTCCTCTCCCTCTGCTCCTCTCCCCACTGATAAATAAATAAATCTTTTTAAAAAATACTGATGAAAGTTTTATTCTTTCACACAAAGACATCTGGAGGCCGGGACTAGAGCTCTTTAAATTAATTAATGTCTGGTCCAATTAAAAAAAATACACCTTACTTGACCCATGAGTAGAAATCACAAAATTACAAAACAAAGAGAGGAAAAACATAATCAAAAGCAAATGAATCACATGTATTAAAATAAGCACTACTTAAATGCTAAGAAGTAAAACAAATTATAATTTCAGAAAATGTACAGGCAGCACAATCTTGTTTAAAAAGAGACTTAAGCAGGAGCTGGAAAATAAGCTGCCACTGAAAAGAACTATGAGAAATAAAAACAAATATTAGAAATAAATGAAAATATTTAAAGAAGTAAATGTTACTTTGGATGCCACCAAAGCTAGAATAAACAACCTCTGAACCCATAATCTGGAATGTGGAAGTCAAGCTTAAAAAATTACCACCAGAAATGAAATTATGAAGAAATAAGATACAAAAAATTATTGAAAAAGGTGATAGATACGGAATAAAGATTAAAGAAAAGAGCACAGTTAAGATGAAAAAGGGTATTCAAAGATTTAATAGAAGAGGGGTTTTTTTTAGGATTTATTTACAGAGAGAGCGAGCGAGCGCATGCGTGCACACGTGTTTGCACTGTCGCGCGTGGAGGGGGTTGCAGGCAGAGGGAGAGTGAGAAAGAGAATCTCAAGTGGGCTCTGCACAAAGCCTGGAGCCCAACTCAGAGCTTGATTCCATGACTCAGAGATAATGACCGGAGCCAAAATCAAGAGTCATGCGCTCAACCAACTGAGCCATCCAAGCACCCCAGTAGAAGTGTTCTTGAAATAAAAGTCTTCACTCTAATGATCAAATTAGGTTGACTGTTTCCTAGGAGAAGTTACTGGTGAAGTTACTGATATTCAAAGGCTAAGAAAACAGTATCCTAAGGGAATCTTGGGGGGAAAAAAAACACAATTAACATACAAAAGGGTGAGTAATTGTGCTGCTCTAAGATTTCTCTACAGGATATTACTTACCAAGATAATTGGAGGAATTCAATGAAATAATGTAATTAAACTAGTTTTTAGATTGGCATCAGGGCATTCATAAACTTACTGAAACTATATTCAAAAATACTGTTTGTATACACATGCATAATTTTTTCTAGGATGAGGACAAATGGCTTTTTACCCAATTAACAAAGAGATGATCGTTAAGTTTAAAATCATAGCTATAGGGCATATCTCCCTAGTGGAGGACCTGATCTTTGTAGCAGTTCCCATAAAAACTATTGTGTGTCCAGGAGTTTATCACAGTATTTTTTTAAAGTGAAAGTGTACATTCAATTACATCTGACATTAGTAAGAATAGCTTTGCTATAAAATGTGTTTGATTACCTTATAATTGAGCATATTTCAATGCACGTTTGCCCTTGTGCTTAGGTGACCACTCTGTACAAAAGAATCACGAGGCAAGTACATTTAAGTTCTCCTAATCTAGTAAGCATATTCTTCGTTCTTGTTCACCTTCTATATGGCTACAAATGAAAATTTTCTAACACCTACCATTGTGCAAATATTGATTTCTTTAAATAATTATGAGGGGGAAGACTAGATTCTTGCTGTAAAACAACATTAGTTTATGCAAGTTTTCTGTTTTGGCTTAAGCTATTTATTAACATAAAAGCCTCATGTGACATCCTGAAAAGTACTGTGTGCTTTGGAACACTGTTTTACTTAAATTGTTTTGGGCTCACGCAAAGAGACAGAGGCATCATTAACATGTGAATGGCCCATTCACATGATAAAAGGACTAAATGGTATTCTAGAAACTAAAATTATTTGAACAAAGAAAACAAGAGATATGACACATCATATTTATATAACTAATATTAATTGTGAGCACTAGTTTGGTTTCCACAAAACATTCTCTGCTATGTAAAATTAATGTTGTTTATTTAAATTCTATAGGTTGTGTGATACGATGAATTTAACTTTTAATTCTGATTTTATAATTGTATTAAGAGATAGTAGCATAAGAAGTTTATTCCTAGGTTACATCTATACATATTTATATGTATAGGCCATTATAATAAAATAAGAGTTTCTGTCATCACTGTGAATCAGCAGCAATTTCCTTTTTGCTTTATAAAAAACAAAACAAAAAAATACCCACACAGAGCATAGTTAATACAAGCTACTCATATTTTCCATCTCAGTATGGTTTTGCTGCTGGCAGGCCGCCTTCATTCTCTGGCTGGTTAACTCCACTCATCTGTCTCAAGCAGGGAAAATTGAGTTATGCCTCAGCAAGATAAGCTACAACATGCCCAAGCCATTCAGGGTCATTCCCAAATAGGACTTTTCTCCCTCTGTTGGCCAAAACTCAACACAAACAAATCCTCTAAGTCTATATTTACTTAGTAGAAATTAACAAATGCATGAAAGTTAGTCTTCCCTGTCTTGTTTTATCCCGAGTCTTCTTAAAAACAGAGCATGAAGGCATGATACACAATTTACATGCTTGCTTTTGAGGAGGGTGCAATCTTAGTGAACCAAGAATTAGGGGAAAGGGAATTTCAGTAAAGGAGGGAGCCAAAGCTAACACAAAGTGAAGTGGTAGCAGGATGTTCACAGATGCAGAAGAAAACTGGCTGATTGGTCATGCAGGATATCTTCAGAAAGAATGTGTGGAACCAGTTTTCTTGAACCATCCAGTTGTGTTGGGAAAAGAACCTTTCTGTCTACTGTCTCATTGGTCAAAGTTCACCTATGGGACATTAACACATCACCTGACCTCCCTAGACAGTCATCTAAGAAGGCAAAGCCATTGTTGGTCCAGGTGATTAGACCTGGGTTTTGGAGCCATTGTGGCTCCTTCTGGAGTAAACTTGATGGTGGCCATGCTGAAGCCAAGTCCTTGTCCCCCAGAGGAAGAGGAGATGATCTATGATGTCAAAAGACAACTGTGTCAGGGAGCCTGTGCTGAAACAGAACACATACCTCCCATAACTAGGTACCATAGTACCCAGGGTTTAGACAGAGAAAGAAGCTACTTTTGTAATGGGAAGGAGAGAAGGAAAAGAGATGGAGAAGGAAGAGCTAAGTAGAGCTGAGTGTCAAATTACCCATTCGTAATAAGAAATATAAATGACACTGTAATATGTTGATCAGGAAATTCTCAGCATGTCACATGGAAAACCAAATTAAATCAGAAGGTTGCATTTTGAGCTTGATCACAGCATGAAGATCCTTTTGTACATTTTTCAGCCTGAAGAACGTCAGGGTCTGACTTCCATATTTAAATTTATACTTGGGCAAGGATATCTCTATCCATGGAATTATATCCACTTTAGCATCTCTGACTCTCTTTTCTCTGAATTACTGGTCCCACCCTTTGATCTTGGGATGATCTTTGTCCAGTAGAATGTAGGTGAAATGATGATATGCCAATTATGAGGTTAGACCTCAAGAGGACTTGCATGCTTAGGCTTGACCTCTTAGAAATTGCCAAGAAACCTGCAGCAACTTGAGAGACCACATGGAGGAGAGATGAATTGTACCATATAAAGTCATCCAAGAGAAGCCAGCCTGTGGCAGCTAACCACAAATGCACAAATGACCCAAACAGAGACCAGAACTCCTCAGATGAGCATAGCCTAAACTGTCAACCCCCAAAACTGTTTGTTCAATAAATGGTTGCTGTTTTAAACCACCAAGCTTTTGGATAGTTCATTGTATAGCAACAGTTAACTGGTATGTTTGGTATCTGAAATATTGAGTGTTTTCCCTTTAACCATTGATAATCACCTTTCAACTTTAAAATGTTAATTAAAATGTTGATTTCCCTTTTCCTGAAGGGAAAGGCTTAACCCACTGAGCCACCCAGGTGCCCTAGGATTATAACTTCTGCAAAACACAAGATCCCTTTCTCTTCCTTCATACCTATGTAAATAGTGTGGAGGGATACAGAAAAAAATTATTGAATTCTTTTATTTTTTTTAAGACTTTATTTATTTATTTGAGAGAGAATTTGAGAGAGAGAGAGAGAGAGAGAAGAGCATGAGCTATGGGGGAGAAGAAGAAGCAAACTCCCTGCTCAGCAGGGAGCCAGATGTGGGGCTCAATCCCAAAACTCATGACCTGAGCCAAAGGCAGATGCTTAACAGACTGAGCCACCCAGGTCCCCCCGAATTGTCTTCACTAGAAGAGAAAATATTGAAAGATCGAAATGCCAACCATTAATCCTAATATTCTGATCATACTCACAGATAGGAGACTTAGAAGTTCTATATTCTTATTCAAGTTGTTCCTGATCTGGAAAGTCCAAGTGAACAAAAAATCCCAGAAATGAAATCCCAAGTTCAAACCTGCTTTACAAAGTACAACTATGTATTAATTGTAACTAACACATTACCCTGTTGGCAATAGAATCTTAGTTAATTTCAGACCTGTCAACAGGGTGAACTAACTCGGAAAGAAATAAGATGTCTTCTGCACCAACTACCTGTTAGGGAAGACAGAATAGGAGAAGACAGCTCTTTCCAATCCAACTCTGGAAATCCTGAATGGTGTCCTGGCAGCAAGGGGATAGAATAACTGAATTGTGTGATGAACATATCTTGCTTCATAGTGGAACTCTCAAAATTAATGTTTATAAAGATTCATGGATTCAGAACTGAAAAAGTACATACCGATAGGATGATGATGATTAGTTTGAAAGAAAAATATTATCTATGCTCCTTAGAAAATATGATCTAAAAGAGCTTTTATTTCTAGCTGTTTGAAGAACTAAGAATCTACAGATAATGAAAGGAGGCATGGTAGTACTCGCTATAAATACACTTATTTATTGTCCTTTCATTATTTGTCTTCTGGGTCAGCTTGAAGCCATGAGAATGATAACATACACCAAGGGGAAAAATGGGAAGAGTTAATGTCAGCTCATATTTTCCTTTATTCAGTTGCTACCAAGTTTTCCATTTCAAAGTGCATGTTCTCACAACTGGAAAGGGTTCAATTGTGCACCTTGAGATCAGTCTATTATATGCCAACTATAGTGAAAATAAAGGAATGGCTATCCTCTAGACAGAAAAAAAATCAATTAACTGAGCAGCTCACAATTCTTAGCCATTACTAATCTTTCCACATAGTCTCAGCAGGCTTCTTTTAGAAATGCAAACTTTTGCCAACCATTATCTCAACCTCCCTAGCAAATGACATCCAGTAGTGCAGTGAAAAAATTTAAAAAGTAAAGATTTCTCTATACTCCAGTGGTTATTGATATTTTTTTTTTCTGGAAGGCAAAAGGGTAATCCTTTAGAAACAAACATCTCTTTCTAATAAGTGGCTATTACTATGATACAAATGTTTTCTGCAGTGTACACTGACTTTCAAAAAACAGCTAGTTTAGCAGAATATATATGTGTATGTGTAGATATAGGTAGAGAAAGAGAAATGGTGATCTTGGTTTTTTTTTTTTTTCATAGACAGCTAGTAAATATTCTGAAATATGTCAGTGGTAAATAGAGGCATTTAAAGCTCAAATATGGTTTCATCCAAATAATTTCGTGTACTAAAAAGCACGGCTTTTTTTTTCCAAAATAGATCTAGGAAGTTATTGTGATAGCTTAATCTTTTGCTTGACCCTTCAAAATCATCAAAGTAGCCTCATCTTTGCAAAAAAGCAAAAGCAGGAAGGTAAACCTAAAGAAGAGTTTAAGGAGTAATCTAAATGGTTGCTCATTAAATAAGAATACATTAAAATTTTTGACTGGTAATCTTGTGAGGCTAAAGATATCCAGTCCATGGGGCGTGTGATTATTGAACAGTAGAAACCCTTGGCATTTACTCAATGACTATTAGTGAATGAGTGCTATGTAGCAAGCACTTTTCTAGGCACCAAGCTTATTATGGGGACATAATAAAGCTCCTGCCCTACAGAGATTACATTCTAGAAGAGAAACGTCAATATGCAAGTAAACAAGTACATAAATTTCAGTGGGGATGAGGAAAATACTACAGGGTAATATGATAGCAGTGAAAACAGACTAGGGATGAATGTTAGCTACTTGTGTGCTAAGACAAAGCTGTGCCAAAAAAAAAAAAAAAAAAAGACAAAACTGTGCTGAGAAGGTGACATTTGCTTTAAGGCCTGAATGATGAGAAAGGGTCAGGCATTTAAAAAAAAAAATTGGAGCTGAGAGTTCTAGGTCGGGGGAATAACAAGTTCAAAAAAGAGTGCAGTGTTCAGAATAAGAAAGGCCAGTGAGCTGGGAGTAGTTCATGCTAGGCTTTAGCTATCAGGAGGAGGAAGTGAGATTTTGTTTTAAAGACATTGGAAATTCATGAAAGGGTATTCAGCTGGAAAAAAACTTAATGTGACTTATGTTTTAAAAAATCAATCTGGAGTGGGCATGGAAGGAGTGAGTCTAGTTGGGAGGTTATTATAATAGAAGAGAGGAAAGATGATGGTGGCTTGTTACAGGGTAGTATCTGTGAAGGGTGTTTGTACTGGAAATGCAAAAAGTAGATAAATTTGGGGTATATTAAAGAGGTAAACTCAGCAGGGCTAGGTGACAGATTTGATATGGATGTCAAGGATGACTCTTGGATTTCTGGTTGCACTGTTTGATAGAAGAGGACACACCGAAAGAGGATAAAATTTGGAGTGCTGGAGTTTGGAGATCTTGAGTGCCTTGTTGAACTTGTTGAATTTGAGATAACTTAGCACCAAGGAAATGAAGAAATTGAGTAAACAGTTGGACATGGGGGCCTAGGACTCAAAGAAGAGGTCTGGGTGAGAGTACCTGGTAAGACCAGACTTATCCTGTGGCCACAGCACTGCTTGCCCACAGCAGTATTCAAAATAGATCTAAGGAGCACCTGTCTCTGGTGGACTCCTCCTCTAGCCTGGCTCCATTCTCTGTAGTCTATTAAATAGGTCCATAGGACTCAGGGTTTTCCAGGGAAGAATGCATTTTGACATTGTTAGGGCTATTGATAGCAACTATCTGTCTCAATAGAATGGGGGCCCTAATGAATCTCTTTCTCCTCCCAGCCTATGAACCTCTCTCCCATCCCTGTTTTCATCAGTTACTACCAGAAATCCACAGCTCTCAGGTCATCCATCACCATTCAGACTTTCTCCCCATCCAGCTCTGTGTATGTGTAAGTCTTATCTCATTGCCCAAGCTTCTCTGATCTTTAGTCCCACATTTTCTAAAACTCATGGCTTGTCATCAGCAAAATCTCCTGTAACTTCTACCTCATCTCTCCTCATCTCTTGGTGTTGCCTTTATCTTATTGTTCTAATAGTTTGGTTGTTTCCTGAGGACAGTGCCTCCTTTGAAACCCTTTTAAATGTTACTCATAGGACCTTGAGGTAGGGTACATGTCCTTGATGCTTCCCTCTCATTTAATCTCTATCCTTTACCAAAAATCACAGGTTTCTGGGGTGGCTGGGTAGCTCAGTCAGTTAAGTATCTGTCTTTGGCTCAGGTTGTGATCCCAAAGTCCTGGGATGGAGCCCTGCATCAGGATCCCTGCTCACCTCGCTCTGCCCCTCACCCCACTCATGCTCTCTCTGTCTCTTGCTCACTCTCTCTGTCAAGTAAATAAATACAATCTTTTAAAAAAATCACAGGTTGGGGCGCCTGGGTGGCTCAGTGGGTTAAGCCTCTGCCTTCGGCCTAGGTCATGATCTCAGGGTCCTGGGATCGAGCCCCGCATCGGGCTCTCTGCTCAGCGGGGAGCCTGCTTCCTCCTCTCTCTCTCTCTCTCTGCCTGCCTCTCTGCCTACTTGTGCTCTCTCTCTGTGTCAAATAAATAAATAAAATCTTAAAAAAAAATCACAGGTTTTTGAATTGCATTATCCCAGATGTCACAATACTTGGTTCATTCTTTTGGGTTTTTTTGGTACATGGGTATGGTTTTCATGTCTTAGAGTATACATTTAATTTGATCATTAAATACTGAGCTGAAGAATGTTTACCTTATGTCCAGATGTCTGAAAAGTAAAGTTAAAATAGATGGTTTTATAGTAAGCAATTCAAGAATCTAGGGGGTGGGAAATTTTATCTATACACTTACACATTTAGTGATACAAGTAAACTCTGTGGGGATAGGAAGACATGTAAAACTTTGCATTGCAGTTGGAGGAGAAACTCGTTCTTCAAGACTGGAGGGAGAGGTACTTGGTTGCTGACCAGAATCTTCCCTTAGCTTTGGACTTTAGACAAACTAAGGAGTTTGTCAATACACCAAAATCACTGAATTGCACAAAATTTCCATTAGTCAAGAGAAAGAGTATCGACTGAATCTAAAATCCAAGATCTGTAGGTTAGAACAACAGGCTGGAAACAGGCTAGAGGCCGAGTGGTTAGTGCATTCCTCAAAAGTCCTTGGTTTCTATGCAAGTTCCTGGGGTGCTTTCCTCAATCAGGGTTGGCTCATTCTTTTAAAAGTCATCAGATAGAGTACTCCTGGTCTTCAGCCTAATTCATGATTGACTTCAAACATCACCAGCTCTCATCATAGCCTTCTGTGTTTCCATCTCACTAACCTATTAGCCCTTTTCCAACTATTCTTAAATCTTCTCAGGACTTCTAACCATTGACCAAGGAGACCTCATTGATATGTAGCAAATATGTTTCATCTTGCTTGTGAAATTGCTATGCTACTCTTTAAGATGTTTGTTTTTTTTTTTTCCTTCTCAAACCCTCCAACACACCCACGTCCTTTTTTCTTCCCGTAGAATCTATAACCTATTCTTTCAGAATTGATATTCTGTCTCTGCCACCTATAAAAATAAATGAATACTAGTAATCCCTACACGGATACACTGTATCCCCCTTCTTTTTACCACCTGGGATCTTTGCTCTGGAAATTATCCTCTCTCTACAGGATCATTCTCATCATCATATAAACATTTATAAAATCTCACTTCTTAGATACAATATTTGCTATATTAAAAAAAAAAAGATACCTGCCACTGTCTCAGGTCTTTTTCCAGCTCTTTCCTTTTATAGCAAAACTCTGCAGAGTGTTGTCTATACTTAGTGGCTCAAATTCTTCATCTTCTTTTCTCTCTTTAAACAATTCTAACCAAAATTCTTCTCTATTGCACAGAAACAACTCCTGTCATGGTGAACAGAACTTCCTGTCACCAAATCAAATGCTGAATTATTTGTTTTCCTTTTATTCAGATATTCAACAGCATTTCACAGAGATGACCATTCCCCTCTCTTGAAAATACATCTTTCATTTGATGTTTGAGTACATTCTCCCAGCTTTCCTCCCACATCATTGGTTGCTTCTTCTTAATCTCCCTTTCTGGCTTCTCCTCCTCTTTGTATCTTTCTATATTGGAGTCCCCAGGGCTCATCCCTCAGACTTCTTCTCTTCCTTATCTTCAGTGAGTCCATCCAGTCCTGTGGCTTTGAACATCATTTATATGCTGATAATTTACAAATCAGTGTGCCGTCCAGAGTGCCTGTTGGAGCAGTAAACTTCCATATCAGTATTCAGCTACCTATGTGACATCTCCATTTTGATGTCTAATGACATATCAATCTCAATATATCAGACACCAAACTTCTGGTTTTTGTTCCCAAACCTCCTCTTCATGCACTCTCGTTCATTTTAGGTAACAGCAGCTACATGTTTTCAGCTTCTCGAAGGGGTTTATCCTTGACTCTTTCCTGTCCTGATTCTTCACATCAATCCTGAGGCAGTTATTCTCAGCTTTACTTTCAAAATATATTCTGATTCTGACCATCCTCTTGGCTGCCACCTCGGGCCAAACCACTAACATTCATTACGTAACTTCCTAACTGGACTACCTCTTTTTGTTCTCTATAGTGCAGCCACAGTAATTTTTTATTATATTTATTTTAAAAAATATTTTATTTATTTATTTGAGAGAGAGAGAGAGCAAGCACGAGCAGGGTGAGGGTCAAGGGAGAAGCAGACTCCCCACTGAGCAGCTCAGTCCCGGGACTCCAGGATCATGACCTGAGCCAAAGGCAGACGTTTAACTGACTTAGCCACCCAGGCTCCCAGACGGTGATTTTTTTTTTTTAAACTAAAATTCTCTAATGGTTTCCCATCACACGTAAAAAGCAATTAGAGTTCCTATCTAGGACCGAAGAAGTCTTGCCTACCTTTCTGTCCCCTACCTTTCAGTCACCAGCACATGAACAGTCCAAATATGTTCCTGCCTCTGGGGCTTCCTGTTTGTTGTATTGTCTGCCTGCAATACTATTTCTCCACATAGGCCCATTCTTGATCTTCTTTAATCAGTTCTTTGTTCAGATGTCACCTCTGCAGATGGGCCTTCTCTGACTATCCTATTTAAAATAGCCAACACAGTCCCGTCCCCTACCCTGTCCTACCCCACATTATTCTCTATTTCCTTACCTTGCTTGAAAGTCTTCTAAAACTTTTACCAGCTGGAATTATTTTATTTATTGGTTTGTTTTCTGTCTTTGTCTATCTCTTCACCAGTGTTGGATCCTCAGCAGAGAAGGGATTTTTGTCTTTTGTTCACTTCTTCATTCTAAGAGTCTGAATATTATCTGACATAGTAGGCACTCATTAAACATTTGGCTTATGAATAAATAAATTAATAAAATAGTTAACAAATGAAGGGATGAATGCAGTCATAAAAGTCCATAGAAGGAATACAGTTTTGGAGACAGCTAATTTTAATTTTGGACGAGTTGAGTTTGAGATGCTGGGGAAGCATCCATGTAGGATGTCTAGAAGATCATTGAAAAGTCTGTTCTAGAATTTGGAAGAATTGTCAGAGTGAGGAGTAAAGAATTGGAAAGATAATTATATCAGTTCCTTACTGTTGCTATAATAAATCACCACAAACTTAGTGACTGAACGCAACATAAATTTATTATCTTATACCATTTGAGAGGTCATAAGTCCTAAAATCAGGGTATAGGCAGGACTGTAGTCCCTCCAGAAACTCCAGGAAAGAGTCCATTTCCATGCCTTTTCCAGTTTACAGGTGCCACCCACTTTCTTTGGCCACCACCATCCTTAAAGCCAGCAATGTACCATGTTCAAACATTTCTCCCTCTCACTCTCTCCGACCTCCACCTCCATCATCACATTGTCTGCTCTGACTCTGACCTTCCTGCCTCCTTTTTGTAAAGACCCTTCTGATTACATTGGACTCTCCTGGATGATTCAGGAATAATCCTCCCCATTTAAAGATTTTCAACATAATCACATCTGAAAATTCCCCCTTGGCCATGAAAGGTAACATATTTGCAGATTTGGGGGATTAGGATATGGACATCTTTGACAGGCCAACATTCTGTCCACCATGGAAGTTAATGAAATAAGTTCACAAAATAGATCAAAGAGACTGAAGAGCTTGATATTGAGTAGCATTCAGATGGGTAAGTAGAATTCCAAAATATGTTATGGAAGCAAAGGGAATGGAGACTTTTTAGGAAGAAAAGACCAGCCCACTTGGTCAAATGCTGGAGAAGCATCGCTACAGACAGAAGAAAGAGAAGTTCCAGTGTTTGAGAATTAGGGCCTTATGGGTGGCTTTTCAGAAAACTGTTTCTCTCAAGTTTTGGTGGGAGAAACCAGATTTTAAGTAATGACAATAAGTGAGAAGTAAAAAGAAAAAGAAAAAGAGATATTAGACTTCTTCCCTTTTAGGAAAATGAGTCGGTGACCACTATTTCAGTAAGTAGAATTGGAAGAGCTAATCTGGGATCAGAAACAATGTTCTCATCCTCCTCCTATAGCGTTTTCTAAGGAGAATGAGGGTCAGCCTTTCAACTCTTCTTTCTGCATGAGGTAACAGGCAGGAACATAACCGACTCAGTATCGCGGAGAGAGGCAGAGCAGAGCAAGAAATTTACACCAACTTAAAAGGTCACGGCCATGTGCGAGCATCCTGCTGGCATATTAGCTGTAAAGTCCCCTCCTGATTCAATGTAGTGGATTGTAAAGCCGATGCCTTGCCAAATTGATTTATAAGATGAATGTCTGCTGAAGTGTGGTTGAGCATTTGAGTTTGGGGTATAAATGGACGAAGAGCATCAGCGCTTCTCTCCACCTCTATTCTGCTGCTTGTTCACCAGGCTACCCTCTTCTATTCCATTCTATAATCTCGAATTGCTCAGGCAGGGCCCAGGATGGAAGGGTGTGAGGCCGAGAGGCAAAGATCTCTTTGGGATGAAAATATCACAGAATAAATGCAGCAAACACAGTCTATTTTCAGAATAGTTAAAGTGATAAAGTTTCACTTGGCCTGGTATTAAAGAAATGCAGATTAGACCCGCTAACACAGTCGTTCAGACAACCTCTTACACTGACCAGCTGTATCATCTTGTGGGGCTTACTTAACTTCTCTGAGCTTCATTTTCCTTATCTGGAAAGACAGAGTAATAATAATAGTTATTTAATCTTCACAGAAGAACTCATTTGAAAAAAGCAACATGATTAAAAATGGGAACAGTTATTCAAAGAATAACTGTCCTGGAGAAGAGTAAATATCAAACATTGCAGTAAGCACTTCGTGTGTCACCAGCTTATTTATTCTTACGCCAATCTCCTAAAGTGTGTATTATTTTAATCCTCATTTTGCAGATGAGGGCTCTGAGGCATAGAGAGGTAAATAGACTGCTAGTGAGTAGAAGAGCCGAATTCATGACATGTGCACAATTAATGACGAATAATAATGATGATAATGATGTTGACTAAAAATCAAATGCCCAGGCCTCGGATAGTGTGAGAACATCTATATGAGAAAGTGATTACTTTAAATCTCTTTAGTAAATAATTTTAGTTTCAGTGATACTCTTCTAATGAATGGGCACTCTACCTCTTACCAATAAAAGGGGTCACAGCTGGTATTTTCTGTATTCCTTTGCTCAACTGTACTGTTTTCTTTGAGATTTTTGTGCCAAATTGGTAAAAAAAAAACTGCTCGTGCTCATTTGCAAACAAAGCACCCCATCGTCTGAAAATAGTGTTTGTTGGGGAAGGTATCATCCAATCTATAAAACACTGTCATCAATCCATCTTTACCATCACTTTATCTTGGTTATAGAGGGAAATATCATTATATACTTCCTCTAAAGAAGTCACTCAACGCTACCTCATTTCTAAACAGGTCACATGAAGAACTAGCATCAAGAGGGCTTTGGAAGGCAAAGAGGACAAAAGAACCAAGTTCATATTTCCATTTCGCACTTGAATGGGTGTATTAATATGATAATGGGCTGAACTGAACCAGTGTGTCCAGAGAGTGAATACATTGGTTCCATGCCTTCATTAACCGGAAGCTGACCCTGTTTCCCCCCATGAAGCCATTAGTCCCTACCTGGACGGGAAGCTGTGATTTCTTTCCTTGTCCTGGATCAACAATTTTCAGTTGTCTCTTTACTTGCCTGATCTCACTGTTTACTTTCTTAGGAATGCAGGTGCTTTGTTTCCAAAGCTAAACATTTGTTATTTTTCCCAGTAGTTTGTTTATGTTGTTCTTTCCTAAGTCAGCCCTGCCTCTCTTGGGTTATTTGTTCTCATGTTCCAGAGAACTTAATGCCTAACTTGGTCATCAATACGCAATATGTTAGGAAGAAAATCCTATAAATGAAGCTGGGTTTCAGGGTTGAGGAGGCAGGACAGATAGCTCCTTCAGTATAAAATGAAGCAAACGGTGTAATTGCCAGAAACTCATTTTCTAGTTTTACGGGGAAAACACACACACACTGGTTTCACAATGATGATGACCATAACCATAAGGATAAATGTAAAAAATAATTATAAACAGGATGATAATTTTATGTGAAATAATTTATATCAGAGTGAATGTGTAGGGTTTGACAGGATGAAGTGGAGGGAAAGATAACTAATTAAGCAAGGTTAGGAAGAGAATATAGAATGGAGACGAAGGGAGTGAGAATATAGTTTTGGCAGGAAGAAGGCTTTATTTAGGGTTGACACAACCACAAGTCCATTGGATACTTAAGTCATTGAGGTTGGACACAGAAAGACAGGAATGGGGTGGGTGGGTAGAGCAAGGACTATTGGCAGAATTAGTAAAGAGGGAAGTGGTTGCTGGGGAGATATAAGAGACAGCAATGTGGTGAAGGGATAGCAAATATTCCTTTTGGACACAGCCCTGGAAAAGACAAAAGACTTCAAGGCAAGTTGAACCACAGGCCACTAGGCACCCCCTCCTTCAGTATCAGGTAATTTGTGGGTGAGGTGTGGAATGTAGCCAAAGGAGCATTGGATTGCTTTCTGCCTTGCTTCTGTGAGAGAAAATCATGGTGAGCTGGGGATAGGGAGATCATACAGATATGAGAGGAAAAAAAAGAAAAGGAAGGGAGGGCATTGAGTGCATACGCTACAGTGGCTGTCACTTAACTGGGCCAAAGTGAAATAAGAAAATGGCTTTTCTGGCACCTGGGTGGCTCAGTCAGTTAAGCATCGACTTTTGGTTTCGGCTCAGGTCATAATCTCCAGGTCTGAAGATGGAGACCTGAGTTGGGCTCCCTGCTCAGCAGGAAGTCTGCTTCCCCTCTCCCTCTGCTCCTCCCCTTCTCCTGCATGTGTGCACTCTCTCTCTTTTTCTCTCTCTCTCAAATACGTAAATAGATCTTAAAGATAGGAAGGAAGGAAGGAAGGTAAGAGGGAGGGAGGGAAGGAAGGAAGGAAGAAAGAAAAAAAGAAAGAAGGAAGGAAACAAAGAAAAGAACAAGCGAACGGAATGAGGGAAGGAAGGAAGAAGCTTTTGATTTCCTGGATTTTGTCCCAAGTGAGTTATCCTTTAACTTGAGGACCTCAGCCACTGAATGGAAAAAGGAACAGGGAAGGGAGAAGGTGAAGTAGCAAAAACAAACAAACAAAGAAACAAACAAACAAAAAAACCTGTAAAATCAAGGAAAATGGAAAAACAAAGTTCTAGAGGAAGACTTCAGTTTGGTGCACAGATTTGAAAGGTTGGCACTTAACTCAACAAGTGAAGGGAAAGAATACCTTTAAAAAAAGTTCCAATTAATAAAGGCCTCTGATTATAAACTTAACTCACAAGATAGAAATGCTCCCGAGTAAGCCCATCATTTTCTTAATTTGAAAAAGCATCAAATTAGTGGGTTTTGAAGTAGATCTGATTGATGTGCTTAGGAATAACACAAAAGCTCTGGGTCTGTTCTTTTGATTTTCCGCTGAGCTCTTCTCCAACAAGGAGAGGAATCACTCATGCATCCCACTCTAGCTAAGCACCCACTATTTGTAGAGGACATAGAGATGATGGGAGCCCAGTACCCACACTTACGGGACACTGTGTCTCCTGAGTGTGTCGTTGTGTCAGTGTCCTTGCTCAGTGCTGTGAGACTGCTGGTAGAACTTCAGCAATCTCTCTTGCCCTCTGGCTTCCCTTTGACTTCTGCTAGTTGCAGAGGGGGGTTTTAGGAGAGACAAGGGTGGGCGGAGGATTGGAAGGATAGAGAACAAGTTTGGGGATTTATTTTCTCAGGTTTTTTCCTGCGGGTCCACAGCAAGCCATTTATGCCTTAGTGCCTGCCAATGCTTCTCCTCCTTCTAGGTCTCTAGGTTCTGGTAACAGCCCCTCTCCAAGACCTTTGGGGCCAAGAAAGTGTTATGGATGATGGACCCAGAGTCTTGTTACTAGCCCTAGGTCCTCTGCCATCACTTATGGCTTCCCTACACCCCACTGACATCTTTGTAAATAGTCTTTCATTAAACTGTCCAGAAAATATTGTAACTTAAGCATGCCATCTGTTTCCTGATGGGACCCTGATAGCATAAGAAAGACAGGCATGCCATGTTTTAAATCATTAAATTTAACTGAAGAAAGAATGAAACAAAAATTAAAATGCCAAATGAAATTGAAAATTCCATCTACCCTCAACAGATGTACATACCAAAAATCTTCACTTCTTTAGGAAAAAAAAAAGCACACAGTTTAATTAAATAGTTTAATTGAAAGCTGTTTAATTAAAAGTTTAATTAAATAGGCTTGAGAGAGGTAAATCTAGCTTGAAATGATGAAAAGTTTAAACTGTAGAATTATATATGTATTGTTCTTTACATATATGAATGAGTGGTGAGGCACATATTCTAAAATGGAAGTCTATCTACATACTTTTCAATTTCGGTGAACATTACTACTTGATTCCAATGTTTTCAAACACATGTACACCAAGTCATTTTGTTTAATAGGATGAATACTTCCCCTATATTCTTGTTCTTATTAGTTTTACAAACTGATATTCTATTTATGATTAACATCAACTTCAGCAGAGCCATAAATGATCAGGGATTTATGAGGTTTATGTTCAGTGCCTTTTCGATATTTTAAGGTTCCGTTGGGAGGAACATTATCTTAAATGTGGGACTTCCAAAAGGATTCGATGATATTGATGAACACACTTCATGGAAGAGCCCATGTTCTGATCCTGTGCAGGGAAGCAGAAGGACAGAAGGTTCTGGGAATGCACCTGGCATCCATCGTTTATTCCTGTGGTTAGACCTCTGGTCTCTCCAATGTCTAGGTGGTTTGATCTTGGTCATGTGACTTAAGTTTCCAGATCCCAGGTCCTCATCTAGAAAATAGGGAGGATGTTAAGGGCTTACACCAAAGGGTAGTTAGGAGTGTAAACTAGATAACACATCTCTAACACTCGTGTATTGACTGCCTGACAATAAGTGCTCAATAATGTTGAACATTATTATGTGGAAATTTGATAAAGAAGGATCTGCTTCTACTTTATAACACAAGTGATTTCAAGGATCCCTCTCCATTTCAGTTGTTATCTGTATTCTGTGAAAACAGAGCAGCTCTGCAATCACGTGCTCTCCCAGCCCTGAGCAGGCACTGCCACAGAACGGTTTTCTGGGCCTTTGAGCAGATTGTCTCACAGATAAGAGTTCACAATTCACCACTGTGATGGTGGCAACTCTCAATGCACAGAGCTTTCTCTCTATCTTGATGTTGTGAAATGACGTATTCATGTAAGCACATCATGATTGCACTAGCTATCTTTACATTATGTCACCTACACGGTCCCCCTTAAATTTGTTTTATTCATTAGTGGGATTAGGAAGAGAGGAAAGGATGGTGTAGAGAGGGCACAGACTTTTTGGTTCTAGAAAGACAGAATAGCTAACTTGGCTGTTCAGTATTGAATTCTTTGTTAAAATGGAAATGGCCCTTGACAGTGACCCTTAGCTAGGTCCTCTACACATTCCCCTGGTTGTATTTAAAAGAGAACTTTTACTAGAGATTCCTGTCTTTGGAGATTTTGACAAGAATGGGGCCCAGCATTGGTGATAGGGAGGGAGGTGTTTTCAGACTAGCCCGGATATGAATAGAGAATTTATGAGTCTGGTCATGGTCTCTCTTCATTTTAAGGTGAATTAAATCCAAATAAAATTTGTTAGGTGCAAATAAAAAAATGCAAGGGGTTTCATCAAGTAGTGTAGTAAAAAACATACATATTAAAATAGAGAAGATGTCATAATTTCATAAATTCTATTATAAAGATTATGAGATGCTATCGGAGCTCTGCTCAGATGTCCTCCATTCCCTTTTACCATTTCTGTGAACCCATACCCAGTTTCTGGATGGTTTTTCTTCTAAGTGAACAAGGCTTCTATGTTCTTACTAGAAAACTCCCCTTGGCAGTTAAAGCTACTTTGCCTTGACTTACTGAAAGCCTGAAAGGCCTGGGAGTTTATATTTTTTAGGGATGTGGGACTTAACCAATGACTGTCAGGTGAGGGGGAATTCTAGGTTCCTTGCCTTGGGTCAAGATAAACTCTTGTAAGAGCTCACCTGCAGGATCAGCTGGAAGCTGGTGCTTTGGCTGAAAGCCCCCCTTTGCTTGGATCCCTCCCCTTCCCTGTCTTGCTTCCCCACTCTTTTACCAGTTTCTCCTCAGAGTATTTCCTTCGTAAATCACTTACAAACAAAACTTCGTTTACTGCTCTGCTTCTGGGAAACCCGACCTAAGTCATAAAGGTATTTTTAAAAATTGATGAGAATACTGAGGAGAGAGAATGGAATTTTGAGAGAGGACTATCATAGAAGAAAAGACATTTGGGTTGTTCTTTGCATAACAAGAAAGCTTTCCACAGACACAGAAGAGAGAGAGACTCTAGTCAAAGAACCAGAATTTCGCTAAGGCTCTGTGGACAGCAAGTTTTGGAATGAGAATATAGCCTGGAGTCAGTCATCTTGTATTTTAATCTGGGTCTTTCTTCTTATATTGGGGGCAATTTACTCGATCTCCGGTGCCTCAGTTTTCTAATTTGTAAAATAGAGATAACAACTGTACTTGCCTCTTGAAAAATTTTTTATTATGATTCAGTGAAACAGCATTTGTAAACTACTTAGCACAATGCCTGGCACAAAGTAAGT
This sequence comes from Mustela nigripes, assembly GCF_022355385.1. Taxonomy (NCBI): domain Eukaryota; kingdom Metazoa; phylum Chordata; class Mammalia; order Carnivora; family Mustelidae; genus Mustela; species Mustela nigripes. Next base: position 86,762,192 of record NC_081575.1, read on the forward strand.
AGCCCATAAAACTATTATTTTTGTTGTTATTGTTTTGATTAATAAGAACAATGGGAGGGTATAAAATGTAAGCCCTCTGAAGAGGTAAACTATAGAGGCACATGAATGTCCTGAAACAATCTTTGGAATTTATCATGTTTTGTTTTATCTTATTTTATTTTTGGTTACTAATAGTTCATTTTTCTTAAAGGTTTTATTTATTGATTTGTTAGAGAGAAAGAGAGAGTGCAAGCAAGGGGACATGCAAGCAGAGGGAGAAGCAGGTTCCCTGTGAGCAAGGAGCCCAATGCAAGACTTGATCCCAGGGCCTTGGAATCATGACCTTGAACTGAAGGCAGATGCTTAACTGACTAAGCCACCCAGACATCCTGGTTACTAATACGTTTTTATTTATTATTATTTTTTAAAGATTTTATTTATTTGACAAAGTGAGAGACACAGCGAGAAAGGGAACACAGCAGCAGGGTGGGGGTGAGTGGGAGGGTGAGAAGCAGCCTTCCTGCTGAGTAGGGAGCCCCATGCAGGTCTCAATTCCAGGACTCTGGGATCATGATGTGAATCAAAGGCAGATGCTTAATGCCTGAGCTACCCAGGTGCCCCTACTAATGGTTTTTTAAAACAGCCTTGTTTGAGACATGCTGCAGGTTTTGGACACTTGTTTCTAGTCACTAGAGGAAAGGGATATGTCAGAGGTTCTGGTTACCATTCCTTCTCCTCCTTTCTGGGATTCTGTCCATTAAAGCAAACACAAAGGTCAGGATCAGATAGGGCTCAGATAGGATTTATTACTAGCTTGACAGGTGATTGAAAATATCCACCAAGTACTTTCTGGTCCTCAATCTAAATCTTGTCTTAGGACCTACCTGCTGAGGTGTCATTCCAGAGACACGGATGGTCCTGTAGTGCAGACTTTTAGGTTCATTTAATCCAACCAGCTGTGTGGTCAAGGGCGCTGGAGCAGTCTCACATGCCCAGTAGCAGAAGCTTAAAAAGGCTCTGATTGGTTTATTCATTTCAACAAAGCAAGAAGTTTAAGGATATCTATCAGCTCAGAACTGGAAGCACAAGTAAAAACCAAACCACACAAATTTTTCTAATAATGCTTTAAATTATCTGTATCAGATTTTCAATTCTAAGAACGCTTTCTTAATTTTACATTTTTTAAGATAGAATTTTGTTCTGTTTCATGGATGAGATATTAGTCACTCTTCTTTTTTCTTTTAAAGGATTTTATGTATTTATTTGAGAGAGAGAGAGAGAGAGAAAGAGCATGAGCAGAAGTGGGGGAGCGGCAGGCAGAGGGAGAAGCAGACTCCCTGCTGAGCAAGGCGTCCAATGCTGGGCTCAATCCCAGGACCTTGGAATCATGACCTGAGCCAAAGGCAGTCATTTAACCAACTCACCCACCCAGGCACCTCTCTTTTCACTGTTCTATTTGAGGATAATAATAATGGGTCTTTTCTTTCTCTTTTAAATTTTCTTCTACTTCTTGTATTGTCTCTGTTTCTTCTAAATTCCTTTTGTTGCTGTTCGTTTGTTTTCTGTCAAATTTTCAAATTACAGGTTTCTTCTAATGTCTAGTGATGTTAATGGGGGGAGAAAAATCTAAGGAATCCATTAGTAATGCAAACAGAATAAGAACAATATATAGATGAAATTCAGCAGAATGGGGTGAAACAGTGTTGTGGAAAGAAGAAGACTTAGTGGAAAGTGGAAGATATGCAAATGTTGCTATCAGACTGAAGTATTTGGGTAATAAGGTGGCAAATCCATTAGCAGTACAAATTAAATAGCAGGAGAAAGAAGCCTGGCTTGACAGGACTCTTGTTATATGGGAATGGGCTCAAGCTTTGACAGGTTATGGTGAGTAAAAGAAGGCCACCAAGAAAAAGTTGAGCTCAGATCAGTTACAATATTCCAACTGTGGACTGGGGAACTTTACCCAAAGCCTGTAGCCTCTGGGTAGGAAGCTGGGCAGTTCATGGCATTGAGCAGGAGGTCTCACCCGGCAGATGGTACCCTGTAGCAGAAACTTCCAGACAAGTAGAAGTCAAGAACACAGAAGTCAAAGGCACCTGAGTGGCTCAGTCATTAAGTGGCTGCCTTCGGCTCAGGTCATGATCCCGGAGTCCTCGGACAGAGCCCTGCATCAGGCTCCCTGCTCAGCAGGAAGCCTGGTTTCCCTCTCTCACCCCCTGCTTGAGTTCCCTGGCTCACTGTCTTTCTCTTACAAATAAAGAGAAAAAAAAACACACAGAAGTCAGGCAGAATCACTGTAGAGGCTCTGTCTACTCTCATTCGTCTCATCAGTGACTAAGGAGGGGACCAAAGTCTTCGGTGAAGGCAACTAGCAAAGGGAAGTCTCTATGTAAGAGATCTGAAGTCCCTACCATGGAGGAAGTCTGGATATGAACAGTTCTCCAAAAAGACCACAGAAAAAACATTGGCACAGAAGCACATTCCTGCACACTGGGTCATGGCTGGCTGGGAGGAGCCAGGTATTGCCAAACAGCATCCCAAGTCTGGGTTGGGTATAGGAAAGAAAATGTCCAGCCTGGCCTGAGCTCATTACCATTATAAACTGGATCTCTTTGCTTATTCAGATTTCACCCAGGGAATGAGCTGAGTCCAGGCCAAGAGATGAGGCTCATTGATAAATCTACCTGTAAGAGCTGAGGAAGGCAAAGGTGGAATGAGACAGCAGACTAACATCAGAATCTTGAGGTCAGGGCCACATGGACTAACGATTCCTAAATTTCACTGTACATTACAGTCCCTTGGGGAGCTTATAAAACAGTTGCCCAGATACCACACCCAATGATACAGATTTATCAGGGGTGAGATCCAAGAATATTTATCTATTTAATAGCCTTCCTTATTTTAGAACAGCTTTCTATTTATAGGGTTATTGTAAAAAATAATACAGAGAGTTCCTGGATACCCCTATTAACACCTTCCATTAACACAGAACACTCATTGACAATTAATGAACTGATATGGAACATTATTAACTAATGCCTATGTTTTATTCTGATTTCCTCAATTGTGCCCTAATGTCCTTTTTCCATATCAGGATCCCATCCAAGATAAATCACATTATATTTAGTTGTCATGTATCCCGAGGCGCCTCTGAGTTGTGACAGTTTCTCACACTTTCCTTGCTTTCCGTGACCTTGACAATTTTGAGGATTACTGGTTAAGTATTTCGTAGAGGGTTTTTCAACTGATATTGTGTTGATGTTTTTCTCATGATTAGACTGGGGTTATAGATTTTGGAGAGAAAGACCACAAAGGTAAAGTGTCCTTTTCATCACATCATATCGGCAGTGCATGCTGTCAACATGACTTGTCACCGTTGATGTTGTCCTTGAGCACCCAGCTGAGGTTTGTCAAGTTTCTCCACTGTAAATTTAGGTTTTCTTTCCTTTTCCATATTGTTTTCTTTGGAAGACAGTTACTATGCACAGCCCATGGTGAAGGAATAGAGAATTTTGCTCCACCTCCCTGAGGGTACAGGACTCACTGCATCTTTTTTTATTATGGTAAAATCTACACAACATAAAACATACCAATTTTTAGATGTTTAGATTTATTTACTAAGCTTCTCAGTAATTCTAATGCATACCCAAGTTTGAGAATCACTCTGACACATGGAGGGAGGGGACAGTGGAGGCACACGGAGGTATTGAGAACGCTGCAGAACACTGGACCAGATGTTAACATCTTCAGGGGATAGTTTGGGGAGCAACATTTACCCTCCTAATCTCCTGCCCCTTCCTGCAGCTTCTGTAGACTTCTCTGTACAGATGGTTGCTGGGAGAAAGGACATCTTCGTCTAAGTGGGATCATGACACAAACACAGTTGCTGGCACAGAATTATGACAGTTTATTAGCCAAGGAAAACACTGTATTTATAACACAATTTCAGATTTCACAACATGCTATGGGCGAAATTACTCCCATGATGCCCCAGGTACAGTTGCCTTGTCCCATGATCCATGTCCCTTGAGCCATGATCTGTCTCAGATAATCCTGCCTCTTTGAATCATATGCTCATTCTCTTCTCATTCCTCATTTCCTGAGAAGACAGGTCTGATCATTATGACCATTTGGAAGAAAGTAGGAAAGGAGTTCCTTCTCTCTGTAAAACAAAAAAGTGGGGGAGGAGTCAAGATGGCAGAGAAGTAGCAGGCTGAGGCTACATCAGGTAGCAGGAGATCAGCTAATTAGCTTATCAAACCATTGCGAACACCTACAAATCCAACGGGAGATCAAAGAGAAGAAGAACAGCAATTCTAGAAACAGAAAATCAACCACTTTCTGAAAGGTAGGACCGGCAGAGAAGTGAATCCAAAGTGATGGGAAGATAGACCACGGGGGGAGGGTCTGGCTCCCAGCAAGCGGCGGAGCAACGGAGCACAAAATCAGGACTTTTAAAAGTCTGTTCCACTGAGGGACATCGCTCCAGAGGCTAAACCGGGGTGAAGCCCATACAGGGTCAGTGTGGGCCCTGGTCTTGCAGGGTCACAGAAGTATCAGGGGTGTCTGAGTGTGGTAGAGCTTGCAGGTATTAGAGCAGGGAAGCTGGCTACAGAGACAGAGCTGAGGAGTGAGCTTTCAGCTCGGGGTTACCTTGAACCCGTCGCAGGCTGGGTGAGGTCGGAGCGTGGCCAGAGGCCAGGGAGATGGGAGTGATTGGGCGCTATTCTCTGAGGGTGCACTGAGGAGTGGGGGCCCCGAGCTCTCGGCTCCTCTGGGCCAGAGACTGGGAGGCCGCTATTTTCATTCCCGTCCTCCAGAACTCTACAGAAAGCATTCAGAGAACAAAAGCTCCCGAAAGCGAACACAAGCAGATTACTTAGCCCAGACCCAGGTGAGGGTGGTGCAATTCCGGCTGGGGCAAAGACACTTGAGAATCAAGTGGCCCCTCCCCAAGAAGCTCAACAAGAAATCCAGCCAAGACCAAGTTCACCTACCAAGGAGAGCACCAGAATTCCAATGGAGGAGAAAGCAAAGCGCAGAACTCATGGCTTTCTCCCCATGATTCTTTAGTCTTGTGGTTAATTTAATTTTTTTTTAATTTTATTTTTTTCTGCTAAATTTTTTTAAACTTTTACCCTTTTCTTTTTAAATGTTTTTTAACTAGTTCATTATATATATACATACATATATATATATTTCTTTTTTATATTTATTCTTTATTTGTTTTCTTTTTTAAATTTTTTTTCCTGAACTTCTTTTATCCCCTTTCTCCCTCCCATGATTTGGGGTCTCTTCTGATTTGGTTAAAGCGCATTTTCCTGGGGTCTTTGCCACCCTTTCAGTATTTTATTTGCTCCTTCCTAGACAAGATGGAAAAACTCACCACAAAAAAAAGAACAAGAGGCAGTGCCAAAGGCTAGGGACCTAATCAATACAGACATTGGTAATATGTCAGATCTAGAGTTCAGAATGATGATTCTCAAGGTTCTAGCCAGGCTTGAAGAAGGCATTAAAGATATTAGGTAAAGATATTAGAGAAACCCTCTCTGGAGAGATAAAAGCCCGTTCTGGAGAAATAAAAGAACTAAAATCTAACCAAGTTGAAATAAAAAAAGCTATCAATGAGGTGCAAGGAATACTATGCAGCCATCAAAAGAAATGAAATCTTGCCATTTGCAATGACGTGGATGGAACTAGAGGGTATCATGCTTAGTGAAATAAGTCAATCGGAGAAAGACAATTATCATATGATCTCCCTGATATGAAAAATTAGAGATGCAATGTGTGGGCTTAGGGGGGTAGGAGAAGAATAAATGAAACAAGATGGGATCGGGAGGGAGATAAACCATAAGTGACTCTTAATCTCACAAAACAAACTGAGGGTTGCTGGGGGGAGGGGGGGCGGGAGGGGGGGGGGGGGTTATGGACATTGGGGAGGGTATGTGCTATGATGAGTGCTGTGAAGTGTGTAAACCTGGCAATTCACAGACCTGTACCCCTGGGGATAAAAGTACATTATATGTTTATATATATATATAAAAAGTAAGTGGTCTTTATACTTCTCCAGATGCCTGAGAACATGGACAAAAAGGAGGTCTCCTCCAGAAGCAACTTCTCAATAAATGTTTTCTCACCTATCAATAAACATTTGTCTAAATAAGGCCCCAGATGTGATGATCAATGAGGATGCTATTATAAGAGCTTAGAGATCCGACCAAGCACTTGGGTGTAATAATGGATAAAGTGACAAACCTTGAACAGGTTTCAGCAGCAAATCGTGTTTACCTTCAATATGAAAGAAACAGTAGAGAGGAAAGGGTCAACCATGATTCTAAGACATTCTTGGCAGCCAACTGAATTTTTATAGTTGGTCATGTCTCCCAACGCAACAGAAAAGCTTAAGGGTGGGGAGATGGTGTTGGGGAAAAAAAATGTAAGCTTTAGTCACCACTGCTGTGAAGAACCATGGAAGCAGATACCACTGCAATCCACGGGGTGATGCAGAGCCCCAGGGCTGTGACTTGTGGAGCAGAGCAGTGGGCAAGAACACCAGTGGAGAGAGCCATATAGGGGAGAGGAGAAACCATGCTGCCTGTCTCTCTCGGGTGGTGAATGTGGATGGCAGAGTAGGACAAATGAGTGCAGACAAAAACACAGCCAGCCAGAGCCAGAACATCTGCTGAGGGGAAGCAGCTTTCCCCGCACAGAGCTAAGCCGGAGTTTGCACAATGGGAAAGGAACTTCTGTAAACACAAATTCCAATAATTAATTGTAGCTTTTGGAGAGATCCTTCATCCCTGTCCAATTCCAGAGACAGCAACCGAGAGTTAGTGTTCCAAAGATGGCGACTCCACTTGGGCTGAAGTAGCAGGCAGCCTGGAAATGTTGAGATCTGAGAAGACTCTTACTCTCCCTCGCTATATCATTAGGTTGAAAACAAGCTAATTTTAGGGCTGCATTTTGATTGGCTGAGTGCCTCCTCTTCTGAAATGATTCAAAGTATTGTGCTCCGGAGCTTCTAAAGGGGAGAGGTGTAGCAAGAGCATTCCTCTTTTGACCACGTTTCTGAATGAGCTCCCAAGTCTGCAGACAGTAGCAATGGGCAGCACAGCATTCCTTCTGCCTAGGACACCTAGGGATTCCATTTGTTTTCATTTCTACTAACGAAAACAAATAGAGGCAGTCAGCTATAGGGAAAAGAGACACTCTTGCTCTTGTAAAGGTCCAGGGTCTGCCCTTCTGGAGGGCTGTGATGGGCACGTCTATTAGCATGGAACATTTAAATAATTGGGAGAAACACCAAGAGAATTAACAGAAAACACACTGGCCCATGGCTGCTTAAGTCCATCTACATAAACTCTCCAACCCTGCGTAAGACATGCACACCCACGTGGGAACCAAGAACAATTTCTGCTTTCTCCTTCACCATCTGCGATGGTTATCATCATGTGTTATTTCCATTTAAGAAAAGAACAAAGAGCAAATATTCTCCAATTAGTGGATACTCTGCAAAATTGATATAGAGTGTAAGGATTTTCCCTAATCTTCAAACGAGAGAAATTTGTAAGTACATGGTACCCATTTTGTGGGTAGAATATTTCCAAGGTATTCTCCACTTTAAGAACTGTGGTTATGGTAGTGAAAAGAAGGGCCATCTGTACCCCAATGTTCATAGCAGCAGTGGCCATAGTCACCAGACTGTGGAAAGAACCAAGATGCCCTTCAACAGATAAATGGATAAAGAAGATATGGTTCATATATACAATGGAATATTATGCCTCCTTCAGAAAAGATGAATACCCAACTATTGTATCAACTTGGATGGGTCTGGAGGAGATTTTGCTAAGTAAAATAAGTCAAGGAGAGAGAGTCAATTATGATATGGTTTCACTTAATTGTGGAGCATAAGGAATAACACTGAGGACATTGGGAGATGGGGAGGAGAAGTGAGTTGGGGTAAATCAGAGGGGGAGACAAACCATGAGAGAATGTGGACTCTGAGAAACAAACTGAGCGTTTTGGAGGGGTGGAGGTGGGGGGTTGGGTGAGCCTGGTGGTAGGTATTAAGGAATACATGTATTGCATGGAGCACTGGGTGTGGTACATAAACAATGAATTTTGGAACACACACACACACAAAATTTAATTAAATTAAAAAAAAAACAACAACAACAATGGTTAAGAATACTTAAGTTGTTTAGAACAGAAGCCACTCCTTATCGTCTTTCTATGCTCCAGATAAGTACTTTAGGAAAGGAACAGAGATGTCTAATGGGAACATGGTGTGCTCTTTGAAGATGGTTTAGTGATACCAGTCCTTTATGTGTCCATGAACTCCTCAGAGAAAATATCCACTTCCATCATGTGTTGTATAGTTGATTCTAATTTGGGGAACTCCTATGAAGGGCAGATTATGAATTCAAAGTAGGTGTAAGGTAAGAGCTGAGGAGCCAAATGAAATGTGAGCTACCCCCAACATGCTTTCCTTCCATTTGAGCTTCTGGATTTGCTTTTCTTAAAGTCTGCATTTACTCTTTTTATCTCTTGATAGCTACAGACTTGAGTGCGAATTACCTGCCTCCTTGAGGAACAAAGTGGGAGATATTTCTAATGATGTCTTAAGCAGGTGTAAACAACAGAATGTAATTTAGTTGTTAATTTTTTTAAAAGATTTTATTTATTTATTCCAGAGAGAAAGAGATTGAGTGCATTCATGAGCTGGGGGGAAGGGCAGAGGGAGAAGCAGACTCACTGCTGAGCAGGAAGCCCGATGTAGTACTCCATCCCAGGACCCTGGGATGATAACCTGAGCCAAAGGCAAACACTTAACCCACTGAGCCACCCAGGTGCCCTTCTAATTTAGTTGTTTTGACTAAAAAAGATTACAGGTGAAGACAGAGGTGTTCACCATTTCATAGAGAAATGGTCAAAATCTTATCTCATAACTGGCATGCAGAAAAACCACCTCTTTCCCCAGCTGAGCACTAAATGCCAAGAATTTGACTTTCCTCAGCCATTACTGATGCCAGCCATGATGCTCCTGCCCTTTCTCATTAGCTCTCATCAGGAACTCAAAATCTGTAGCACTAGAAGCAGAACTAGAAGTGCCCTTGCTATTATCTGTGCTGGCATGCACAGAACTTCTATACCAAGGTTGCTTCCTTATTGCTTATTTTTACACTGAAGTCTCTTATAGATCTGTCTGACTCATGGAGCCCAAGAGGACTGCATGCTTACTGCAAAGGATGCTGGGAATTTGAGTTCAGACCTCAACACTGTGGAGGCAGAACTCATGAGATGGGGGTTTCCTCAAATGCAGAAAAGCTTTTCAAAAGATGATGGGAAGGGATATCTGGATGGCTCGATATGTTAAGTGTCTGACTTCAGCTCAGATAATGATCCCAGGGTCCTGGGATCGAGCCCTTGTCCTGCTCCCTGCTCAACGGGGAACCTGCTTCTCCCTCTGTCCTTCCCCCTGCTCCTGCTTGTTCTCTCTCACTCTCTTTGTGTCAAATAAATAAATAACTTCTTTTTAAAAAATAATGGGAAGATATGATTATAATAGATGTTTACTAAAACAGTGGGTGGATCCCTCTTTTTTCTGGCATTTTGATTTGTATTCTAGTCACTTCTTTAGCCCACGATTCCAGCAACTAGATGCTATACTGTATGTCCCAACATTTTTATACTTGAATATTTCCATGTGTAAACTAAGTGGCTTTAATTCCACACTCTGAGCTATACTGGCTAGGTTAGAAGTTCACTATTGAATGCTCCAAACCTTCAGTTTTTACTTAGCCAGCAATACAACCTTATTCAAACCCATAACTATCTGCAAAATTTTTATGCCTTAGCCATCCATGTCAAACCAGATTTTTTAAAAGCCTTCTTTACTGCCACCAACCTCTAGCTTTTTCTTTATTTAAGAAAGAGAGCTCAGAGTGAGAGCAAGAGCAAGAAAGAGAGAGGGAGAGAGAGAGACAGAGCATGAGTAGGAAGAAGGGGCAGAGAGAGAGGGAGGAGCCTACTCCCCACTGAGAAAGGAACCCTATGCCAGGCTCAGTCCCAGGACCCTGGGATCATGACCTGAGCTGAAGGCAGACTTTTCACCAACTGAGCCACCCAGGCACACCCCCGACCTTGCTCTTAAGTAAGAATTATTTCCCGTGCCCACATATTCTCTGGCACCAAACTCATAGATTCTGGACCCAGGAGTTTCAGCTGTGGCTTTACATGCCTCAAAGTCTGTTTTTGCTGGAAGACCAGTATATAAAAGGGGTCATCTGTTTCAGAAGAAGACCAGTGCTACAACATCAAAGCCAACAGCAAACCTGACTGCATCAAAGGGAAAAACAATATTCCACACCGCCTGACTACTTTCACAATGTGATGAGCACTGAGTAGCAGGATGGAAAGTGAAAGACTGCTCCCCAGGGTGATGAGACTATGTCTGGTGATGGACGCAGAAACATGTAGCATGATGTCAGAGGAAGGAGCAACCAGCAAGCTTCCAGGGTCTGACTGTGCATCTGTGAGGGGTTTTGTGTAATAGGAGGAAGGGGCAACTTTGGGTGTCATAGTTTGCACATCTTAGGAGCATCATGGGTTTCTGCCTGTATCTTTCATTTAAGATCATCTGCATAGATAAAGCCACTGTGGAGTAAATGTTCACATGTGGACAGCTGGATGAAAGGTATGTGGGATTACTTGTGCTCTCCTAGCCATGTTTTTGTAAGTCTGAAATTATGTCGACATAAAAGTTAAATACAGAATCGAGAGCTTCTCTGCAGCTATGACTTAATAAGTAGATGACACTTTCCTAATACTGTTTCTATATCTGGTGTGTAAGCAAGGAATCTATATCTCTAGAAAGTTCCAGTCTACTAAGTATTTGACACATTCTTGACTTTTCTTACTGACAATGTCATATCTGCATGTAGAGGGAAATATCAAGCTGAAGTCTTACTCTGTGCTTCATTCTCACCAACAAGAACAATAGAGTTCTTACAATGCGTACGACAGGAACTTTGGAAGAAAGTGATCTTGGAGCTTCGAAAAGTGAAATGTTGGCAACAGAAATAAAGGTAGCCTGGATTTTAGAACTCCATATTCTTAAAAAGTCAGATAGAGGGGCGCCTGGGTGGCTCAGTGGATTAGGCCGCTGCCTTCGGCTCGGGTCATGATCTCAGGGTCCTGGGATTGAGTCCCACATCGGGCTCTCTGCTCAGTGGGGAGCCTGCTTCCTCCTCTCTCTCTGCCTTGTGATCTCTGTCTGTCAAATAAATAAATAAAATCATTAAAAAAAAAGTCAGATAGAATGTGATTATAATCTATCTCATGATCAGGGTTTGTAAAAGGTATTCGAGAGAGTTGAGAGGTTCTAGAAATTCTTATAATGGAATAAGAAATTAGGCTAAAGAGAAATAAGGAGGAAGAATCCCAAGACAGTAATGTGATTACACAGGGGTCCTCTGATGCACCCAAAAGATAAAAGGAGGAGGAAAACCCAAAGGGAAGACTGGTGCCAATTTAAGTTTTATTTCTACATTTCCTAATGCCTCACATGCAACACTGTAGGATGGGAAAAATGCACAGAAAATTCAAAAGGCACCTGCTTGGTCATCACAACAGGACAGTGATATGATTGACAGAAAGACACCAACAGATACTGTTGTTGAAGATAGAAAATTTCTTCAATGGCAAAAAAATGTAAAAATTTACGAGATACCCTACAGAAATGGGAGCTAAGACATAGTGCTCCTCTGCTGGATGTAGAATGTCTCTGGTCTCTCAAAGTTCCCCACAGAAACACAGAACCTCTCTTTGACCAAGTTCATACTCTCCTCACCACCTACCACTTGCCTGTGGAAAGTCTGGATGCTACTTGGTGCAAAGAATTCTATAAAACTACCAGGATATACTTGACTGTGTATAGCCACAACTGATAAAGTGTTCAGTTTCCCAAGACAATCCCCCAAAGACTCAGGCTTCAGGACTTCCCTTGATCCATATCCTGGCATAAGATGGAATATTTTTGCAGTCTCAAATTAGTACATTGATGACTGTAGGTGTGACCTTAAGGTTGAATATTTTTGCAGTATCAAGTTATATTAAGAGAGTGAATGTGTAGATGGTTGACATCGCAAGCAGACTGTGATGACTTCTTGAACTAGCCACTGAAAGGACAGTCTCGCACAATTAAATGATGAATCGATTGCAGTTTTTTCTTTAATTGAACAATCTGTTAATTGCTCTCACTTTTGTGGAAGACTGAGTACCAATTAACTGACTCAAATGGGCAGGATTTTTCCTGTGGCTTACTATGTTACATCCTCCTTTTGGGGTTATCATAGACTTATGACTTTATTTAGTGTCTCAGTTCATTGGACAAATTACTGTCTTTTTTAAATTTATTTTTATTTTTTTAAGATGTTTATTTATTTATTTGACAGAGAGACATCACAAGTAGACAGAGAGGCAGGCAGAGAGAGAGAGGAAGGGAAGCAGGCTCCCCGCCGAGCAGAGAGCCCGATGCGGGACTCAATCCCAGGACCCTAAGATCATGACCTGAGCCGAAGGCAGCGGCTTAATCCACTGAGCCACCCAGGCGCCCCATTACTGTCTTTTTAAAATTTAATTTACTTGAGAGAGAGAGAGAGAGAGAGGAAGCACGAGTAAGAGAGGAGCAGAGGGAGAGGGAAAAGCAGACTCCCCATGGACCAGGCAGCCCGATGTGGCACTTGAACCCAGGACCTTGGAACCATGACCTGAGCCCAAGGCAGATGCTTCACCAAGCCACCCAGGTACCCAAATTACTGTCATTTTAATTGGATGCACGAATTGTCTTTAAGAGGCCACCATCAATCCTCTCTTTAGGCCATTGGTTCTCAACATTGGCGACATCTGGTGACATTTTTTGGTTGTCAAAAAGTGGGGGGTAGATGAGATGCTATTGGTATCTAGTGGGGAGAGGCCAGGGGTGCTTCTAAACATCCTGCAATGCACAGGACAGCCCCCACGTTAAAGAGCTATCTAGCCCAAGATGGCTGCAGCTGGAGAAACCCTGCTTTGGAGGCTAATCTCTGTATCATTTTTATCATCATATGCAGGCACTGTTTAATGGCCTCTGGTATGTTCCAGCCAGTTACCCACCAAGAGATTCCTAGGAATTGGCAGTTTGAGAACTTTGCTTTTGCTTGTCTTCTTCGATCTTTGCACAGGGAGTGGAAACACTCCTGCCTGAAGTGCAATCCTGCTAAGACCTTTTATCCTGTCACTTTCTTGAAGTAGCATGCTCTCCAGGTGGGTGGCCTGTGACACTTGGGCCTTAGGCTCAATCAGCCCTGGGACAGGAGAGAGGCCCAGCCCAGCCACAGTTTGGCCTCTCAGCAGCTTATTATCCAAGCTTGCTGACCACAGCCTGACTCTCAAGCTTCCTTATGCCTTCTCCACCTGCTGCTCTCTTCTGGGCCATGTTATAGACAGAATGCTTGTGTCCCCTGCTCCCGAATTTGTATGTCAAAGCCCTAATCCCTGGTGTGGCCGTATTAGTAAACTAAACTAAAGCTTCTGGGGAGAGTAGATTTGTCAAATTCCTCCTTATTTCCTAGCTCTGAGATTGCTAAAAACATACATGTGTTCACTTCTGCCAGCCCCATGATTTGTCACTTTGGAGAGGCCAACTTCCCCCTTCTTGCAAAGTCATATCTATAATTATAAAGTCAATTATTTACCATTATAGTTGTATTGCCAAAGTGCCATTTTGACCTTAATACACAGTAACTGTGGGTTATCTCAAAAATGATGACTTGTAGAGATATCTAATTCTCAATCATATTGAAAAAAGCACCTCCTGGCTAGCCTTTATGCAACCAAACATTTCTCTTTCAAACAGAAGTTCCAAGAAGAAATTGCTTCTTGTACACTTTAATCAATGAATGTTTTATACCTCATTGAGACACTTGTGATTTCTATTTGAAGCGTGCCAGATCCAATGAGAAAATTGTTTTTGAGAGGCTGTCTCAAAACACATTTTTAAAACCCCAATTAGTTCACACAAATAGCAGAGCTCCAAGGTCAGAGCTGACAGGAAAGAAAAAAGAATTAGACACAAAATTTAAAGCATAATTATTCATAATTAAAACTCTAATGTGGACCCAGGTATTCCATATCCACTTTTTCTGGTCAGGTCAGAAAAGATAGACCTTGACTACATTTTATCATCATTGCCTCCACTTCCTCCCACATTTATAACCTCTTAGTTTGCATATTCTTACTGTTCTGAAAGTCTGCTGTCTCTGACAAAATGTAAAATAAAAGGGAAGTGATTTTCTCTGGGGACACTTGGGTGCTCAGTTGGTTAAGCCTCTGCGTTCAGCTCAGGTCATGATCCCAGGCTCCTGGGATCAAGTCCTGCATTGGGATCCCTGCTCAGCGGGGAGCCTGCTTCTACCTCTGCCTACAATTCCCCCTGCTTGTGCGACCAATAATAAATAAAATCTTTTAAAAAAATAAATCTTAAAAAAGAAAGATTTTTCTCTGACTAACTTTCCTATCCCCCTATCTCCCTCATCCCCATCTAAAATGCCATCTACAAGAAACACCCTTGGTCTCACTTTCCGTTATTACCCAAACTGGGTTTTGTGATTTCATTTTCTGCTATAATACCTCAGGTATCCCTCACCCTTTGGTTTGAAGCAACAGAAGCAACCAAGAAATGATAACTGCGACCACTTCCAATATTCAACCCAGGATGCCAGGCTGCAGGAAATCAAAGAGACAATTGACATACTTCACTGAAACACTTCTTCCTTTATTGTTAGCCACACTTTTTTTTTTTTTCAACCAAGATGGTCTGTTTGTTGCTAACATAGGATTCCGGTATTAAAACTTTCATGGTTTCTATAGTTCTCCTAATCAACTTAGCTGTCAGAACCCAAGAGTTGGCAGCAATTCCATTTAACAGTGAATCAGTGATATGATCCACAGAAAGACAACAAAAGACACATCTAGAAATATAAAGTTCCTATGGAGATGGTTAAGTGAAGTAGAAGGTCCACAATATATCTCCAGGTGAGGGTACGGTTAGCTGTGGAGCACACAGCCAACATGGAACAAGTATTGCGCTTGGCACAAGAATTTCTCCTCGCAGTTCTCACGAGGATTCAGGACCTTCTAAAAGTCCTCCACAACCCACATGGTTATTCTGGAGAGTGGCAGGATACAGTCAAGCAAGGAGGGATCTCGGAGCTTCCTTTGACTTCAGGTTTCTAGCCCTTGCAATCCAATCAACCTCCAAGTTCTGTGGACTAGCTCTTAAATGTAAAACAAATTCCTTTTTCTCCATTCCCATTGCTCCTTCTCCTGCTCTTGTTCAGACATCCCTTACTTCTCACTTAAAACAAATCCAGGAACTTCTGAGCTGATCTCCCTGTCCCCAAGTCTGTCTTTTCTCAAACTCATTCTCCTCCTACCCTCCCCAAACAGACCCCCTGTCTTTTCTTTCTCTATACAGTATTCCAAGGGGAGCTCATCTGTTCCCTTGGATTAAAATATCATAATTTTGCTGATGGTTCATAAGATGATCTCAGCCAGAAGAATTCTCTCTAAATCTGACTTCTACAACCCACATATCTGAGGTTTCCCACTTGGATGTCTCATAGGCATCTCAAATTTAATGTGTCAGCAGCAGAACAATTTGTTTCTATTCAAAATGTATCCTCCCAGACCAGAGTCTTTCCTGTCTCAGTAAGTGGTATTGTTTTCCACCTACAAACTCAGATCAGAGACAGTCACCCTGGATTACTCCTTTTGCCTAAACTCCTACATCCAATCCATACAGCAACTCATGCTGATGTACCCCAGGGGCCTATATTTCTCCATCTTCATAGTTACCTTTTGAGACTATGCCATAACCTTTCACCTATCTGGTCTATACCATCCCACTCTTGCTCATTTCTAATCCGTTTTCTACACCATGTCAAGAATATTCTTTTAAAACATGACTTGGATCATCATATCACTTGCTTCAAACTCCTCAGTGGCTTCCTGTTCATTTAAAACTTGTTGCCATAACCTACAAGGCCCTGCCAATCTTGAACCATCTCATCTCAAACCATCGACTCCCTGTTTGAGTAATAAGCTCTAGCTACCTGAATTTCTTAAAGATCTTGGGAACTGCTAGGCTCTTTCTTGCTCTAGTCCTTGGCCGATGCTGGCTTTTATGTGTAGAATGCTATTTTCAATTGTATTTGCATGACTGAATTCTCATCTTATAGGTATGAGCTCTGTTGTTACCCAAATGGGCTTCCTACATCTGATGTAGGCTACTCTGATTATTCTTGGCAAAAACATGAGTTTCCTTCTTAAGAAATCAGCACTTAGAGTAGTTGTATTTGGTAGTATGTCTTCTTGTTTTGGTTTTGTTCTTTATCTGTGCAGTTCCCCACAGTTCCTTGCATATACTTAGATCTTAATGTCTATTGTTGAGCAAGTAATTTTCTAGCTCTCTTTTGCTTAAAAATCTTTACTGTTTCTCGCTTGTCTATAGGATGGAGTCTAAATTCTGTAGGATAACATTTGACTTTGACCTAATCTACCTATGCAGCATCTTTCCTACTACTTCTGAATCCACTGTATATCACATAGTCTTTTGTTCCTGTAAACAATGGAAAACACAATACACAGTGGCTTAAATGATGGGACTCTCTTTTTCCTTATATGGCAAAAATCTGGAAATAGGTCATTAGGGCTGGCTCAATGATGTCACAGAGCACACAGGCAGGCTCCTTTTGTCTTTCTGCCTCATCACTTTCAAGTGTGGCTTTTGGTTTCATGACTACAAAAGGATTGCTGAATCTCCAAGTGTTGCATCCAACTTCTAGATCAGAAAAAAAAAAAAAAAAAAACTTCTCCTTATATAGTTGTTTCCTATTTATTTAGAAAACAAAGCCCTTCCCAGATATCTCTACTTATATCTCATTAGCTAGAACTATATCACATGATCACCTCTAGCTAAACAGGGAGACGGGGGGATTGAGTATTTTTAGGTGGGCACATTTTCTGCCCTGGACAAAATCATGGACCTGTGAGTAAGGAAGAAGGGGAAATGGATATCAGGTAGGTCCTATTAGTATGTACCTCATTGTGCATCCTCATGTTCTCTATACTGGACTATTTTTCACAGTTCCCTGAAAAACTATGCAATTCTACAAAGCTTTTATCTTTTTGCTCCCACTGTTATCTCTACTTGGAATGCCCTTCTCTTACTTCTCAACCTGAAATATTCTGCTCACCCTTCAAGGTTGACCTTGAAGACCTCCCATCTGGAGCCTTCCTTTGTCCTCTGAGGCAAGAAGAATGCTCCTTGGATTCTTGGGAGGTGATGCAGGAAACAAGGGCCTTGTTTTATGGTTGTATCATCAGCATTTAAGTAAGTGCCTGGAATATTGGAAGCAGCCAAACAGTGGTAACCAAACCGAAAGAGAGGAGAAGTCCAAGAGTGCATGTTTCTCTCTTTTAATCCTCAAAATAATCTAAGAAGGGACCCATCACCCTGGTTTTACAGATAAGGGAACTAAGCCTAAATGAAATAAAGGTAACTTGCCCAAGGTCACACTGCTAATAATGTGGTCCTAGAAATGAATTAATTGAAGGCTATGCCTTTGCTTTGTCCCATCACCTGCCACATTTTCATTTTTATTTTTATCATAATTTTAATTTTAATTTTTAGTCGAGGGGTTGCACACTGATGCTCATGGGCAGAACTCTTGTTGCTGTAAATTAAGTTTTACTGGAACACAGCCATACCCATTCCTTTTTGTATTATCTATGCTGCCTTTGCATACCACAACAGAAGGGTTGAATCACTAAGACACACCACATAGCCGCAAAACCCATGGTATTTACTCTCTGGCCATCCTGACTCCTAAATTAAATCAAAAGATAAATGCCATAAAAAGAGGTTGAAAACGATTACTTCAAGACCAACATTATAAAGAAGAAAAGACTAGGGTCTTCACCCAAGGAAGATGTAGCATTAAAAAAAAAATGATAGAAGGAGAAAGGGGACTCAGTCATTCTGACTTCTTTCTGTGTTCAACAAGAAAGAGAACCAGCATTCAAAAGAACTGGGGTGAAAAAGAGAATTGATTAACCATTGTAAGAATAATTCTTACTTCACAGGGCTGTTGTAACATTGGAATGAACTAAAGCATGCGATAAGGCACAATGCCCAGGATATGGTCAAGGCTCAATAAACACTGACTATGCTCTAACGTGGCGTAATCTTCATCAAGTCCTGTTGCTTCTGAACACGGTCCTTTCTTATTGTCAGGACTGCTCTTTGGGGTCAAAGGAAGAAAGAAAGGCCATTTGTACTGTTTCACGTCCAGAATTCCATAACGTCTGAAAATCACCCTGATCTATCTTGGTTCCATTTTCTGCAGAGAGCCATTCCCATGTCTAGGAGGAAATTGCAGTCTCAGGTAGGAAGGCACTTAAGCCTGAGCCTATTCACTGTTCCTCTGTCTGTAGCCCAGAGAGCTCTGTTACCAGCCCTTCTCTCTCACATAGGAAGAAACAGGCTCTGCAGAGACCCCATGAGAATAAGGGAGTCCCAGGGTAACTTCACCAAACTCCGGAGCAGTGCTTATCACAAGCCTCTCAAAATTCCTTGGAGGAAAGCTTTCCAGATGCACAAAGGGAGGAGAAAATCTGCCTAGTTAAAACCTCGCATAGTTTCAGTGCAGGAACCAGGTGGGTGCTAACAATTCCAATAGAGTCATCATATCAAAGGCCTTGTGCATTTACCAGAGCATCCATTATTTTTTTTTAAATTTTTATTTTAATTTTATTATTTATTTATTTTTAAAAAAGATTTTTATTTATTCACTTGACAGACAGAGATCACAAGTAGGCAGAGAGGCAGGCAGAGAGAGAGAGAGGAGGAAGCAGACTCCCCGCTGAGCAGAGAGCCCGACTCAGGGATCAATCCCTGGACCCTGGGATCACGATCTGAGCTGAAGGCAGAGGCTTTAACCCACTGAGCCACCCAGGTGTTCCCAGAGCCTCCATTATTAATATACTGAGAAAGACAGCAAATCATCATAGGAAGGAGGTGAGGGGAAAAGAAGCAAAAGCCACCTGGGTCAAGGTAGCAAAACATTGAACACACACAGCCTAGAACGTTCCCACCAGAAATAACTTAATTACCACAGGGTGTTTTAGCTTTCGGAGAGCCGAGTCTGAATGCGTGTTTTCCGCACTGGCTTTTGTTTTATAGCCAGGCTGAACTCTGGAGAGAGGATGTTATGGAGCCAAGGCTCCTTACATATTCTTAATGATTGTAAAGTGTCTGGATTTATGGCATGAAAAATGCAGGTTATAAAAGCAGAGTGGTACACGATGTAAGAAACTGCTGTTTGTTCCTCTTTAATAAAATATGGTCAAATCATGGCAACATTCAGTCAAAAGTTGCAGTTGGAGAGCGATAATAAATAAAATACCCCTGAATAATGCAGTTAACCAGAAGATATCCAATTATTAAAGCTTTGCTCAAGTACATTGCCAGCTTAGTTCTCGGAGCAAACCAAGCACCCCAAGCCCCATGTAAATGATCATTCTCAGAGATTCAGGAACTCCCCACTGTTGACATGAATAATTTGGACAACCTTGCACATACTAATGGTTAAGACATAAAAATAAATCATGGCATTACGGAGACACGAGCACCCTGCCCTAATAGACCCACTTTTGCTTGTGCTAAGTGGCGCAAGAATCCATGAGGTAGCCATCTTTCTTGTTTTTTTTTTTCCCCCTTCCTGCCTCTTGGCTGAACATCCTTGATCGCATACATTTGTAAAACTCAGGAAAATATTGGGAGGTATTGGTATTAGCAGCTACCAAGCTATCTGAAACAAACTATGGAATATATATTGATAAACTCTTGCCAATTCGCAGCAGCCAATAACTATCATTTCTCCTCATAGTTCCAGTTTCTTAAGTGTGCATTCTGTTTCTATAGCAACTTTCGTTTTGTTAACCTGTTACTCACATTAAAAGTGTTATTTTTAGCATAACATTTCCATAAGTCTTTGACAAAGAAAAATGGGAAGAGATTGTAGCTTGAAGATGAATGTATGCCCAATATGAATTCTAATGTGTAACGTATTTATTTGGTCAGTACATCATCTATTATAAAATTATAGAAGATATAGATTTTTAAATGTGTGCGTTTATGGACTTTGAGAAAGAAACCCATATCTTTTTTCCTTTTTCTGGAACAAGGGAGTGTATAAGTAAATAACAGTATCCAAATGGATTTATTTTCTACAGATTTTCACTTACATAAAACCCAAGGCAAGGAACATATAGCTGAGGACTTTTTGTGTGTGGTAGTCATGGCTTTTGCTACCGGGTTGCAGTTTGAAAACCCGATGTTGGGGGCACCTGGGTGGCTCAGTGGGTTAAAGCCTCTGCCTTGGGCTGGGGTCATGATCCCAGGGTCCTGGGATCGAGCCCCACATGGGGCTCTCTGCTCAGCGGGGAGCCTGCTTCTTCCTCTCTCTCTCTGGCTACTTGTGATCTCTATCTTTCAAATAAATAAATAAAATCTTAAAAAAAAAAAAAGGAAAGAAAACCTGATGTTGTCTCAAGACGTGTAGGGCTAATGCGATGAATTTCGACTATGAAAAAGTCATGTAGTGAGCCAGATGGGGGGAGAGAACAGTCCTATAGCTAGCTGACACTCCTAATAAATTGGGACATAGTCTGCTTTTTGACCTTTCCACAAACAAATTGCTGCCTTTTCTTCCCAAATATTGTCTTATCTTTCACTTCCTTATCAAAAATGGAGTCCTGTGCTGTTTGATGTAATGTGACTGGAAATGAACAACGTGAACTTGATTAATCCACACTTTGGATGCGGATGAGGAGAACATTGCCCTTCGGTTATTAAAATTAAACCCTGAAATTAGACTTGACTTGAGTTCTAGATGAGAACAATTATTTTCTCATGTTGTAACTAATATTCTTTAATTATTAGAAAGGCGGTGGAGTGAAGTGGATAAGGGCTGTCTTCTGGAACCAGGCTGCCTGGGTTTGAATCCCAGCCTTGTCAGTCCCTGTGTAACCGTAAGGGCCTACTTAGCCAGAGCGAGCCATTTTGTTGTTTAGGCAGTAAACTTAGATTGAACCTGCCCCTTCCCCCCAAGAGAAAAGCACTTAGAAACAGAACTGGTAAAATATGATTGACCAGCCCCTGATAACGGAGCCCACATACAAGGACATGTCAGGCCAGGTGGAAACGTCCAATCAGTAAAAGCGGAGGTATTACCTCCCTACCGGCCAAGGATGAGCCAGGCCAGGTGGAAACGTCCAATCAAGGGAAAGCGCACCTATTACCCACCAAGGAGTGTGAGCCCCGCCTATCTGGTGCCAGAGAAAGGCTCCGATTCCAGCCAAGGTCATAGACTGAATTAAATGACTATCATGGGGTGAATTGTAATTCAATTGGCTACCTGTGTGTGGCCAGGCTCAACCACATGGCCTTTACTCTATAAAAGTTAGTGTGTGAGACTGGGAGGGGTCGCCTCTTTGCAAGAGACGGCCCTGGCCGGTCAGTTAAATTCTCGATGCTTGGCGCAAAATAAAGCTTTGCTTGACCTTCGCTTTGTATCAGTCTTGTCCTTTTGTCTACGGACCCTTTCAGTAACCATTGGCAGTGTGCCTATTCATGCCACACCTCAGCTTCCTCATTTGTAGAAGAGATGATAATGGTACCTATCATAGAGTTGTTGTGAGAATTCAATAATTTGCCCATGTAAAATGCTTAAAAGAATACCTAACATTTAGTCAGTTTGATTAGTGTTATTTTTTAACTTCAAACAATATGGTTTTTTATATGGTCTTAATTTTTTTTTATTTTTTAAAAAGACTTTATTTATTTGAGAGAGAGAGTGTGAGCGAGCATGTGCACAAGCAGGGGAGCGGCAGAGGGAGAAGGAGAAGCAGATCCTGCTGAGTGTGGAGCCTGATGCAAGGACCCCAAGATCATGGCTTGAACTCAAGTCAGCCACTTAACCGACTGAGCCACCCACACACCCCATGGTATGTTTTTTTTTTCACTGCCTTAATTAGGAAAATATCCACAATACTTACCTTCTTACTGGCTGGCTGATACAGCTGGCTACAAACTACTATGTCATTTTCTTTTCTTTTTTTTAAATTTTATTTATTTATTTGACAGAGAGGGAGAGACAGCGAGAGAGAGAGAGAACATAAGCAGAGGGAGTGGGAGAGGGAGAAGCAGGCTTCCCACCAAGCAGGGAGCCTGATGCAGGGATCGACCCCAGGACCCTGGGACCATGACACAAGCCAAAGGAAGATGCCCAATAACTGAGTCACCCAGGTGACCCACTGTGTCATTTTCTAATAGGTAAATTGCCAAAGGTCACACAGTTAGTGATGGATGAAGCTAGGATTCCTACCCAGGCAGTCTGGTTCCAGAAGCCAGACCCTTATTCACTCCATTTTGCTGACTTTCTAATAATTTGAGAATTTTAGTTAAAACATTAGGAAATAATAGCTCCCATCCAGAATTCAAGTCATAGCCACAATTCATCCCATTAACCCCTTGCCTTTCATAGAAATACATATTACCCCAAAAATCGCATCCTTGTATTAGTTCACATCTCTAAGCATTTCCCCAACACACACACAGTCTCAAGGTAATAGGTCCTAAAGGACACTGGCCATGCCCTAGAACTCATTCTCCCCCACCCCAGGTTTACTGTGGTCTAATTTACATACATACATTCACCCTTTTATTGTAGAGTTCTGTATGTTTTGACAAGTGCATATAGTAACCACCATTATTCTAAAATACAGAACATTTCCATCACTCCCCAAAATTCCCTTCTGCCCCTTCATGGTCACATTGCTTCTCCCATTCTTGGCTTCTCGCAATTACAGTCTATTTTCTATCCCAATAGTTGTCCCCCCCCCCCCCCCCGGCTCCAAGAATACACAGTTCTAAACCAGATAAGGATCATATAAAGTCTCTCAGAATTAGCAAATACCTCATGTTACTTGTGTAAAAGGGGGAATGAAATGGGGTGTCTTTTTTTTTTTTTAAGATTTTATTTATTTATTTGACAGAGAGAGAGATCACAAGTAGGCAGAGAGTTAGGCAGAGAAAGAAGGGGAAGCAGGCTCCCCACTGAGCAGAGAACCCGATTCAGGGCTCGATCCCAGGACACTGAGATCATGACCTGAGCCGAAGGCAGCAGCTTAATCCACTGAGCCACCCAGGTGCCCCAAAATGGGGTGTCTTATGTCAAGGGGTTTTCAGACGAGATTGGGTGCATTCAGGGTGGTATGGCCATAGACATCAAGGGGTTTTCAAATGCAGCCAGGAGGCCTTTAAGGAGGTGGACCTTATGCATGTCCTCATGGGAGGAACCATGAACTTCTGAAGTGGGCCAAACCACAAATACTCCAAGGATTCAGCCCAAAGACCTGCAACCCACTACAGTTACAGACTTTGTGTAGTGATAGCCTTAGCAGCCAATTAAATTCAAACAAGATTAGCTTTCAACTGCTAACACCCAATCAGAAATTCTTTGTAAACAATGTCTACAAGTATTCCCTCTTTGCTTTAACTTTTACTCCCTAGCAGGACACTTTCTGGATTGCCACCCACAACTGTGTACCCCAAATTGCAGTTCTTTGTTTCCAAATCAACACTTTCATTTTATTATTACTTCCTAACAATTTTAGGTTCACACTGGATACAGTGGAGACTAATAGGAGCTCAAATCATTGAAACTCATGAAACAGTTGCTTGGTATAGTGTGTGGAATCTGCTATCTTATGGTTCCAGTGGGAAGAGGGAAGAGTGAAGGACTATAGTAAAGTGATCTTAGACACAAATCCCATCTCTGGAGGGACTGTTAATTAGTAGAAAAGGACAAATGCAATAAAGCACAAAAGGTAGACAAATCCATCTTTATTAAACAGAGTTATGATCATAAAAGCTATAGCTTTCTCCTTCCCATTGATGCTCTTTACCAAATTGGAGAAACATGAGGTATAGTGGATATGTCTTGTGAATGACTGTGATGGCCCTCAACTTGAGTGTGTCTTAAAGCAAAGCCCACATTCATTTGCCTTTGCCATTTCTCCTTTTGGTTCACAGTACATGATAATTGGTAGGTGCTCATAAAATATCTGTTTGGTGGATGAAAAATGTACTTTCTGGCAGGGATGTTAACTAGGGAATCATAAATTTGGCCCATAATCCCTTAAAACTCATGCCTTTTCATGGCTGATCTGGGATGAGATGCAAAAATTTCTGGTAGTGCTCTCTTAGCTGCACCATATTACCTTCCTAAGACCTCCCAACTGGATGACAATTCCTCACAGTAGAACAGTTGTAGGCTGATGACTTGTCTCTATTGTCAAGGAAGGGTGATGGGAAAAGAAGAATTTTCAGTTACTTCATTCCAGTGATTCAATCTAAGAATTTGAAAACCTGTTATCAGTTTTCTAAGGAACAATGTTCTTAACTGATTTTTAGTTATTACCTATTTTTGAAAGCAAGACTGAGTATTATCAGGCACTTGACCCAGAAGTCATAGTCTTGTAAAAAAGTTAACCTTTTCCCCATTAGGACATTTTCCAATACAGTAAAATATTCTTCCTATAAATGATAAGAGTAAGTATATGAAGAAAAGTTGCTTGATAATCTCTATCTGGGTAAAGGCTAATTATTCCCATGAGCAAGACTAGAATTTTAAGTATAAAATTTTGATATTTGTTAAATTTCTCAGACCTCAACTTCCATGGCCAGTCTGCAAATTCAGATTTACTAACATGGATTATGACATGTGTAGAAAGGAATGTTTATGGCTGTAGTCACTTATAAGGAGGTTGCTTACCTTGTCTCCACATTCTGTTCATTTGAACTATAATTTATCATCTGGACCAACCAAGTTCAAGTACTCACATATAAGCAGGTATTGAGGGGATTTTTAATGAAAACTCTAAAAATAATAATGATTAATTGAAAAAAAACTGAATATACACCAGGGGAGAGAACTATATACAATTAACTTCAACAGAATATACAACACAGTATAAATAATTAGAAATACAATTTTGGCATTTAAGTGCAAATTCCTTCTTCCAACTTTATTTCAAAATGGATTGACCACATTAGTCTTAGAAGATGAAAAGATACAGGACTAGAATTCTGAATATCCAAATCTTCAGCCAACTATTGGTGTCATGAGAGGCAGATAAATGTGAGGACCACAATTATTCCTGAGCTAAATTGAAACACAAGGCTGGCCTCTGTTTCACACTTTTAGAGGAGATGAGCTGGTCTCCAGGGCCCCTTGCTCCCAGGTGCACTTAACTAATTTTGAGCCATAGCATCATTCCAGTTGATGGTAAGTAGAGTTAAGGAAGGATTAATGCAAGGTGAAAGATAGAAAGGGAAATACCTAGTCCCTCCAGAGACAAGAGCAGAGATATCCTGTGCTGACCAACCATGCACTTGAGGAAGAAAAATCCTCAGAGAATTGATTCAAAAGAGAACTGAAGCTTGAAGCCAAAGAAAGGATGACAGGGATCTTTTTCTAACCAGGATGCAGTAACAAGGAGTAGATTACTATTCCATCTGATATGAATAAGATACTGGATGAAACATACAAAAAAGTAGATTTTAAGTCATTGGATATCAGGCTATAAAGGATACGATTTCCAAGAGACAGAAGCTTACTATTGCCCCAGCTTAAACCTTTGAGAGAATTTCTAGGCCACAGTGTATTGAAGGCAAACCCAGATGGAATGCACCAAATTCCCTGAGTTGAACCAATATTGTTAGCAGGCTCTGGAGAAGTAAATAATAAAGTTAACAAAACCTAGCACTGGAGAGAAGAGAGCTACACAGGAAGAAACTTCTGAAGATTTATAGAGGATCCCGCTCAACTATTCAGCAGAGTACCCAACTGCATAGGCATGTGAGAAAACTACCAAAAGCCAAGGGAAAACCACCCAAAATGAGCATAGGGAAAGCACTTGGTGATAACACAGGATCATTAATTGTGCCTTTTCTCACCAGCTGGACTGGTAATCTTCATAATTCATGGAGAACTGAGTAGAGTCATTAGAAAAATTTTGCCTCAGTAGTGGAGACTAATTAGTCTCAGACTAAATGCTGCTCAATTCCTGACATACAGGTCTTAAAAGCAAGACCCAAAAGGATTAAAGGGTTTCTAAGTAACTTCCTCCCACAGAAAGATCAAGAAAATTTATAAGAATACAAAAATACCCAGCATCCAACAAGGTGAAATTCACAATGTCTGACATCTTATTAAAGATTACCAGGCAAGTAAGGGAGCAGGAAAAAAACTCATAGTGACAAGAATAATAAATCAACCAAAAGAGACCCAGAACAGGCACAAATGTGGCAGGCAATGACATTAAAACAGTATAACTCTATTTCATATGCTTCTTTAAAAAAAAAAAATCTGGACAGAGGAGTCAAGATGGCGGAGAAGTAGCAAGCTGAGACTGCTTCAGCTAGCCGGAGATCAGCTAGATAGCTTATCTAAAGATTGCAAACACCTGAAAATCCATCGGCAGATCGAAGAGAAGAAGAACAGCAATTCTGGAAACAGA
>NC_081575.1:86793858-86828309 GCF_022355385.1 Mustela nigripes
GGGGGGAGGGGGTTTGGGAGAAGGGGGTGGGATTATGGACATTGGGGAGGGTATGTGATTTGGTGAGTGCTGTGAAGTGTGTAAACCTGGTGATTCACAGACCTGTACCCCTGGGGATAAAAATATATGTTTATAAAAAATACAAAAAAAAAAAAAAGCCACAGGAAAGATTAAATATGTTAAGTGAAGTCATTGAAGAAATTAAAGAGATAAGATCCAAAATGTGTGATGTGAAAAGTACACTGGATGGTATGAATGGCAGATCTGATGTTGCAGAATAACTGATTAGTGAACCTCAAGACGTGGTGTAAGTAACACAGACACTAAAACATCGAAAAAGAAAAAAATGGGAGCTGTGAGACAAGTTCACACAACTAATGTGCATATAATTGGTGTACTTCTAGGAGAGGAAAGATAGATGTGGATAAATTTGGTAAAACCTAAAAATCCCAGAGATCCAGGAAGATGAATGAACCTCAAGCACAAAAAAAAATGAAGAAAACCACACAAAGGCACACCATTAATCCAATTCTCAAAACCAGTCATAAAGAAAATCTTAAAAACAGTCAGAGAAAAATTTATGTTACCTACAAAGGAACAAAGACAAAGATGATGATGGCAGATTTCTAATCAGAAATAATGCAAAAGGACAGTGGATCAACATTTTTAAAGTGTGGAAAGAAGTAAACTGTCAACCTAGAATTCTTTACTCAGCAAAAACAGAATTCAAAAATGAATATTAAAAAAAGACCTTTTCAGACATAAAAATGCTGAAAGAATTCATCACCCAAAGACTCCTATTACAAGAAAGGTTAAAAGAAGTTGATCAGGCAAAAAGAAAATACTATAGATGAAAATCTAGTTCTACACAAAGAAATGAGGCATACCAGCATGGTAGCTCCTTAGGTAAATATATGAGATATTTTTATTATTTGAATCTTTTAAAAAGACAATTGGCTGCTTAAACAAAGGTAAAAATAATGTAGAATGATGTAGTGGGGTTTATAACACAGGTAGAGGTAACATGTATAATAATAAAAGCACAAAGTCCAGGAGGGGAGAAATGGAAATTTAATATTTAAGGTTCTCATACTTTATACGAAGTAGCCTAATAGCAAATGAAAGTAGACTGTGACAAAATTTAAAATGTATTTTCTACATTAAAACAGTAAAGAGCAAAGCAAATAGTTACAGCCAAGAAACCAACAAAGGTATTAAAATGAAATTATAAAAAGTAATCAGTTGAGGACCTAAAGGATATTATGCTAAGTGAAATAAGTCAGATGAAGATAATGCTATGTGATTTCACTTATATGAAATGAACAAACAAAAGCAGAAACAGACCTATAAATACAGAAGACAAACTTGTGGTTGCCAGAGGGGAGAAGGTAAGGGGCTGGGCAAAATGGGTGAAGGTGAGTGGGAGATACAGGCTTCTAGTTATGGAATATATAAATCACGCAATAAAAGGTGCAACATAAGGAATATAATCAATGATATTATAATAATGCTGTATGGTGGCAGACAGTAGCTACACTTGTGGTGAACAAAGCACAGTGTATAGATTTTGTTGAATGTTGTACACCTGAAACTAATGTTAACATTGGGTGTCAACATACTTAAATTAAAAAAAAAAAGTTTTAATCTGAAAGAAAGCAGAAAAAGACGAACAAAGAATAAATGAGGCAAATAGAAAACAAATAATAAGACAATAAATGTAAATCTGAATATGTTAATAATCACATTAAGTATAAATAGTGTAGATACCCCATTAAAAGGCAGAGGTTGTCAGACTGGATGAAAAGCAAGATCCCATTGTATTCTACCTACAAAAAACATGCTTAAATATAAAGACAGAAATAGGTTAAAAGTAAAATGGTGGGAAAACAGAGACCATGCTAACACTACCCAAAAGAAAGCTGGAGTGGCTATATTAACAATTACCCAAGAGCAGTGAAATCATTTATTGATTCATACGAGGAATTGTACATAAAGGTTCATAGAAACTTTATTTGTAATAGCCAAAAACCGAAACAACCAAAATGTCCAATTACCAGCTGAATGGATAAACAAATTGGGATATGTATATTTATACAATGGAATGTCATTCAGTAATAAAAAGAAAAAAATTAATGATATACACAACATCATGGATAAATCTCAGTTTAAGCATACTATGTAAAGGGAGCCAGATCACAAAAAAAGTAGTATGTAGAATGTAATTCTAAGATCAGGGTGGTGCCTTCCTCCCTGACCCATTTTAGTGGTCTTCATTATTGAAGATGAATTTTTGAGGGAGGAGGCAGAAAACAGCCTTGAACTCACACTTTAAAACGAACATTAGGCAGATGAAAAATTTTATGTATTTTATATACATATATGTCTTATATCTTATATATAAAATTTATGTCATATATATACACACACACATATTCACAAAAAAAGTGAGAAAATGAGGAAGTTGGGGAGAATGTACATAAGAAAACCAAATTGAACCCCGATGTGAGGATAGGAATAAAATGCTTACTGTAAATCTAAGACCTGTTCACTGCCAAGATGGGAGTCATGAATTTGGCTCTAAGCTTTCGAGTGATCAACTCAAAAGGGAAAAAAGTTATTCAGTTTGGCCAGAAAATAAAAACAAACATGACTTCAGAGGTAATACAGCAGAGGCCAGCAAGAAATCTGCTCCATAATGTCATCCAAAGAAGAGATATTTAATGCACCAAAAAATATCCAAACATCCTCAGCAACACTTACAATAAATAACAACAGAACCAGTTTTATTAAACGTGTTCTTGGAACGTCCCTGTCTGTACTCAGGGTGGTCACCATATCAGCAGCATAAACATTAAATGGAAACTTCTTAGAAATGCAAATTCTCAGACTTCACCCCAGGATTATTAAGTCAGAAATAGTGGTGTGGACCCTGTCCTCTGTGTTTTAACAAGCCTTCCAAGTGATTGTGGTTCATGCTAAAGTTTGATGGGGCTAACTACCTTCTGATAGTTTTATTTATCTACACTTGTTTAGTTCACTGTAAATTTATTTAGCTGCTCCCTTAAGACTAGAAACTTTCTGAGAGAAGGATGTGCCCCATATGTCTACCCCCCACTCTCACAACTCACTAGAATCCTGTTGAACCATCATTCTAAGATAAATTATCTTAATAGGTGTCTGTACTTCAGCCTGAAAAGATCAGTTAGTGTTTCCTGCTTTTTGTTTTTTGTTTTTTTAAGAAAAAGAGCAATTGGATTCATAATACAGAGATGTAGTTAATTGACCCATTTATTTTTCACAAAATGTTGAAAAAATGCCATGTAAGCTGATGCCAAATGGAAAGCTCAGTTGGCAACTCCTACATGCCTTCATTCTCATATAATTTTCCCGGGACTTCAAAGGTCAGTAGTTACAGTGAGGAGGGAGTGAGGAAAGAGTGGGTAGGAGACTTAATGAAAGAAGCTCTGAACTTCTAGAGCCTTACCATTAAGTAAGTACAGTGACCTTGGGAACCTCAATGATGCACTGGGCTCAACAAAGTGACTGAAAACATTAACAATGACAGTTCCTGTATCTATGTCCTGATTTTAATTTACATTTATTTTTCAAAGCCAGACTGAATAAAGTCAGCTAAAATGCTGTTATAGTCACAACTGTGGAAATTCTGTTTAGAATAAGCAATGCTTTTGGAGTCAAGATAATTTTAAATTCTAAATGGAGAGTCATATTTTCCACTTGCTATCACTGTATGCAGAGGCTTCTAATATTCAATGAAGTCACTAAAAAATACACATTAATAGAATGAAAAATGATGACAATGTGGTCTCTTTCAAATACATTTTAATAGAGCGCAATGTTCATCAATATTGGAATTTTTATTCCTACAATGTGGTTACATAAGATAATATTAGATATCATCATTTTTGTTCATCTTTAAAATAAAAAGTGTAGAGAGTATTTGAATATAGTTTTATCTGTTTTTCATAGGGAAGAATATGTTCCATATATTGTGCACAGCTCACTCTGGAGTTCTTCTACCAAATAATAAGAAAACAATGTTCTCAGATGATCTTTCTGTCCTAGCATAGTCAATATGCTAGGGATTTCTTGTCATTTCATCTTCTGAAAGTTTAGCATTTAGAAAAATACAATTCTGTGAAGGATTCTCAATATTAATTTTTATTGGCATTTCTATATTTCTGGTTTAATTTAAAAACAGTAGGGCAATGAAAAGCTAAGAAGCAATATCTTTTGACTTGTGTTATTACAAAAAGGTCTTGCATTGGACTCATGAGGCAAGTAAATGCAATCTTTTCTATTATTCTGTCAATATTGACTTTTAGAAAATTGTTCATTTCAATTTAGACTTATGTCCTGTGAAGCTGCCTTAGTAACAAAACTCCAGGACCCTGTTGACTACACACTGTCATTTTACTCTTGATTTAATATCAATTTCCTTTTCTTAATCCCATCTTGTTCTTTCTTTTTTTCCACACGCACTTGTCCTTCAATTGAATATTCTTGCTTTTCTGGCTTTCGATTATTGTGAGTTGATTATTCAGTATAAAAAACATCAGGGAGCTATGTTTTCTCTGACTATAATACGTTTTTTTTTAATTTTTTATTTTTTATAAACATATATTTTTATCCCCAGGGGTACAGGTCTGTGAATCACTCTGAACCCTTTGAAAGATTTTCCTAAATCTTTACCCTCCAAGTATTCTTGACACATCTCAAAAAGGGCATTGTGGAATCAGATAAACTATCCAGATCATTTTACAAAGTCAACAAAATGAAGGGCAATGATAAGAGAAGACCAAAGTGGAATTGCCTTTCCAATTGCAAATAACAAGATGTAAATAATTTTATAGTAATAGAGTCAGATTCTCCTAATTTCCATACCTATGATACCAATATATATTGGGTCAAAAAGATTAAATGGGAGAGCTAAAACTTATATTCATTCATACATTTTAAATATATGATAGTTTCAACCTCACCTCCTAGAAATTCTTATGGCTCTCTGACGTGTGCGCTTTCGACACTTCCCTTCTGAGAATTCAACTTCCTGTAGAGCTTTGCTACTCTAGTAATGAAGTCCAGGGCCTGATTCCCCCATTTTTCTCCCCCATGGCTATAGAAGGACATTGTCTTTTGATACTGCCAATGAGACCATCTGACTTAGACATGTAGCATTTTAATCACAGGTTCGTCTATTTCAGTATTGCACTGACTTGATCCAGTGCAATGGCCCCCACAAGCCATCCAATCCCAAATCCTTTAAATTACTACTTTGTTGAAAAATCCCAAATGCCTGAGACATTGTAACTGCTGGTGCACTCCACTCCACCAATATTCCACAAGAGGATTTTAAATTTACCACTGGTGTAAATTTTAGCAGTTATACAATCACAACATGTCAGGGACTTTCCATTGTCCACCTACTACCAGTGTTGGAATCTGTATCACCAGCAAGTCTATAGATTATCCATCTTCAAAATACTATTTTAGATTGTGTTACCTAGAACCACTTCCTCAATGCACTGTCACAGGTCAGATTGTTGGAGAAAAAGTCTCTGAGACTGAGATTTATATGCAGGAGGTTTACTGGGGAATGTTTTTGGACCAAAATACCTGTGGGAGAGCAAGGGAAGCAGACGGGGCAGAGGGAGAAGTTGAACAATGGTACACTTGCACTACCAACTTTAGCTAGTCCAGTGGGGTTGCTCTGAAGCCAGGATGGCCTTTTGGAAATGTCCTGCCTTAAGGCAAAAAGCCTGTGCCTCTGTGCTCCACCATTAACCAGTCATGGAGGACAGCTTTACATGGTGCTGCATCCTCTGGTCAGGGATAAGTCTGAAAAAGGGCATAGCTGGGACCTGCTAGTAGATAACACAGCAGGCGGATGGTGGAATAAGTGTTTCTTTCCTGAAAGGGCATCTGGGTGGCATGGCATAGTATCCACTCAGTGCATAATACACCAAGAGACCTAAACTGAATTAGCACAAATAATTTGAAGTAAAAAAATCAATTCATGGAAAAGGAAATTCAAATGGAAGAAGATATTAAAAGATGCTCAGCCTTATGAGAAATGAGGAAAATTCAAATTCAAACAGCCAGACATTTGCATATCAGATAATATATATTTTAAAGATTGATAATATTCACTGGTGATGAGAACACAGGGAAGTAAACACTTCACATATTGCTAATGGGAGTGTGTCTGAAAGAACATAACTCAACAACCTGGACGGTATGTAATAGCATTAAAATTCAAAATAGAATGCCTATTTTCGATTAATTTATAGAGTTAATGCAATCACAGTGAATACCCACAAAAATTATTTGTGCACATTGACAAGCCAATTCTAAAATGCGTATGGAGATGCAAAACATCAAAAATCATCAATGCCATGTTGAAGAAGAAAAACAATTGTGAAGCTTTCATTACCAATATCAATACTTATTATAGAGACTTGAATGAAGATAGGGTGGCAATGGTATAAGGATAAACTAATAGACAAACAAAACAGAATAAAACAAGAAACAGACCACCCAGATTAACATACCTGGTCACCCAATTTATAACAAAGGTGCCCCAGCCCCTGAAATGTAGTAAGAATGGGTGGACTTTACAATAAATAATGGTGGCTCAATGAATTAGATTTCCACATGGAAAAAAAAAATATTGACTCCAGCTTCATCTTATATTTAAAAATGAACTCCAGAGATGCCTCGTGTCTCAGCCAGTTGTGTCTGCCTTCTGCTCAGGTCATGTTTCCAGGGTCCTTGGATCAATCCCTGTCTTCGGCTTCCTGCTCAGTGGGGATCCTGCTTCTCCCTGCCCTCTGTCACTCCCCCTCAGCTCATGCTCTCCCTGGCGTGCTCTCTCACAGATAAATAAATAAATAATTAAAATCTTGAAAAAACATGAACTCCAGATGGGAGACAAGTGAAACAATAAAGTTTCTGAAATAGCACTATCCAGTAGAACTTTCTGAAATGATGAAGTTTTCTCCCTGTGCTAACACAGTATTCACAAGAGATTATTGAACACTTGGTGCTTAACTAGTGTAGCTGAGAAACTCGGTTCTCAATTTTATTTCATTGCAATTCATTTAAATGAAAGTAGCACATGTGGTCCCCATATCAGGTATTGCGGTTCTGCCAGCTAACGTAAGAGACTATCTGTGGTAACTATTTGGTGTGTTAACTTGACTGGGCTGAGCCCTAGTTTCAGAGGAGATTGTCTGGCAAGAGCTGAGGAATAGAAGGGAGGCAATAGCCCTTTTTGTAGGATACACAGACCTAATCTGGGTGCTATTGTAAAGGGAGTTTGCAAAAAAAAAAAAAAAAAGTCAGTTGACTGATGTTTTCAGGGCGCCTGGGTGGCTCAGTTGGTTAAGCGTCTGCCTTTGTCTCAGGTCATGATCTCAGGATCCTGGGATAGAGCCCCATGTCTGGTTCCCTGCTCAGCAAGGAGCCTGCTTATCCCTTTGCCCCTTAACCTGCTTGTGTTCTTTCTCAAATAAATAAAATCTTCTTTTTAAAGAGACATTTTCTTTTGTTATTTTCTTTGTGGGTCTGATTTAATCTGTTGGAAGACCTTTATTAAAGGGCTTAGGGCTTTCCTGAGCTCAGAGACTGCAAACAGTTCGTGGGCCTGCGATTGCTCTCCTATCCCTCTTGGATCTTCCTTCCTACCTGCTATCTGTGGACAATAAGCTTTACTCATGCTGCTGTTCTAGCCTGCTGGGGACCTTCCCATCCTGCCCGCCTGCCTGCTTGTCTCCCTGTGTGTGAATGAGCTACAGCCCATGCCTGTGGGATTCCAGCCTGCTCATGATCCTGCCTTCCTGATTGCCTGCCCTACAGATTTGGGGCTTGCTTAGCTAGGCCCCCACAAAATGCGCTAACAGTAAGGAAAAATGATTGGCTAATCATGCTCCATTAAAATGAGGAGCTTCTCTTTATCCAAAGATTGTATTAAGATAGTGAGGCAAGGCCCCAACTGGGAGAAGATATTTGAGATTGAGATTATATATATATATGATGTTCAGATATCTAGATTTAAAAAATGCCTCCAAAGATAGGGACTTTTAAGGACTAACAAAGTAGTTAAAGTGAGGTTTTATGAGGGTCCTCATCCAATCTGACTGTGTCCTTCTAAGAAGGGGAGGTTAGGACACACATAGAGGGCAGGTCATGTGATGATGCAGAGAAGGAAGGTTATTTGCAAGCCAAAGAGAGAGATCTCAGAAGAAACCAATACTGCTGACAATGTTGATCTTGGACTTCCAGCCTCCTGAATTTTGAACAAATGAACTTCTGTCGTTTAAACAAAAACAAAACAACAATAACAAAAAACAAAAACAAATCTCCGCAATCAATAAAAAACTGACAACTCATTACTTTCTCTTTTTTCAATGAATACAATACCTTAGTGGAAAGTTCACAAAAGTAAGTATCCAAACAGCCAATGAAAAGGTGCCCGCCTTCATTCGTTATCAAAAAAGTATAGTTAAAACCACAGTGAGATTCACACCAACCAAAATGGCTAAAATTAAAACGGAAACAACCACAGTAATAGTAAAATTTAAGGATCTTCTAATATCATGGGTTGACCAGGGCGTAGGGCCACTAGAGTCCTCAGTTGCTACTGATGAAAGTATACATGAGTCCATTTACTTTGGAAATCAGAGCAGAAGGTATGTGTGTGTGTGTATGTGTGTGTGTGTGTGCATGTTTCTTTTTTTTTCAAATATGATTGGTTCTTTTTCTGTTCTGTTAAGAAACTTTGCCAATTCCAAGGTCATATATTCATATACACACAATGTTCTTTTATGCACTCTTCTATGCTTTAATATTTAAGTCTGTGATCCATATCAAATTGATTTTTATATATGTGTGAGGGAGAGGGGGTCAAGGATCATTTTTTTTTTCATGCAGATATTCAATTGCTCCAGACCTAGTCATTTCTTGCTCATTGAAAAGACTCCCATTTCCTCCAGCGAAATGCGTTGTCATCTCTAGCTCTTTTTACCTTAAACTAGAGATAAAAAGAAGAAAAAAGTTTTGTGAAAAGATCTGTAGGATGATCCCATTCTTTTGGGTAAAAGAATAAAATAAGTTTGGGTACTTTAATATGAGATTCTAGAAAGGTACCGAAGTTAGACAAGGAACATTTCACATTGGTTACCTTGAACGGGGGTGGAGACTGAAGGGAGGGAGGAGCAGATTATGAACTGTATCCTCTTATGTCTCTGTATTATTTGACTTGTTATGCAATGTCTTATTTACTCTTGTAACTAACAAAAGCTTTGAGAAAATGATGAAGCAAGACAAAGCATCCAGAAAGCAAAACAAGGAAAGTTTGAAATTTTTTGAAATTTCTCTTCTGGGCCCCACTATCTTCTCCCTTGCATCAAAGACGTTTGTATATCTGTCCTGATTGCTACTCTTAAGAAGTGTGCCATTGAGTAGTGGGACCACATTATACTTGTCTTTGCAATCCTGGTGAAGCCCTTTCCACTACAATGGAAGGTTGTAAGCAGATGAAAGACAATGAGCAAAACAGGGGTTTCTTCTCAGTTTGGCTCCTTAGGTGCCATTTGTGAATTAATTCTTTTATGGTAAATAATTATTTCCTTTGCATGAATGGTAGATCATTACATGGCTCTCCTTCATTTTAAAATCTCGTTATGAATAGGAATACAAGCTTTTTAAACTAGATACATAATAAGATGAGTTCAAAAGGCTAGCTTTGAAAACTAGCTCTGCCATTAACGTGGACTGCGCTTCTTATATTCTGAAAGCCATGCTGAGGATTCATCTGTTTCTTTCTTTTAACTTTTGCATCTAATTAATCTTTGTCTGAAGGGCATGTTCCTGGTATTCAGAAGCATGCCTCAGTGGTGCTAATGTGCAGCAAAGTGACCTTGAGTGAGAAAACAATTTTCACCCAATCGTTTTCCAGCCAATTATCTCCAAAGGTACAGAGAAGGGGTATTTATTATGCTCTCCTTTCTCACAAGAGAAAAACATTGAAAAATTAATTGTGTTTCCCTAGGAGAGATTATAAACCCTCACATAATATATTATGAAAGGGCAAGGTATTGTTGAAGTGATTTTAATATACCTTGAAATTTTCAGACAGCCCTGAGGGGATCTCCAAATACAGTTTAGTTGTCTGTAATGTATGCTTGGTAAACAGGAAACTCCTAGAACAAGGACCTAAGTATTGAAATGAAAGCCTTTTTTAAATACATGTGGAATTTTTACATATGAAGTATAGAAGTCATACTAATGAACACTTAATCAAGTGACATCTGGGCCCCAAAGAAGAAACAAGGTTGGCAAGAAATTGCTGCAATAGATTAAAAGGTTTACACCAACACCTACAATATTATGCTTTTATCTTATAATTGGCACCAACTTTGGGGACCTGAGAGAGTGGGAAAAACTTGAACATTCACAGCCTGGAGAAAACTGTTCAGAATTAAGAGAACATTTTAAAAGCTATTTACAGGACCACCGTCAAGTACCCCAAAACAGAGTTAGATCGTGGAAGGTACTGAATATCTTGCCTTGCAGGTGAGTCTATATGATGGTGTCATGTGATCAGATATATGTTTTAAAAGATGGTTCAATCAAAGGAAAATTATCACATAAATATCTCTACAAATGCCCCCAAAGAATGTGATAAAATTCCACATCTTGTACTGGTAAAACTCTTGGTGAAAAAAAAATTATAGAGACACTTATATTGCATTTGCCCTATGCCGAGTGCTATTCAATACAGTTCATGTATTTTTAAATAAATTATTTGATCATCACAACAAACTTACATGGTAAAAATATTATAAAAATATAGAATATGGTACATTGATGGAGCAGATTCTTTAATAAATCCAAAGCAGAGGATGCAGGGAGGAAGTTGGAAAGGAAGTAGGGGTGTACCATGGGATTTCTTGAATGTCTTGTTAAGGAATTTCACATCTTCCTATGCAGGTAGGATGAGTCCAGATAGGGGTGTAACATGATCAGATGGGTGTTTAAGAAAAATGAATCCATGAAAGGAGAAATGCCATATGAGTATCACAGTAGATCCCACAAATGCATTTAATAAAACCCAACCTGTAATGTTGATAAAATTCTTAACTAAAACAGAATAGAGTAATAATAAATAATACTTATACAATACATAAAATATCATTTTTATTATATTATGTATTGTTTTACTATCATGTTATGTTATGCTATATTATGTTGAAATTATATAAGGAAGCATTTATGTAGCAATAACTATGAAACAAGCACGTTCTAAGCGTTTTTTCATATTTTTAACATTTTTAAATGCATTTCATGTTGACAAAGCCCTATGAGGTAGTTTTATTATTGCCATAATATTCAGGTGAAGAAATTAGTACTAATTTAAGTAGTTTGCCCAAATCTTAGCATGTAAATGGCAGAGCCAGAATTTGAACCAGGGTAATTTCTTACACGATGTGCATCTCAAACCAAAGGCCAGCATCATGTTTAATAGTGAAAATCTCAAAAAATTCCCAATAAAGCAAAAACAAGGCAAAGACACCATTATCATCAGAAATACTTACTATGTTCTGCAAGTACTAGGCAATGCAAATAAGTGAGAAAAAAATCAGAGGAGTAAATGTTGCAAAAGAAAAGGTAGAATTTTTTCCTACAATTTTGAAAGTGTAATTTTTGAAGCCTTAAGCCAGAAGGAAAATGAGCAAGGAGACTATTCACAAAATCAATGTAAATAATACACAAAAAAAGTCAGCTGTGTTTACACAAATAAAAATCCCATAGAATTAAATAAAAATAAAATGAAAATTTAAAAAAATCACTTAGAAAACCCTGTTTAGAAGGAGTCATTGGCCTTAGAAGATGTCAGTGTCCTATAGGCAGACTGTCATGAACATACTCAGAGTTGAACAAGTTATGTTTACTGCTTATCGTCATGAGGGAGGATGCAGGCCACAGTGGATCATCTCAGTTAAGAGGTGCCAGAAAGGACTTACTACAGGATTCAGGCTTGCTTCTGGTCCTTTAGGAATGAGTCCAAATGAGACTTTGCTCAGAATTTTGTGCTGTCAGGAAATGGAGGTAATTCTGTGATTGAGTATCTTAGTAAATCTCTTCCATAAGAGAAGATTCAAGTGAGGCCAAAGCTCTAACTGATTAAGAAACAACAGTCACTCCCATTACCTGGGAGAGAGGTAATTTCTGTGGTTTGGAAGAGTTCATGTTTCTGTCTGTGTTCTTGCTGGTGTTGATATTCTATGAAATTGTTTTTGTTTATGCTCACCAGGAAAGGGCCAAACCAGTTCCTGGATGTCAGGCACTGCTTCCCTCTTTCTCAAAAGAGATACAAGATCTCAAACTGTACAAGTTACAACACCTGGGGATAAATTTAACAAGGAGTGGGGTGTAATGGAGAAGGTGCTCACAGAGGGCTTCTAGACTGCTGAAAATGTGTTTCTCAACCTGAGTGGTGGTTGCATGTCTTGTTATAATTTAGTAAGCTAAATATTTATGGCTTTTGCACTTTTCTCTAAGTGTGTTGTGTTTCACAATATTTAGATACTTTAATATTTATTCAGTTTAATTTAAATTTATCAACATTAATTTATTTAAAAATATACTTCCTCAAAAGAACTATGATTCATAAATAGTAAATAAATAAGTGGAACACAGTCTGTGTTAGTCAGCGATCTCCAGAGAAACAGAACCAATATGATATATAGAGAGAATATACAAGAAGAGATTTATTATAGAAATTGGCTCACATGGTTATAGAAGCTGAAAATTCCCACAATCTGCTGTCTGCACATTAGAGACCCAGGAATGTCAGTGGTATAATTCAGTCTGAGTCCAAAAGCCTGAGAACTGGGAGTTCTGATATCTGAGGGCAGGAAAAGATAAACATCCCAGCTATCCCAGCTCAAAAAGAAAGAGAGAAAGAGAATTCACCCTTCCTTTTTTTTTTTTAATTTCTATTCAGACCCTAGGTAGATCAGATCACGCCCACCTACACTGCTATGGGTGGATCTATCCACTCAGTCTACTGAATCAAATGCTAATCTCTTCCAGAAACACTGTCACAAACACCCAGAAGTAATGTTTTAACAGCTATCTGGGCATCCATCAGCCCAGTTAAGTTGGCGTATAAAATTAAACATCACACAAACTCTCTTTATAAGGACAGTTATGATTACATTTAACACCTATTGAATAATCTAGTGTGCTTGTGTAGAGAGGGAGAAAGAGATTGAACTATAGAAGAGGAGGCAAGGTGACAGATGAGGCAAGATATTTCATGACTGCCTTTGAAGATGAAGAAAGAGCCCACAAAACAAGGAATGCAGACAACTTCCAGAAGCAAAGAAAGAAAGAAGGGGGGGAAAAAAGCAAAGAAACAGATTCTCCTCTAGAGTTCATACTTGGTTTTAGCCCATTGAAACTGATTTTGGATTTCTGGCCTCCAGAAGCATAAGCAAATGAATGTGTGTTGTTTCAAGCCAGCATGTTGGTGGTCATTTGTTACAGCAGTAAGAGGAAATGAATAGAATCCAATGAGAGTTTCTTAAAGGAACATGTAGCCAACACAGCCACATGATGCTGAGATGGCAAGTCTCAATTCTGTTGCCTTTAGAAATGTGGATATTACTGTTGTCCTTAGTGAGAACTTTTTTCATCAAATGATAGGAACAAAAGCAGATGGGAGTGGTTGAAGAAAGGCATGGGAAGTGAGGAAAGGCTGCCTATATTCTGGAATCACTACTGGAAAGAAACGAACATCTGAGATGGCAGGGAGAATTATTTTCCATTCTTACTATTCTACAGTGTTACAAAGAACAACACATGTCTTTTGTTTAAAAAATAATAAAAAATAGTTAGCTTTAAGTGGTATAAATAAAAAAGAACATCATTAAAATAGCTAAATGAAACAAAACAGATAAACATATGGGAAGGAAAAGAGAGAGAGAGAGGCAGACCATAAGAGACTGATAACTAGAAAGAGCAAACTTAGGGTTGCAGGAGGGGAGGTGGGCAGGGAATAGGCTAGATGGGTGAAGAGTATCAAGGAGAGCATTTGTCATTGTTGGGTCCAAGATCAAAGGAGCGAGGCTGATACAAAGTGAAGGTCAAGCAAAGCTTTATTTCACACCAAACATCGAGAATCAAACTGACCGGCCAGGGCCGTCTCTTGCAAAGAGGCAACCCCTCCCAGTCTCACAGACTAACTTTTATAGAGCAAAGGCCACTTGTTTGAGCCTGGCCACACTCAGATGGCCAATTGAATTATAATTCACCCTATAGTAGCTATTTGAACTAGCCTATCACTCTAGTCAGAATTGGCGCTCAAAAGGCAAGGCCCACATTCTTGGGTGGTTCGGGAGGTGTTTTCCTGATTGGATG
This sequence comes from Mustela nigripes, assembly GCF_022355385.1. Lineage (NCBI taxonomy): Eukaryota > Metazoa > Chordata > Mammalia > Carnivora > Mustelidae > Mustela > Mustela nigripes. The sequence goes on from NC_081575.1 coordinate 86,808,304, forward strand.
TCTACACCTGGCTTGACTCATCCTTGTATTCTGGGCTCTGTTACCTCTCCCTGACCTGACACCTCCTGGTATATGGGCTCTGTTATCAGGGGCTGGTCAGTCATATTTTACTGATTTCCCAAACGTGTTTCTAAGTAAGTTTCTCTGGCGGGGCAGGGTCAATCTAAGTTTACTGCATAAACAAAAAAATGGCTTGCTCTGGCTAAGTAGGCCCTTACAGTCATGATGAACACTGGGTGTTATACGTGAATGAGGAATCACTAAATTCTATTCCCAAAACCAATATTATAGTATATATGAACTACCTGGAACTTAAATTAAAAATTTGAAATAAATAAAAAAATAAATTTAAACCTTTTTGCTCATTCAAATAAATAAACAAATTAATTAAATAAAATTGCTAAATGAAGAATAGATAGGATAGGAAAATTTGAAAGCAGGAAGGTTAATTTGGTGTCTATTATAATAGTCCAAGCAAATAACTATTACTTCAATTGAGATAATAGGTTTGATGGTGGAAGAGAAGGATAACTATGAGAGATATTAAAGATGAGGAATTGATTTTGGTGGGAATGCAAACTGATGCAGCCACTCTGGAAAACAGTGTGCAGTTTCCTCAGAAAGTTAAAATTAGAACTACCCTACAACCTAGCAATTGCACTACTAGGTATTCACCCAAAGGATATAAACATAGTGATTTGAAGGTATATGTGAACCCTAATGTTTATAGCAGCATTATCAACAATAGCCAAATTATGGAGGGAGACCAAGTGTCCGTTGACTGATGAGTAGATAAAGAAGATTTGGTATATACATACCCAATGGAATACTATGCAGCCACAAAAAGAATGAAATCTTGCCATTTGCAACAATGTGGATGGAGCTAGAAGGTATTACACTAGGCAAAATAGTCATAGAAAGACAAACACTATTTTATTTCAGTCTTATGTGGAACTTAAGAAACAAAAGAGATGAACATAGGGGAAGGGAAGGAAAGACAAAATAATATAAAAACAGAGAAGGTGGGCCCCTGGGTGGCTCAGTGGGTTAAGCCGCTGCCTTCAGCTCAGGTCATGATCTCAGGGTCCTGGGATCGAGTCCCGCATCGGGCTTTCTGCTCAGCAGGGAGCCTGCTTCCTCCTCTCTCTCTCTCTGCCTGCCTCTCTGCCTACTTGTGATCTCTCTCTGTCAAATAAATAAATAAATAAAATCTTTAAAAAAAAAAAACAGAGAAGGTGGCAAACCATAAAGGACTTTTATTGATAGGGAACACATTGAGGGCTGCTGGAGCAGAGGTGAGTGGGGGATGGGTTAAATGGGTGGTGGGGATTAAGGAGGCACTTGTTGTGATGAACTCTGAGTATTGTATGTAATGGATAAATCACTAAATTCTACACCTGAAACTAAAAATACACTGTATGTTAATAGACTTGAATTTAAATAAAAACTCTAAAAGGAAAAAAAACAAAGTTTTTTAAAAAGATGAAGAATTGGTGGTGCTTGATCACCAGTAATGTGTGTAGGGCTGAAAAGAAGTGAGGTAACATACTTTCTTGCTTGAGCCACTGAGTAGGAAGGGGTAACATTTATCTATCTAGAAAACACAGGGTTCAGACAGTCTGCATTATGCCTTCTCATTTCCTGTGTGTTGATCTTCTTTTCCCCATTAAATTATAAACTCAAATAACATTTAATATTTAATTTACACTTTCCCTGCCATTGTTTGCCCCAAATCCTTGGACCAGTATCTGCAGACAAGCTCCCTGTTTTAGGGCCAGGCATGTGATCAGCAGAAATTCTGTGTGCTCCATCCTGTGCTAGATATTGTGCAGGGTACAGGATTGATAGAATGTTCTTATCTGTAGAACCAAGGTTGAATGAGTGCTGCTGTGAGACCTCTTGGTACTTCAGAAGCAGGAGCTAGTGAAAAAGGAGACAAAACTAGGACTAGTAAATCTGGGAAAGTTGGAGAGGCTTGCCCTAGGAAGGATGGCTAAACAGAGAAATCCACTGTGCTATGGGCAAACATAGCATGTCAGGCATTCTAACTCTGGAGGCCCAGTCTTCAAATTGGTAGGGTCTTTGGCAAGGTCTAGTTCAGATGTTAGGTGGCAGGGGTTAGTTGTTATGAAAGTTGATGACATCATGTTTCCTTTTTTTTTTTTAAAGAGAGAGAGAGTGCACTTGTGTGAGTGGGGGAAGGGCAGAGAGAAGGAGATAGAATCTCAAGGAGACTCCCTGCTGAGTGCAGAGCTTGATGCAAGGATTGACCTTACAACCCTGAGATTGTGACCTTAGCTGAAATCAAGAGTTGGACACTTAACTAACTGAGCCACCCAGGAGCTCCAATGATAATCATGTTTGTGAACACTGTCCATTCAAAGGCAGACCTCAGGTAGTGTTGGGGGATATCCAGAGTAAGGTCCAGTAACTTTAGAGAAGAGTTTGACAAGAATTCAGAAGGACCTCAACCCAGTTAAGTGGTAGGTGGATTCATGAGAAGATTATGGGACTAAATTTGCTGGGCTACTACATAGGGATTAGAGGAGAATATACATCCCTAGGACACCTGGCCCATTGCTTATTGCATTAAAATTGAATTCTACATTCCTCTTGATGTGAGCTGGAGCTTCAGATACTTATGGCATTCAGAATTGACTCAGAACCAAAGACCAAAACCTACCAATAGCTACAGGAAGTTGGACAGGTGAAGGAAAAAATCGGGAGAGAGGAGCTAGGGGAAAACAATGACTCCATGAAAGCGTTAAATTCAAACTGAAGGAAAAACTCCTAACATCCCTGTGAAAACACAACCAGTGATACATGGCTGCATGGGTAGTCACCCATTGCTAGCACAATGCATTCTTTCCTTTCGAAGAGGAAAGCATATATTCCTGAAACACGTCTTCTCTCCTCAAGGAACAATATAATAATTGAGATTGTGTTTCTAATGAAGAATATGGTATAAAATAAATTATACACAGGGACAACAGTGTGCTATAGAGCCAAAGATACAACTACAAACCTCCATAACAATTTAAAAGAGTAAAATTATGTGTCAAGTCCTATATAATGGGCAGAAATATATTGTGCACATTGATTAAACAAAAGGGACTCCGATGTACCATAAAGAGCATATAGAGCACATAAAAATACAGCTCTCATGAATCATAAATTTGACCTAAACTATTATGCTAACTAGAACAAACACTAATTAAACATTTACTTATCAATAATTTCATGTGCCTTCTTAAAAACTAAAGGGCTTTTTAGGGGACAGTTTTGCTGACTTACCTCTTCAAAGAGATATCTAAGAAAGCTGAAAAAGATGCCTTTCTTTTTCTTTTAATAGACTTGCAATATTAAAATAATGATATATTGAAGATGATTTCTCTGTTCTAGTCAATGTCTCATTAAGAGTAAGGCGGTATGGGGCGCCTGGGCGACTCAGTGGGTTAAAACCTCTGCCTTTAGCTCAGGTCATGATCCCAGGGTCTTGGAATCAAGACCCACATTGGGCTCTCTGCTCAGTGGGGAGCCTGCTCTTCCTCCTCTCCCTCTGCCTGCCTTTCTGCCTACTTGTGATCTCTGTCAAATAAATAAACAAACAAACAAACAAATAAATAAATAAATAAAGTAAGGCCATATGATTGAATTCAACATACATCCATTGCCTATCTATCGAAAGTTGGCCCCTGTGTTAAGTACTAGAAACATAGAGATAACAAAACTTGTCTATGCTCACAGTTCCTTAGAATCATCCTCTTCTTTTGGTTACCTCTCTCCTCAGAACAAGAACCTCTTTTATTTTTCTACATATCCTTAGGTTCTAGCAATATGCCCGGCACAGAGTAAAAGTCAGTGATTTTTGTATAGAACTACTGGATATATATTGTCTGTGATGACTGTCTTTTCTTCTGAAATTTAGGAGGGATCCAACATGATTAATCTTACCTACCCTGAACTCCTCTTAGGCTATTCAGTGGTAAAAAGCCAAATGTTCACTCTTTATCCAGACATCAGACTAAAGTAGTGATGATGGGAGAGAGGAAAAAAAAAAAACACACACAGGAACAGTTGTTAAAGGCCTCTTTCTTCATGTCCACAGCTACAGAGAAGAAAAAAGCTATTGACAGCTATTAGGAGGACTTCACACTTCATTGGAAAACCATAAAAAACAATTACCAGGTCTTTGGCACAGAGTTTTCAAGAAGAGCTTCAAAATATCTCTCATAGAATTGCTAAGACAAGCATAAAACTGGAAACCCATTGTCTGCTTTTTTTGGCCTTTATACTTGGATTTTGACAGTAAGACTCCAGAAGGACTATGTTAAGTGATTGACAATTGAGGCATGAGTGTTAATTAAGGCACCAATTTGCCTTGGACTTATCCAAAGACAAGAGATTTCATTAGAATTAGGGCCAAAAAAAAAAAAAAAAAAAGATGGGCTATCAATAAATAGAGCTACTGTGTTATGTAAGGCCTGACGAAAGGGAAAAGGTTGAGCTTGGACATGGGAAAGGATTAGCAGAGGTAAGGGCCTCCATCTTCACATGGATTTATAGAAGACCCCCTGGGGTCTTCTCATGCAGGTGAATAAACCAACCTGCACACACAGGTTGGCTGTGTTGTTGGCTAGTAAGCTGGGGCCACAGGATGTGGCAAAATCAATAGAAACTTGGATCAGTTTCCTGAGATGACTCAATATTTTCCTTGATTAACAATCATATCCCAAGTGTGGACTTCTGGTTAACATTAAAAAAAAAAATACATGTCTTGGCAACCAAGTTCTGAAATGAAAATCCTATTTCAAATATCTTCTACTTATGCCTCCTATATCTATCAAAGTTTCTCTTCAGATCGGAATTTCGTTCTTAATCATGGCCAGTGGGAGCCCATGTGAGTGTACATAACTGAAATATGTGTACTGGTCTTCCCCATCTGTGGGTTAATGAGAAGGTTAATTTCCAGTTAATTAGATGGGGTGTGGGAGATGAGCAAGCTTTTTCAGTAGCAGACTCAGCAAAATTCAGGGAATCTGTGGGGGGAAAAAAAGGCAGTGAAATGTGCAGAGGGAGTTTCTCTGATCTTCCTTCCAATTTGTGTAAAGCCCACGCACTGAATTTCTGGGGCCCCAGGCCAGCTTTAAAATGAAGATGAGAGTTCTTTTGCAGGCTTTGTAGATAAAATGCACCATCTCTACCTGGGGACAGGACAATTAATCTCATTCTTAAACAATCTGGAGTGTTCATCAGATGAAATTCCCAGAAACTCCCAGCCTTTCATGGCCTCTGAAACTCGGGGTAGTTGGAGAGTTACTCATTTGGAACAGAAAGAAGCTGGCCTTTCTTTGCCAGGGCTAAAAACTGCTATACTGCTATGCACAATACTCATCATACTGTGGTCTCTGGAACTACGCAAGTTATCACAGACCCCATCAAGTATAAGAAGGTCAGTGGTAGAAAACAGGGAAATGAAGTTCACCATGAGGGAAACTGCAGTCAGATGGCACCATGTTCGAACACATCTCTTACTTCACAAAGGTTCCAAATAACTTGTTTTGTGAATGAGCTAGAAATCTTTAAAAGCTTATGCTCTACCCTCCCATTTTCAGGTTTATTGTATTTTAGCTCCTTGTCTTAAACACACCAAAACTGTTTTTTCCCCCCTTTCTCTCTTAACATTCTATAATTGTTTAGAGTTACTATCATGTTTTCCAACTTCTTTGCTCACCATTGTGTCTTATATCCTACATATTCCTTCTGGATTATTACTAAAGTACTTCCTTTCATTCTTTCAGCCAGCTTCTGTGAATAGTAATCTCTCTTGGTTCTCATATAACTCTAATGCCTTTATCTGACATAGTATTCTAGAATAACGAATATTTTCCCTCAACACTTGGGAAATATCATTCTTCTGTCATACCTGGCCAAAGCCTCTGTCTATCTTTCCACATAAGCTCTTTTCTCCTTGCTGCTTAAAAAAAAAAAAAAAAAGCATGATTTTGTTGTTCTTTTTTTTTTTTTTTTTTAGAGATTTTATTTATTTATTTGAGAGAGACAGAGTGAGCACAAGCAAGGGGAGAGCAGAGGGAAAGGGACAAGCAGATTCCACGTTGAGCAGGAAGCCCAGTGTAGGGCTCAATCCCACGACCCTAAAATCAGGTCCTGAGCCAAAATCAAGAGTCAGATGCTTAACGAACTGAGCCACCCAGGCACCTTGTTTTCATTGTTCCAGGCATGTATTACAATGTATCTAGGTATTAAATTTTTAAAAAATTCTGCCTGGGACGTAGGATGCAATTTGCATTTGTATTTGCTCCTTGACTCAACCAACAACTTTTTTTTTTTCATTTCCAATAGATAGTATTTTCTGATTCTATGTTTAATTTCTACTTTTATTGCACTGGAACAAGAGAATATTTTTTGGTTTCATTTGTTTCCTTTCCTTTTGGAATTAACTGAGCTTTTTGTGTTTTTGTTTTGTTTTGTTTTTCTTCGGAGACCACTGCATGGTCCCTTTTTCTCATGATTGTTTAATGGGGACTCAAAAAGTTTATTCAGTATTTTCAAGATAAAGTTTGATAAGAAAATATTAGGTCTACCTTATGAAAAACATTTAGTTTTTGTATCACCAGAAAAGAGGTGGGCCATAGTTAAATGAGATAATTTGAACAGGGAGGATTGATATAAGGACAATTTACAGTGGTAGAGGCAAAGTAGAGGGGGAAAGCACAAGGAGCAGAATAGTAACTCAGATATTTAGGGGGTTCCATTCCCATAGACCTGTAGATGAAGGAAAAGGAGAGCCAACATACTTTGAGATGGAGAGCTTATGTGAAAAAGGCCACCTGACAGGAGCTTCAGTAGAAAGATCTTGCTCACCTGCAGAAACTCAACTGGGATTGGACTCGATTGAAATACTCTGCTCTCATTCTCTTTTCATCCTCTGTTCTATCACTAGTGCTCCCTATTGACTGGACCTCACCAGGAGCCAGAGACTAGGGGACACAGGGATGCATTTGGCATAGTCCACAGAAGAGTTTGGTTTCCCAGAGTAAAGAATGTGCATTTGGAGAAGCCAAGTGAAGATCCAATGGCACAGGTATTCTATAGACTTTCTCATTTTTTAACAACTTGAATTATCTTGGATAATGAGAATATTCTAAGTTTCCTGCTACTAGTGCATTTTCACTTATTGTATTATATTTGAAATGAAGATCATGAACCCTCTTCCTTTTGGTTTGGTTTATGCCCAGCATACATTTACCAATTCTTTATTTTTAACTTTTTGGAATCTTTTTTTATGTGTCTGAATTTATTTTATGAACCAACCTAGAACTCTTTTAGTGAAGGGTTTTAGCCTGTTTAAATTTATTGGTATGAAAAATATAGTCAGTTTTATTTTTGTCATTACAGTTAATTTTATGTTTCTGTATTTATAATTTTTCACATCTTTTTCTCTGTGGACTCAATATTTTTAGAAAGATTTATAACCTGATACCAGTAATTTCTTTATAACTGTAATCTGCTTCATTTTTATATAATTTTACATATATTATAAGGTTGTAAACATAGCACAAATGAAACTCTGTATTGTGTTTCTTTCATTTAATATGTCAAAATACCTGTAAAGTGCTTTATGCCCCATTTTAACAGTCTTAATAACTACATAAAGAATGCTTTTATAATATTCCATTGAGTTGATGAGATAAAAATGAACTTATTAGAATTTAGGGTTGAGCCTATTTTCTATTATGAATTGAGACCTGGGGTAAATCTTTTGAGTTTATTTCGTGGATGGGAAAAGTGAGTTCCAGAGAAGTCAACATTCTTTACCTCACAGGAGTTCAAGGATCCATGGGATCCTTTGCCTTGGGCTGATAATTTGCAGTGACCTGGCTATCCCTTGTTTTAGTACTTACTTACCAGAGGGGAAAAGGTATGTTCCATGTCTGTTCTCTTCCCTTGTCTAAAATTTCGAGAGGGGTGCAGATTGCTGGTCCCATTAACACGAGACCTAGTATATAGAAGGTTCTTCACAAAAATGCATGCATAGCATGGTGTTGGTGAGAAGAGCTGAATGGCTCAATCTTTACTGGTTCTCTGTCTTTCTTCATGTGGATTTCACTGTCTACTATCCTCTCATTTAAGCCTAACAGACTCCCATTAGTATATTTTTTTGTTTTTTAATATCTTTGACAAGATATGAGTCACATACTACACAATTCACTCAAATGTACAATTCAGTGGTTTTTGGTTATTCACAGATATGTGCAATCACTACCACAGTCAATTTGAGAACATTTTCATCACCTCAGAAAAGTATCCCTGTTCCCATTAGCAAACATGTATTCCTTTATGCACTCCCTAGTCCTAAGTATTAACAAATTTACTTTTGGTCTCTATAAATTTCCCAATTTTGGACTTACACATGAATGGAGTCATATAATACACGGCCTTTTGTGACTGGCTTAGTTCAGATAACATAACATCTTCAAGGTCCAACCATGTTGTAACGTGTGTAAGTACTTCATTCCTTTTTAGGACCGAATAATATTCCATTGTAAGAATATGGCACATTCTGTTTATCTGTTTGTCAGTTGATGAACATTTGGGTGGTTTTTAACTCTTGGCTACTCTGAATAATGCTGCTATAAATATCCATGTGCAAGTTTTTGTGTGGACATGTTTTCATTTTTCTTGGGTATATACCTAGGAGTGAAATTGTCTAGTCATAGGACTACTTTGTATCTAATCATTTGAGAAATTACTGGAATGAAAGAAAAAGTAATTATCAGAATGTTTTTCAAAGTGGCTGTATCATATTATATTCCCACCAGTAGTATTTGAGGGTTCCAACTACTCTAAATCCTTGCTCATACTTATTATCTGACCTTTTTATTTTAGCCATGAGTATATGTGAAGTGGTATCTCATTGTGGTTTTCACTTGCATTTTGCTGCTGATGAAAGTTCTTGTGCATCTTTTCCTGGTTTCATTGGCCATTTGTATATCTCTCTTGGGCCTTTACTATTTCTTGTAAGATGGGTCTGCTAGAGATGAATTCTCTTAGTTTTTGTTTCTCTGGCAAAGACTTAATATCTCCTTTTTGAAGGATAGTTTTGCCAGGTGTGTGATACTTGGTTGACAGCTCCAACTTCTTCCCCCACTCCTGACCCCCCAGACATACACATATGCATTGACTATGTCATCTTACTGCTTTCTGGGCTCCCTGGTTTCTGATGAGATATCATTAGTCTTACTGAGGATCTCTTGTATGTGATGAGTCACTTATCTCTTTCTGCTTTCTAGAGTCTGCTTTGGCTTTTGTCAGCTTAATTATGTGTTTTGGCATGGATCTCTTTGAATTTATCCTACTTGGGATTTGGTGAGCTTCTTGGGTATGAAGATTCAGGTTATCTCATCAAATTTGGAAAGTTTTTAGCTATCATTTCTTCAAATATTCTTTCTGCCCCTTTCTAGCCTCTCTTTCAAGGACTCCTATTATGTGTATGTTGGTATGCTTGATGATATGCCACAGGTCTCTGAGGCTATGTTTCTTTTCTTCATTATTTTTCCTTTCTATACCTCAGACTGGATAATCTCAATTGACCCATCTTCAAGTTTGCTGATTCTGTCTTCTGCTTGCTCAAATTTGCTATTGAGCCCCAGTAGTGAATTTTTCATTTTAATAATTATACTTGTTAACTCCAGAATTTCTATTTGGTTCCTTATTACAATTTCTATTTCTTTATTGGTTTTCTTATTTAGTGAGCCATCACTCTCATACGTTTATTTAATTCTTTAGACATGCTTTCCTTTAGTTCTTTGAACATATTTAAAATAGTTAACTTAGAGTCTTTGTGTAGTAAGTCCAAAGTCTGGGCTTCCTCAAAGACATTTTCTATGGCTTGATTTTTTTGTGACCTGTGTGTGGGTCATGTTCTTGTTTCTTTATGTCTTGTAACTTATGTTTTATTGCAAACTGGACATTTGAAGTAATATAATGTAATAACTCTTAAAATCAGATTCATCCCATTCTCTGGGACTTGTTTTTCACTTGTAGTTTTTGTTATTTTTTAATAAGTTTTCTAAACTAGTTCCATAAAGTCTGCGTCTTTGTCATATGTGGCCACTGAATCTTTACCTGGTTAGCTGAGTGGTCAGCTAATGATTGGCCAGAGATTTTCTTAAGTGCCTGAGACTGGTAGATCTCTCTCAGTTTTTGCTGAGGGGCTGTGTGTGTGTATTGAGGTATGCTTTCAACACTTTGCCAAGCAGTTTAAAACTTTGCCTTAGCCTTCGCTTCTTATTTGCACAAAATCTCAAGGTCAGCCAGAGGTAAGAGCTGAGGGCCTCCTCAGATCCTTTCTGTGCACAGGCATAGCCCTGAGCATACAAACAGCCTTAGGCATTGTGCCCGGACTTACAGATTTCCTGCAATGTATCAGAGCTTTTGAATGTCCCAGTGGAATTTCATTCCCCAACTTTTGTTTTCAAAGGCTTTTGGTTAGTCTGTTGTTTGCCCCAACTGTTATACACTGCCTCAGGCATCCGTGAAGGTTAGCAATGGTCTGTAACTGCTTTTTGATAAAAGTCCATAGGGAGTAAGGCTTTTCACAATAGGTAAGCTCCCAGTTGGGTGAGATACAGAGAGCTTGCAAATATGGTCTCACAGGGTCACAATTGGCAGGCAGGTCACAAATTGACCATTGGGGGTAATGGTGCTTTGAAAGAGCTTCAGCACTGTTGTGCTTTCTCCAATAGTTGCCAATCTTCACCATCAATGTGCATTGTTCTGTTTCAAGGCAACCACGCTTCTGCAAGGCAGAGGATGAGTCCAGGACAACTTAAGATGCCCCAAAGCTTGCTGTTTTTACCAAGGTTTACCAGCTGTTTTTCTTGTATGAATGTTCCCTGGATTGCTGCAAGCTTTTAGTTAATTTCCAGAGTCTGAAAAAGCTGATTCTTTATTTTTTGCCAGTTTTCTCATTGCTTTTATGGAGGAGAGAATTTTTGGCATCCTTACTTCGCCATTTTCACTTTATAACTGTAAATTTACATAATATCCTTAATCTTCCATTTCTTAAGCAGTATCTTTTATCTGAGCAATGATAAACTTAGGATATTTTTCTTCCTTTTCATTTCCTTCCTTCCCTTCTACCACTCAGTTTTAGTTAATTATATTATATTTTTGTTTACCATTTATAGTTAACTATGCTTATGCTTCTATGACTTCATATTTGCAACTTTAAATTATCTTCTTGGACTCCCAGCAATTACAGATGAAGCGATTGGATATGTGCAATACTTTGTATTTACTTTCTCTCTCCCCCAATCAATTTTGGCTGGTTATACTGTCTTAATTTGGGTTCCCTCAGAGGCACATCATGAGACAGTGATCCAACTGTAACTTCTTTATTTGTGAAGGACAAGAATACCAATAGGAAAGGACGGAAGTACACAGGAAAAACAAAGCAACCAATAAAAGGAATATTATGCCAGCTATTTCTGTGGGTAACTAGAGCTTAATATTGTGAAGAATTTCTGGGACATATTGTAATACACATGCATCAGAGTTGTCTCTCCAAGGATGAAGGGATCCAGAATATTTATTCACCAAATCCCATCAATCATTTGTTGAGGGCTTCTCCTGGAGGGATTTTAATTCCATGGTACTTCTTTTATGGTGCCTTTGGGGAAAAGACACATATATGTAGATAGAATCAGCTAGAACAACCCAAAGTGGTAAAGTTGCAGTGTCTCCTAGATATTGTATCACTTCTCCATTATTCCTATGTATAACTTTTACATTCTATTTTGCACTTTCTTACCCACGTCTTGTTTCTACTGTTAAATATGTTCAAAATTTGTTGTAAAGTCTTAATCTCTTTTTTGTCTTATATTTGTCCTCCATTCATTTTCTCAGAAAGTGCTCATGGCAATGATACTCCCTGAGTTCTGGCATGTTCAATACTATTTGTCTTTATCCTTTTGTATTTTAAACACAACTTGATTGGATAGAATATTCTTGGCTCACATATTTGCCAGGGTGCTATAAGAAGATGTAAGCATTTAAGGAAGTTAAAGTTGAATACTATCTTCCCAGAGTTCACAGTGACCTGTGACTTCAGAATGTGACCTGATTTGGAAATAGGATCTTTGCAGATATAATCAAGTTAAGATGAGGGTATATTGAATTAAGATGGGCCCTAACCCAAAGGCTGGTGTCTTTATGAGAGAAATTTAGACATAGACATGCAAGGGAAAACTATATGAAGGAACACAAGGTAGAATGTCATGTGTAGGGGCGCCTGGGTGGCTCAGTGGGTTAAGCCACTGCCTTCAGCTCAGGTCATGATCTCAGGGTCCTGGGATCGAGTCCCACATCGGGCTCTCTGCTCGACAGAGAGCCTGCTTCCTCCTCTCTCTCTTTCTGCCTGCCTCTCTGCCTACTTGTGATCTTTCTCTGTCAAATAAATGAATGAATTATTTAAAAAAAAAAGAATGTCATGTGTAAATGGAGGCAGAGATTGATGTGATGGCGCTACAATCCAAGGAATATGAGACATTGCCAATAACCATCAGAAGCTAGGGGAGACAAATGGAACATATTTTCCCTCAGAGTCCCCAGTAGAAACCAACCTGGCTAATACCTTGATTTCAGACTTCTGGCATCCATAACTCTGAGGGAACACATTTCTGTGTGTGTGTGTTTTTAAGCCAACGCCCACTTTGTGACACTTTCTCATGACAGCCCCTGGAAACTAGTACAACTATTAAATGTGACTTTCTGATTCCCTGAAATATAGCAGCAGCCTTCCCTTACTGGTTCCAAATGAGGTTTTAAAGTTAATTTCAGTACTTACAGTTATTTCCTCTTGTATAGAGTACGCATATGGAATTTAAATCGTGCATTGTATGAACTTGAGATTTTTTTTTTTATATATATATTTTTTTATTTTTTATAAACATATATTTTTATCCCCAGGGGTACAGGTCTGTGAATCACCAGGTTTACACACTTCACAGCACTCACCAAAGCACATACCCTCCCCAATGTCCATAATCCCACCCCCTTCTCCCAAACCCCCTCCCCCCGGCAACCCTCAGTTTGTTTTGTGAGATTAAGAGTCACTTATGGTTTGTCTCCCTCCCAATCCCATCTTGTTTCATTTATTCTTCTTCTACCCACTTAAGCCTCCATGTTGCATCACCACTTCCTCATATCAGGGAGATCATATGATAGTTGTCTTTCTCTGCTTGACTTATTTCGCTAAGCATGATACGCTCTAGTTCCATCCACGTTGTTGCAAATGGCAAGATTTCATTTCTTTTGATGGCTGCATAGTATTCCATTGTGTATATATACCACATCTTCTTGATCCATTCATCTGTTGATGGACATCTAGGTTCTTTCCATAGTTTGGCTATTGTGGACATTGCTGCTATAAACATTCGGGTGCATGTGTCCCTTTGGATTTTAATTTCTCTTGAGTAACACTTCTACATGCAACTCCAGGAGGGTGGTTAGATTCTTTGCAATTTTTCAAGGCCAAGGGGTAGAAAGCATAGATGTGCATGCATGTGCATGTGCATGTACATACATATACACACTACACCCAGTACAATATTCTCCTATTTGTGGGCTGGGCTTTCACTAGTGTTACTCCCCCTGCAGCTATACTCTCACAAACTCTTAAGAACACAATTAATAAAATTTTATTCCAGAAATGCATGATTGGTTTAACATCCACAAATTAATCAATGTAATACACAACATTAATAGAGTTAAGAGCATAAAATGATCACTTTAGTAAAGGCAAAAAAGCATTTGAAAAAAAATCCAACACACTTTCGTGTTGAAAACACTCAACAATCTGTGGATAAAAAGGAACTTCCTCATCCTGTTAAAGGGTATCTTTGAAAAACCCACAGATAACATCATACATAATGGTGAAAGACTGAAAGCTTTCTCCTTAATAACATCAGGATCAATACAAGGATGTTTATTCTTGCCACTTCAACATTGTGCTGGAAGTTCTAACCAGAGCCATTAGGCAGAAAGAAAGAAATAAGGAAAGAAGAAAACAAGGAAGGAAGGAAGGAAGGAAAAGGAGGGAGGGAGGAAGGAGAGAGAAATAAAGAAAGAGAAAAAAAGGAACTTGCTAAGTCTTATTGAGGTGATGTAAAATGTATATAATTTTCATTTCATCATTGACTTTTGAGTATCTTTTACCTGGACAGATACCAAAATGTGTGGACTTCATTAGTTGGATTGCTGACCTGTCTTCTTTCAAGCAGGAAACCATGAACAATAGGCCTAAAGAGCCATTTGACAGAACTGAGCCACCTCTGTATCTAAAGATTAATCTTAGGTGGAGTGACAGATAGTGTAAATGAAGTAAAATTTATATTTCATATTTTCTTCCTGAAAAGGCCTTCCCCCACTCTCAACATTTAGGAACCTTCCATTCAGAGGCGGTCAGTTTTAGAACTATTCCAAATGGTTACCAGGCATTTTGATAGGGGCCTATGGAATACCTTGACCTTTGGCAATTGTTTTGGGTATGGACACCAACAAAAAATGTAGCAGAAATAGCCTGATAACCAGACTTTGATCAATCTTACCCCACTTGCTCTGTGGATAATCAGGATCTGTCTAGATAAAAGAAGAAGCTTTTTGTTAGTATATCCATTTGTGATACCCAGATGCCTATCTTTTTGCTATTTTCTACAAAAGTAGAAGTTTATTAAGGTTTTTGCAAGATTGCATTTTAAGATTATTTTATGAAAATATGTATACCCTTTTGGAACATCTGTCCCAGAACATCTCTTGCCACACCTCCCCCAAAACATACACCACACACACACACACACACACACACACACACACACATCCCACACATACATTCCTTACTATACTACCTCCTTGGCAGCATATCTTAGTCAAGGACTGGGAAGGAGCAATCTTCTATCACTGGAAACTGTTGCCAGCTTCGTTACCAAGCATGCTGAAGGGAAACAAAGCTTTAATGAATACTTTTGTGGCTATCCCCTCCCCTCTTTCTTCATAGGTATTTATTTTGTTAACCCTGACTTTAAGATATGACATTCCTGTGGCAACACTATTCTGTACAACCTCCTTCCCTTCTCTCAGCCCTAACCAACTTTAAGCCAGAAATCCTCTACTATATCCTGAGGTAAAATCTATGCTGGCCTACCCTCTTCTGGCTGTGGCCATGTCAGAGTCACTCACATGCCATGAGAATCATTTAAAAAATTAAAGACTTAATAAATAACCATGTTTCTTACATTTCCTTTGGCATGATGCCTTTTTCTGAAAGACGAGGTCAGTACTGAATGCTGTTTCTCCTCTTGCCTAAGCTGCTATTATCACAGCCAATCATGCAAAAGAAAGACAGGTCTGGCTTTATTTTATTTAGAGCCTTTGTCCAGAGCTTGTGCAGCATCACTTCTGCTATGTTCTATCAGTCCAAGCAAGTAATAAGGCTTGATAAGGTTTTATGTATTTATTTCAGAGAGAGATAAGGTTTTATGTATTTATTTCAGAGAGAGATCACAAGTGGAGTATGGGGGGTGGAGATAGAGGGAGAAGCAGGATCCCTACTGAGCAAGGAGCCTGATGCAGGATTCTATCCCAGGACCCTGGTGTCATGACCTGAGATGAAGGCAGACACCTAACCAACTGAGCCACCCAGGTGCCCTGGTATGGCTTTAAAAAATCCTGAGTGTTAGAGCACTACAAAATAGTCCCTGATGAATCATATCACCTTGAATTCATGGACTTGAGCAGTCTACTCTAATCTTGTAGGAAAATCAGCCTTATTACTTGCTTGGACTGATAGAACATAGCAGAAGTGATGCTGCACAAGCTCTGGACAAAGGCTCTGCAAGGTCTTACTGCTTCTTCTTAGGCTGTCTTTGAAACCTAAGACAATCATGCTTTAAAACATTCTGAGATGAAAAACCACATGGAGACATCCAGCTCTCCTAGCAGTTCTAACAGAACTCAGAGCCCCCCTGCCCCCTCTGCTCAATACAGCTGCATAAGTGATTCTAGCAAAACCAGCATAAGAACCAGCCAACTAACTCATGGATTCATGAAAAGTAATAAATTGTAGTTGAAAGCCATGGGGTACTGGGGCGATTTGTTATTCAGCAATAAATAACTGATACAGTTAATGTGTTTCAGGTGCTGAGAGTTGATTTCCCTGACAAGGGTGAACTGCATGGCCTTGCAGCCACAGGCTCCTTCATGAGCCTATAGTTATGAAGAGAGTTGAAGCCAACTTTTTCATCTGAGCCTGGAAGGCCAAGTTTTACAGTGATGTATATTTCTCAGTTCCAGCTTATATTACAATGTACAGGGTCTGAAAGAACAGTGGAAGACATGACCTGCTTTTTTAAGAGCAGCTGGCAAAATGCCTAGTGAGAAAAGCATACAAAAATCTTCTGCAACTCTAGGTAACTCTGTCCATGTTTGATCATTTCATTTTCTGATGGCAATGTCTCAGCTGTGCCCCAGTGTCTCTGTAGCTTACATTCGTGTTCAAATGGGAAGTCGTCCTAATTTCTCTCCTCTGTTGTTTTCTTATCCAAGTTTCTGGGTTTTCTTGCTCAATCCCTCATTGACAAAGCCTTCAAAAAAGTACTTCTGTGCCTAAAGAGTTATTTATATGATTTATCACACCTGAAATCAGTGAGAAGAGTCTCATTTTAGGAACATAGCCACCAAAATGAGACTCTCACCATGTAAAGAGGCAGAAGAGTGTAATGGTGAAGCGTATGACTTCTGGAGCCAGATTGTTTGGCTTTGAACCCTAGATTTGCAAGTTGCTAACTCTATGACCTTGGATAGGTTATTAAACATCTCCTTGCTTCATCTTTCTTATCTGTCAAATGGGCTTGACAATAGTCATACAGACCTTGGAGATCTATAAGAATATATGTGTTGGAGGGGCGCCTGGATGGCTCAGTGGGTTAAGCCTCTGCCTTCGGCTCAGGTCATGATCCCAGGGTCCTGGGATCAAGCCCTGCGTCGGGCTCTCTGCTCAACAGGGAACCTGCTTCCCCCTCTCTGTCTGCCTGCCTCTCTGCCTACTTGTGATCTCTGTCTCTCTGTCAAATAAATACATAAAAAATCTTTAAAAAAAAAAGAATACATGTCTTGGGGAAGGTCATTGAAAAGGTGTGACCACCATAGGTCTATGAGGGGGACTCAGGCAATCAGAGGCTCCTCACCCCTTCCCCTGCCCTTGCACTAAGGGTTCCACTTGCCTTTCTCTCTCCCAAAAGCTGTTTCAAGGACAGAGCCTTGAGAAGGTGATGTGGTGTTGAGAACACCTGCACGGTATTCTTGACTGAAACCACTTAAGGCCTCTTTTTAAACTTTTTAAGATTTGGTTGGCTGGTGTGGGGATCCATTCATCTTGCTGCAGCCCAAAACAGGCCTTGTATTTAGGTTCCCTTTGTTTATTAAAACTGCCACCTGCCAGCTTGGTGTGGCTTTTCCCTTTCTTTGGTCTCTCCCTGACTTCCACCGACCTACAGGGAATGGGTTTCAGATTACATCAGGGAGACTCCCAAGAGGGTTGGAAACCAACAACATGCAAACTTGGAACTTTGTAGCTATGTCTGTACATTTGAACATTAGCATGATTTTGATTATTATGGAAAAAGAACTGAATATAATAGAAGTCAAGGATTTTAGACCCAGATCTTTGACAAACACTTGACCTTGGGTAAATTACTAAGTCTCTGGGTGTCAGCTTTTTCACCTGTGAAATGAGTACCTTAAGGACCATCTCAACTAAAAAATTCAAGAAATCTATAAAATGTGTAAAGAAAGGCTAACTTTGGCCTCTCAGACCATGATCACCAAGGGTAAAATATTTATTCTCCTTGTCTAGAAAGGTCCAGAGATGTCTTCAAGTGTAGTATTGTCTCATGCATAAACCGAGACCTCATTTTATTTGGAAATGTGGTTTCCGTTGTAAACAGGGCTATTTCTCACATGGGATTTGATGAATAAGGACTGGTAGAAATTGAGGATTAAGTAACCATCCAGATAAGGAAGACCCACATATTTACATACATTTTTACTGGTTTAGGATGATTTTGAGAAGGACATTCCAAGATCAAGGAAGGCAGTACATGCTAGTAGAGAGAAAGGAAGACCACAATACCATGTTTGTTATAGGCCAGCAGGAAAAATGGAGAAGAGAAGGGGTTTTGATGGCACATGAATCAGTCAAGAAGTGTTTGATAATAGGATCAGATGTGATACTGTTTTTCTTCCTGACTTTCCTCCCATCTATCTTCATGCCTCATAGGCAACGTCATGGAATAGACGATTAGTATTTCCCTTTGTAGTCTTGTCAACTTGTAATCTAAGGCCAGGATAGCATTGTTGCTATATAACCAAGATCATTATTTTCCTTTCCTGCTTTAAACTAATCTCTACCTCCATCTCACCCCGAGCTCAGAGATCAGATTCATCTCAAGTCTTATCTATTTATTTATCTATCATCTATTTATCTACTATTTTTATTTTTAGAGTTTTGCTGCAAGCTACTCCCCCATTCATACAAGCCTTGATTAATTTCTAATACTCTACAAAGAGACAAGCACACATTCATATGTATACACATGCACATATGCTCACACCTATATGAATGGCCTTAAAAGATATAGTTTTACCTTACCATAGGACTGTTAGAAGTCATATAGGATGCATGCTAATTTTGACTAAAAAAAGAACAAAAGCACCACTATAGAGTAAGATAATCAAAAGACTTCTTTCCTTTCAGCATTCTTCTTTTTTTTTTTTAAAGATTTTTAAAAATTTATTTATTTGACAGACAGAGATCACAAGTAGGCAGAGAAGCAGGCAGAGAGAGAGGAGGAAGCATGCCCTCTGCGGAGCAGACAGCCTGATGTGGGGCTCGATCCCAGGATACCGGGATCATGACCTGAGCCGAAGGCAGAGGCTTTAACCCACTGAGCCACCCAGGCACCCCACAGCATTCTTCTTTTATAATCCAAGCACTTCTAAAGTCCTTATTTGTTGTAGATGACAAATGACCTCAGATGATTTTTTCTTCTCTCTCAAGAAACCCTATTAAAATAATAGCAAAGCTACTGTAAAGGGGATAAACCCATAAGAATGAAAAAATAGGAATGCAAGTTGTTATCAGATAAGAGATATCAACAACTTTCTAAAATACAGAAAGAGAATAGAAAGATAATAACACATGGAGCAAAGAGAAGAAAACTGAAGCCTAAATGATATACCCAGGGATGGATAGCAGTGAATAAAGGAGGAGGAATAACTGACTTGGAAATAGGCTGGTAAGGAATTCAGCATGGAAGCTAGCAGGCATGACAGGTATAGGAATAAGAAGTGGTGACAAAAGCTTGATCCGTACACGTAACTGTTGGTTTCCTGAGTCTCTCGTTAATACAAGCACGCAAAACAGCATACAAGATGTTATTGTGCATTCCCCATCTCTCAATGTTTAAAGGGGAAGGGATATCCAGATAAAAGAAAGAAAAATATATGGGGTAAATTTGGACATCTGTGATGGATTAGGATGCCCCAGAAGACAACCTCCCCATTCTGGAATTTGGGAAATCCCAGCATGGTAGTCACCTCCCTGACTTCATCTCACCTGATTGCTTTAATGAGAAGTCCATAGCTGACAAACACCAGTCATTTGCAGAAAGATCTTGGTCAGTGTATTAGTCTGGGTTCTCCAGACAAACAGAACCAATAGGATATATGTATAGGATATCCTATTATTACAAAATTAATCAATTGTTAACAATAACCAATATCGGGCGCCTGGGTGGCTCAGTGGGTTAAGCCGCTGCCTTCGGCTCAGGTCATGATCTCAGAGTCCTGGGATCGAGTCCCGCATCGGGCTCTCTGCTCAGCAGGGAGCCTGCTTCCCTCTCTCTCTCTCTCTGCCTGCCTCTCCT
>NC_081575.1:86828409-86890576 GCF_022355385.1 Mustela nigripes
AAAAAAAAAAAAAAAAAAAAAAACAATAACCAATATCTTATTGGAGGTATATATAGATATAGATATAGATATACACACAGTCATGCACACACATATCTCAACAGATTATTAACAACTGGTTAATATATATAATAATAGGATACATAAACACACTATACACACATATATCATATATATATATATATATATATATATATATATATTTATATTTCTCTGGAGAGCCCTGAATAATAAAATGACCAAGAACTTTTTGCAAATATATAAAATATATGTTAAATATACATATCAAGAGATTTATGGTAAGGAATTGGGTCATGCGATTACAGAGGCTGAAAAATCCCAAGATCTGCAGTCAGCTAGTTGGAGACCCAAGAGAGCTAATGTGTCGTTCCAGTCTGAGTTTGAAGGCCTAAGAACCAGAAGAGCCAATGGTATAAGTTCCAGGTCAAAAGCTGGTCTAAGGCCCAAGAAAAGCCAATGTTTCAGTCTGAGCTTAAGGGCTGGGGGGAAAAAAACAACACCCAAAACAAAAAACAAACAAACAAAAAAACAATGTCCCAATCCAAACAGTCAGGCAAGAGGGAAGTTCCCTCTTAAGTAGTTTTGTTGTTCTATTCAAAACTTTGATTGGATGAGGTCTACCCACATTAAGGAGGGATTTCTGCCTTACTTAATCTATAGATTTGAACGTTAATTTCATCCAGAAACGTCCTCACAGACATACCCAGAATAATGTTTAACCAAATATCTGGAGACTTCTTAGCCCAGGCCAGCTGACTTTTAAAATTAACCACTGCAGTTCGTCTTCTTGTAAATGCCTATTCTTGTATTTGCTTTAAAAGCCAAGGATCTTTAGATATCTGGGGGAACACCTTACATGAATAAAAAAAATTAAGATGGAAAACCAGCTTTCTAGAGAAACAGATAATTCTAGAAGCAGTTGGAAACTTAAAAGCTGAATGCGCAAAGAGATTTGTGGCATTATTGCATATGGAAAACAAGAAGAGGATGCAATGGTAAAGAAATGATCCCAAATCAATAAAGATCTCTTTGAAACTGAAAAATTTGATTACTGGAAGTTCAATTAAAGGTTGTTAGATTCAGTTCAGAAAATTTCACAGAATATTGACCCTCACAAGACAAAGTGAAAAAAATTATGAAGGAAAATATTAAAGATAAAGAAAATCATCTATATGTCTCACAAATACATACCAAAGTAAGTCTGAGGAGAATATTAGTGAGGAAATAAGGAATTTTTTAAAACCTGAGAAGAGTGGCAATTCTTTAATTGGATGGTCTAATTTAAAGGTCTACTGTGCAAAATTTAAAGACACTATGAGATTTTGAAATAATGAGAATAAAGAACAAATTTCTAAAATCCTCCAGGAAGATAAAAATAGTTATAGAAATGAGAACTACCTTAACCCCAACATAATCATACACATGTGATGTTACTCTTCCTCATTTTTTTTAAATGTTATAAACAATGAAACAATGAACATCCTTGTACAAGCCTCCTAATGCACAAGGCCCAAATTTTTTGCAAAAAACCACTCTTCTCTTTGTTTTTTCTTTCTTTTTTGCCCATGATGAATGTCACCAGGACCTCCTTCTTTTCCTGTTTTAGCTTTCTGTGAATGTGACAAGTTTTGTTATGTCACTCAAGGTTCACGATCTTTTCTTTCCTTCTGTGTTGTGTTGAGTAAGATTAAGGGGCCTTCTGACAGAAATCTCTAAACTATCATTTTTATGATTCATTTCTCCACTAAGACATTTACTCGGTATTATAGAATTATGATTTCCTATCTCAAAGGAAAAAGGTAGGATTAAATTCCCTAAAATGCTTTTCTTGACAAATACTTAAAGGCAAAAATCAAGCTGCTAAATCTTTACCTTTTATGTCTATTAGCTTTGAATTATTTGAAACTTGGGCTTTCAGGGTAAATTAGCAGTTCTAGCCATTACAACTAAGAATAGGTCAGCATTTAGGTCCCCAAAATCTTTTCTTAAGAATTCTCAAGTATCCATAATCCTCCTTGCATTGCATCCTTCTTGGGAAGTCTTTTTTTTATAGAAATTTTCTTCCTGTGTTTAACGATTCCTCTTGAAAGAAAGTCACAAATACAAAATGCATTCAGATGCCTAAATCTGCCATCCACAATTGAAGAAAAGAATAAGAGTCAGTAACATTTGTTGGTGTCTTAGATGTACTTATATGCATTGTGTAACTTAATCCTTATCACAAATATGAAAGACAAATATTGCTTTTATTAGTTAAAAGGTGTGTGTGTGTGTGTATAACATATAATGAAAACATGGAAAGAAAAAGTAACTTTCTTTTAGTTTCACAACATGTAAGCAATAGGAAGGACCTCACCATATTTCAAGATCTCATTTGGTGCAATGAACACCATCACCGTTCAAATCCTAGCTGGACCTCATTTTCACAACCTATGCTTAAGTAAATCATTTTCGGTTTCCTAGATCTCTATTCTCTCTTCTTTGAAATAAGATGACAAATTATTTTATAACCCTAAATTTATATAAATCATTTATTGGATACCTGTTAAACATTAGTGCTGACATTAAGTAATGTTAACACTAAGTATACATTTATTCTATGAAGGATTAGTAAATGAAAGTTTGAAGTGCTCTACTGTAATGTGAACACAAAACTACAAAATAATTTTTTTTCAAAAGAAAGCCACATGAACTGAATAATACTTCAAAAAGATGCTGAATCATATTTCTCATTAGAAGATATTTTCTAAATTTCTACTAGAAGTCAAAGGGTCTGCCAAACACAACAGTGAGCATAAATAGTCGCAGGTCTTGCCCTCTTGAAGCTAAAAATCTAATATAGGAGAGAGATGATGGTAGGTTGAATAATGACCCAAGATGCCCATGTCCTAATCACTGAAACCTACAAGTATGACCTACATGGCAAAAGGGACTTTGTAAATGTGATTAAGTTAAGGATTTTAGAGATGGGAGATTATCCTTCATTATCTGGGTGAGCCCAATGTAATGTCATGTCCTATAAAAGAGAGGCAGAGGGAGACATTATTACAGAAGACTACAAATGTGAGGACTGAAACAGGATTCTACACTGCTAGTTTTGATCATGGAGGCAGGGACCCTGAACAAAGGAATGAAAGGAATGTAAGTTCTATGAGAAAAGGCAGGAAACGTATACTCCCCAAGATATTATGGAGAGAGTGTGGCTCTGTGGCCACCCCTATTTTAGCCCAGTGATACTGATGTCAGATTTCTGACCTCCAGAATTGTGAGAGAATAAATGTGTATTGTGAGACATCAAGTTGGTAATCATTTATTACAGGAGCAACAGGAAACTAATATAGAGACCTTATTCAAATAGGTCCTCAAACAGTAGACATCTTGTAGGGAACTCCATTCCCACTGCTCAATATTCTGACTGGTGCTCATGGCACACCTTTTCTTGGTTTCCGGTGCTCTTTCTCTCCCCAGTGGTTGTGTTGTATGCTTATCAAGAGTCAGTTGGATTTGTTCCTAAATATGTTGACTCTAGAATATCCACAACAGGGAATTTTCCAAACTAAGAAGGCAGGCCAGTGGCAGTCCAAAAGAGAAACAAAAGACAAATGTCCACCCAGCTTTGAAAGAAAATACATGCCATTATGACACATACACAACAGGAAACTGAGGTCATCTGGGAAGTTGGAGAAAGTCTCTATGAGGAAGTGTTGCTTGAGCTGAGATCTGAAGGAGGAAAAACAGTTATCCAGCCTGAGAGTGAGATTAGGAGTGGAGAGGATTGCTAAAGTCTTAAGGGAGAGAATATGGTTAGTGGATGAATCAGAAGGAAGTCAGTGTGATTAAAGCAGGGAAATCAAGGAGCATCATGTCGCAAGAGGTGATAAAAGAGGTAGGGGCCAGACCACACAAGGCTGTGTAGAACCAGTGAAGACTGTAATCTTCATTTTAAGAATTACAGAAAGTCTTTCTATTGTTTGAGGTGATTGGGGAAGAGGAGGCTTGGCTAACATGATCAGATTTGCACTTTGGAAAGCTCACTCAGGATCCTTTGTGGACAACTAATTAGAGGCAAAGAAATGGATGCAAGGAGATGACTTAGGAGATTATTCAAGCAAGAGGTAAAGGTAGCTTGGACTGGAGAGGTCATGGTAGAAATGGAGGTGAATGGACAGACTCATTATGCTTTGTAGTGTGAAGAAATTGGCGATAGTTAGGATTGATAGATAAGATATAGGGAATGAGAGAATAAAAAGAGGTCAAGGTCACTCCAGTTTTTGTCATTCATTCTTTTGTTTTCTTTGGCATGATTTTGTACTACCAGGAGGACTATGGTACCATTTGCTGAAATACAGAACAATGATACAGCACAATGCAAGAAGACTGTTATGCCCAAGTTTTTGGGTCCAAGAGACCACCAAGGAGCCAACACCGATGCAATCACACGAGGGTTTATTTAACAAGCTTAAGCTTGGGCCGAAGTATACCGGACACAGCAGAGCTTGGATTTGGACCCTGAGCTTAGTTAAGGCAGGGGTATTTATGGGTTCCTGTTATTAAAGCAGGGTGGGGATTCCTGTTGCTAAAGCAGGGTGGGGGTTTCTGGAACCAAAGCAGGGTGGGGCTTCCTGTTACTAAAGCAGGGGGGTGGTCTCTGGAACCAAAGTAAAGTAGGGGAAAGTTCAGCCCTTGGGCACAGGGGTCTGAGATGGCTGCCAGAGCTAAGATGGCTATACTTATGCTAAGGCTAAACCTAAGGTGGGATGGCCTTAATTTTTCTCGGCCTCCACAAAGTCCAAGGAGAAGGGATCATAAATTTGGCTTTGAAATTGTTGAGATTGAAAATATTCAAGACACAGAAGTAGAGATGCCAAGTAAGAGGCTGAAAATCAAAGGTCTGTGTCAGAGATATAAATTTGAGAATTACTGCATATAGATGGAATTAGAATCTTGAGCATGGATGAGATGGGCTAGGGGCAGAATAAAGAGGAAAAGAGAAAAGGGCCTAGTATTGAGCTTTGAAGAAAGTTTTAGTAATTGTCAAGTGGTCACAAACAATACAAAGGTGGAATAAAATACTTTTAAACATTTATGGAGGGTTTATATTTGTTTTTGTGACAAAATGTTTTCTGGGTCAAAGAGTATTTGGCCTATTTAAAAGCTTTCAATTAATTTCTTTAAAACATAATACCCGGACAAATAAAATTAATCTGTGGTCAATTTTGGCCTCTTGGCCACCATATTGTGACTTCTGCTTTAATTAGAGCAGACCTGGGACATAGATAATGTTTGGAAGAATCGTGTGAGTGACAATAATGCACGATTTCTACTCAGATGAGAAAAATATTCTGGGGATGGTGGAAAGCAGGAGAGACAGAGGGGAAGAAGGAGCCCAGAGGCATGTAATTCCAAGAAAGAGAAATAATTCTGAGCCTTTCCTTTTGTGTTAGTGTCCTGAGGAGTTAGAAATATCTCATTGGAAGCTGGAGGACCAAGCGACAAAGGGATTTATACCTATAATATCTGTTTGGATTCCCAAAGGGGCAACGAAGTCTAGGAGAACAAATGGTTTGTAAGAGCGCCATGCAGAGAGGAATAAGATATCTCAACATGGCCTTAAACAGATAGATGGCCAACAATCCACTAATGCTCTGGCACTTGGCAAGAATGTGAGGGAAAGGGCTTCCTCTCCCTTTCATTGTTGGTTATATGATTTTTGGGTATAAATTTAGTGTTACCTCTCAACATAAATAATGTATAAGCTTTACCCAAGAAATTCTGTGTAAAAATTCAACTGACAGTGATAAAATTAGAGTATCGTCCCAGTAGCAAGTGTCTAGTCCTTGCTATTCGCTACCATAGAGATTCTGTAGGGTACCTGCCATTCTTTATTACCCCCTTCTGCAGTAACTGGCTAGAATGGACTGTTGCTCACAACTAGGAATTCTGAATAATGTACTAAGAATCACAGAATTTTGAGGCTGATAAGACACTTACAGCTCTTTTTTTTCCAATGTCTTTTCAGCCACAATAGCCCATTCTTTTTATTTTCCCATTTGAAAATTTTTTACTAAAGAATTAAATTATCCTTGATATAATAAAAGACATAAAACTGCTAATTATTCTGAACTAATAGAATTCTAGACTAAGCCAAAAAATTGATAGTGTATTTACTCGCTACTAATATAATATGGATCAAATGTCAGATTTTCATCAATCTTTTTGAAATATTAAAAATAGGGAGTACCCATTACTAATTTTTTGCTTCTAGTTTGAAAGACTCTGCTATACCCTTCTCCTTATTTTAATGATAAATCAAGTACAGCTCAGCAATGTGCTTTCTCTAAGATGACAGAGCTAAGTCAAGGCAGAGCTTGAATGAGAACCTGCCTTTAGGTAATAACATGCTTTATCAGGCACTGAAGAGAGTCATACCACCTCTCTGAGGCATCACCATAAGATTCATCCAAGAATTTATTGAGTGCTTAGTCTGTGCCTAGTAATAATTCAGGCATTGGGGATATACCATTGAATAAGATGCAATTACATTTTGCCTTCATGCTAGTGGGTATATACACAGACAGCAAAAGAGAAAACAGAGGAGAACATAATTTTGGGTGGTGATGAGTGCTATATTTAATAACAATAATAACAGATAAAAGGGTAGCAAGTGTTTGGATACTGGGGGTGTTAATTTTGTGTAGGTGTCAAGGGAGGTTTAAAGGAAGTGGCCTTTGGGCTGAGACATTAAAGCCTTACAAAAGACAGAGCACTCTAAACAGAGAGAAGAGCAAATGCAAAGTTCCCAAGGCTGAAGCAAACTGCATTTACAGAAACAGAAGACAGATAGAGGGGAGACAGTGAAAGATGAAGACAGAGAGAAAGGAGGAGATGGGGCCCCAATAATACACCACCTATTGTGGCAGGAATTTGAGTTATTTTTCTAGATCCAGTGAAAAGATGATAAAGCCTTTTGAGCAAGGGAATATTGTGATCTGATTTACTGAAAGGTATCATTTTGGTTCCTGCTTAGTGAATGGGTGTTAGAAGGGACAAATTCATTTCTCTCCTATGATACTTATAGTAACAAAGAACGAATATATGTTTGGCGGACAATAGCAAGACTCACATTCATGTTATTTTGAGGGGATGCAAACTTATGACTACTAAAATATACATAAAAAATGCCATGCCTTGTAACCACACAATCATTCTGTGATTTGAAATATTTGCTTTTCCAATACAAGGCTTGGCATAGTAACTTGTCCTCATATCCATTTCTACTACACTTATACATATGAATTTAACAACAGTTGAATACTAAGACTGCTCAGCATAGTAGATGGCAATGTCTCAGAGGGAGCTGAAATAATCTGGCAATTAAAGAATATGTGTTTCAGAAGTACTTAACCAAGAAAGCATAATGACTCAAAATGGGCTTGTTAAAGTG
The DNA here is from genome assembly GCF_022355385.1 of Mustela nigripes. Lineage (NCBI taxonomy): Eukaryota > Metazoa > Chordata > Mammalia > Carnivora > Mustelidae > Mustela > Mustela nigripes. The sequence goes on from NC_081575.1 coordinate 86,835,875, forward strand.
GAACATGGTAATCCATTCCTGACAGCTCTTCTTGAGCCAGTAAGAGGGCAAGAGATGTCGTCAGCACCACTCTGGATGATTTGGCCAGATAGGTTCAAGGCTAGATTGCAAGGAAGTACAATTTTAAAGTAATATTCTTTCTCCTATGTTCTTCTAAGTTTTCTGACACTCAAGATCCAGCCAAAACAAAAGTTCAAAAGCAAACTATAAGGCTGGCCAAATAATAGCAGGAAGCTGAGTCCATGTGTTGGCTGGATCTTTCTCCAATAGAGCAGTGGGAGAAATTTCCAGTAAAACAAACTAATAAGAATTCTCTCATGCTTAGAATGTATGTTTTATTCTTTTTCTTTTTAAGATTTTATTTATTTATTTGTCAGAGAGAGAGAGAGAGAGAGAGAGAACAAGCAGGGGGAGCTGCAGGCAGGGGAAGAAGCAGGTTCCCTGCTAAGCAAGGAGCCCAATGCAGGAATCCATCTCAGGACCAACCTGAACCAAAGGCAGACACCTAACAGACTAAGCCACACAGGTGTCCTAATGTATGTTTTATTCTTATTAGCAATGATGCTAGTTATTTTTGTTGACCACTTACTGAGTGCCAGGCACTGAACCAATGTTCTGCATGATGTCTCAGCTGATTTTTTTCCAACAACCATATCAAGAAGAGATTAGCATTTATTTAGTACATGGAGAAACCAAGGCTCACAGTGGTCAAGTAATTTGTTTTTAGTTCACAAATATTCTAAGCTACAAAAACAAGGATAGAATCTGGCCTCCTCCATCCTTACAGTGTTAACTATATTAAATTGTAACACCCTTTGTCAGAAGTTATTGCCCCTTTATTAACTTCAGGTAGCATCAAAATGAGATCACCTAACATGACCCAGACTACAAAAGGCAAGGTTTTGAAAATGGGCCTTTTATTAAACTGCCAAAGCCCACACACAGTATTTTTTCAACAGATCGCCTCTGGTTTATCTGGCCAAATGATTTGCATCTTAAAAGGTGTAGAATTGCATACAAACAAGTTCAAAGCTTGAGTGAATCTTTATAACTAATTCCCCTGAAGCAAAGAGTCTTTGTTTTCCTCTTTGCATAACAAAATTCTAGATGTCCTAGATCATCTGAAAATCACATGACTTGATAATATTTGTCCCCAGATGGAGCCAAAGGCCATGGAAGAGTGCACTTGAGGGTTATCAACACAGTACAAAATATGGCTAAGCCTCTTTTGCTCCTGATCCACAAAATGAATACCCAGCTTTCTTTTACTTGGAGGTTGAATACGATAATTACGGAGTGGCTGTGAAGGTTTCCAGCATTCTAAGGGAATGTATTGGGCTAAACATGAGGATCCTTATTATATTGGTATTCCCTCCATCCTGCCCTCACACACTAATTTTACTGCCAAGATGGCCCCTATGTCCTAGTACTAAGGATGGATATATTTGCCTAATAAATGAACATTTTCTGAAGTTTGGAAAGCCTTTACATAAGTATCTATCTATAGATCAGAGAAGAGAGTATCAGTAAATCACAAATTAGAATTTGATCTACTACACAGTGTTCTTTAGTTTTGTTTTGTTGTTGTTGTTTTTTTTAAGTAACTGATCTCCTTTGAGTAATTTTAATGCATTAAAAAGGCAGGTAAAGTGCATATCCATTTTATCACATTGTTAGGATGAAGAAAAACCATATCATTATGTGATTGGCCATTAAACAAAATTTAGACACAGACACAATTTTCCCAACTACTATGTTCACTCTTACTAGATGGTATCAAAAACCAACACTTAATAGATACTGGGCATACCTCAGCCCCTTCCCTTGATAATCTGTCCTGTTCCCCCCACCTATCTCCTAGTTGCCCTCACACTGTCTAGCTGATGTTGACTCATTAAGTACATGTTTGTCAGGTACTTACTATGTATTTGACTCTTTTGTAAGAAGTTGGGGTATATCTGATTCAGACAAAAATCTTAGAATTCATAGAACTTAACATTCTAGTGTCCTGGGAATACATTTTGATTGGTATTCATTTTATGCTTAATAAATGTAGCTTATGAATTGCAAAAGCAGAATTAGAAACCAGGAAAATTATTTTTAAGCTGATTAAACCTTTAAATAAGAAAGTGCTTGGTTGTATTTTTCTAATAGACCTGCAATAGTTGCTTCCAAAATATCAAATAATAACAGCAAGTCGCAGAGCAATTGATATACTTTATTAAAAACTATGTTTATGTAAGTATAAAAACTCCACCAGGAATTACACACAACAGTTAACACAGGATTGGAAGGAATACAAAGGGTTGATTGTTTCTTCCTTTGCATAGATATTCACTGTTTAAATCTGTTAAATGGAGATGTATTCTTTTCGTAAATTAAAAAAAAAAATCAATCCATATTTATTTAGGGGCTGATGTGACCTGCTTTTCAAATCATCAGTTGAGAGACTGAACTAGATTAGCAATTCTCAGTCTTTCCTCCACTCATGGCACTTGACATTTCCTGTGTGACACATTCCCAAAGGCATAACCAGGCCTATGTGTAATTTCTCTTCCACTAAGAATAGTGTGTCAGAAGCTAGATGTTGTAGTGAAGCAAGATTTGCCACCCCAAAATGTGTCTCTTTGGCATGTGGATTATTTCAGGCTGATAACTTTTAAGAAATTGAAAGATTAGGAAGAACCTTTGACCTTCCTTCTAACGGTCTAAAAGAATTTAGATAGAGGACCTGATCCAGAGAGGGAGCTATCATCATAGATAACTGCAGTATAATACAAACTAGGTGTGGTAGACAGAGAAGAATCTAGTAAAGTCTGTTAAAATTCCTGTGTTTCACTGCTTCTGTATGGCCCAGGAAACATTTGTTAAGCAAACATATACTCGTTTTCATCTTCCTGTGAAATATCTTTCTTCCCTTTGAAGTTCCAGACTTTAGCTCCTTTAGGTCCAGACAACATACAAACCTCAATTGCCTGACTTCCCAGGGCCTCATATTCTTATGGAGCCCCCATACCTATGTAATCAAATTTTATTTTTTCCTGTTAATCTGTCTGATGTCAATATAATGGTTAGATCAGCCAAAAGAATCTTAAAGGGTGGAGGAAATTTTTTGCTCCCCAACAATATCAAGGAGAGTAATATTATGGGGATAATCTTAAATTACTCTGATTCATAGAAATAGCTATAGCTAGAGACAGAGATAGAAATATGCATAGATATACAGTTACAGTGGAAGAAAGTTGGTGATTTGCTAGCATTGGTAACAAATTACCCGTGACATAATTATAAAACACTATATGTCTAAAAACTAGAGGTTAAAAAAAATATACAAAAAACAAATAAAACTGGTCTTAGACCTTGCTACTCAAAATGTGCTCCACAGACCAGCAGCATTGGCCTTACCTGGGAGCCTCCTAGATTTGCAGAATCCCAGGCCCCACCCCAGACCTGCTGAGTCAAAATCTGCATTTTAACAAGATCTCCAGATATTTCATAAGCACATTAGTGTTGAGAAATATTGGCCTAGGTAAATCTTGAATTCCTTCCAAATCAGAGATTTGGGAAACCTAGGTAAAAATGAAAGGACTGGGTATGACATCAGCACTGGCAATGACATCTAGCCTTGTATCTCGGCTGCCATGCCTCCTGAATTCCAGAGGACCTTTCAATGACCTTTTATCCTTCAAGCATAGCCATGCTACTGAAGGAGACAAACTATTTTCTAAAGAAGAGTTGCTACTCAACACTATGTTGCTGACAGATTGTTTCCACACAAAACTGCAATTCATAACTCAGGCATCTGCTCTGACTTTCCAGATTCCAAGCATTAGTAGCGACAGTTTCGAGTTTCTGATTTCATCTTCATACCCATCCTCATCCCCATGACTGTTGGCACATACCTGAAGATCTATTGGGAAATGAAACCATAAAAAAAAATGGTACTATAATTTGAAAGACAAGAGTGCTTTGAAACTTTTCATTATGCTGTCAAAAAAGAAAAACAGTGTTTATAAGTATTCAATACTTTATGGTGGTTTTCTAATACATTACTTCATGTCTTCACTGTGATACCAAGTATCAGTTTTGGAGCAATGCATTATGTATGCATGTATGTCATACTAATGATTTTCATCTTGTAGTTCAGAACCCATCTGAAAATGACTTTCTCTGCTACATGTTCTTTGATGAGCAAACAATGGGAAGGACTTTTTCTTTGTCAGCATATTAGGTCATTAATTCAAGAAGCCTACTAAAAAGTAACTAACCTCAAGATACACCAAATCTCACTTTCCTGGTGTCCCTTTGCTTTTCTCTGTTTTTCTCCAAAGGAAAATTTTCAAGATGCCTTTCAAAATGTTACCAGTCCAAGCCTAAATTCATAAACCTGATTCTTCTATTTTGCTTTGGCTATTGTCTTCTCTGGTCCTTCAGGGTTTTGTATTTTTTTTTTTTTTTGAGAGCCATGCATCTCAGTTTCCTGTTGATAATCAGAGGGGAAAAACGTCATCTAAATAATAGTTATAAGTGGCCCAAGAGCCATTTCTCATTAGGTGATGACAGGCCTTGCCATACTCAATACTTGCCCATAAAAAAATAAAATGCTAAAAGGGAATTTATTTTTGAAATGTTTGGAAGTATAATGGCACAGAGAAATGGAAAATGGAACAATTCAGGTCACAACTGACCCTAATAAGACTTAAACAAACAATGGAGACAGAGATGAATTGCCTGAGCCATGAAGCAATATTCTGTTTTATCTTTTGTTAAGTGTCTATTTCTCAAAACAAAACAAAACAAAAAAACAAAACAACTAAAAACAAAACCCTGATGATAAAGTGTATTATTTTAAGCACAATTATCTGAAGTGACCACTTTACATTGGGATGGGGGCTAACCTTTTTGAAGAGTTGTGTCCATTTACTGCTGAAGGATTTTCTATTAGGGTAAAGGCAGCCATCAGCTGGAACAGACCCAAGCAATGACTGTCTAATGGACACACTTGCACTGATCCCTGCTGTTTATTAACAAAAGCATTATCAAGCCCTTTCTGTGCACATTAGGAGCTATAGAAGACACACAGAACATCAAAAACAGGATCTCTACACATGAGATACTTTCCATCAAACTCTAATTGGAGTCCTTGTGAAGATTGGGCTGTGAGAACCACTGAGATTGGCTGTTGGATGAAGCGTGCTTGGACAAATATGGCCAGCCTAAACTGCAGGGGACCATCTGCGAGAAGAGATTTCAAGAGTGCCAAGAAAGTTGCACTGTCCAAAAGAATATACCCTGCAGCCACTATCAGATGCCTAAAACACCACCAACCCACTATCCTATCAAGTTTCTATGGGTTTGTATGACCTGTTACGATGACAGTTCCTGGGGAAAACTATCAACTAAGAGAAAGGAACTCTGCCTTTGAGGAATAGTTATTCATGTGACTCTGGTTTGTACTGAGCAAGTGCAGACAAGAGTAGAGAATCAGAGGGAATGCCAGGGAAACCATGCTGCCAACTCCTCCTACTTTTCTTTCTACATGTGCAATCAACTCAAGTAGTCAGTGTGAATGTTTGATGAAACAAAGAGCAATGGGCCATTCTTGTATATAGTTGTAATGGGAGTAGCCATTCTGTTCTTGCAGTTATGTTATGGATCAATCCCTCAAAGACCATTTGTGCTTCTCATCTGCCATAGACCGCCTTCTCCATCTTCTGCCTACAGACCCTTCCCTGGCCTTTCTTCACTTTCGTGCTTAGTTCAAAACACACCCACTATACCAGGCCTTCCTGGCAGAATGAACTCCCCCTCCCTCTGTGCTTCCCTTTGTACTTGCTCATCTTTCCAAAGGGTAGAGCACAGGGTCTCCAGCTGTGGGCCTGGGTTTGTCTGAGTCACCTGCCAGATGGGGCAAGACCTTGTTCTACTCCACTGGTTTTCCATGTAGCCCCTAGGGGACCAACACCATTCACATCACTTGGGAACTTGCTAGAAATGCAAACTCTCAGGTTTCTTCTACCCCAGATTTACAGAATCAGAGGCCCTGGGGGAGGGGCTTAGTACTCTGTGTCTTAACAAGCCCTCCAGGGAGTTCTGCTGCACAGGGAGGTTGGGCAACCACTGTTATACTCTCGTTGACTCCTGCCTTCCTGTCAGTATCTTCGTGGCTGCCATGAACTGTTTTACTGGCTCTGTTTAAATACAGCCAACACATAGGCATGACTAAGATGGAACCAAACTTCACTGCTAGGTTTACTTCTGTTTATTAAAGCTGAAATGTGTTAACCTTACTTACTGGACTGGTTGTCAGAAAGGAAGAAGATTCTGTTGGGTTACATCAACCAGAATAAATTGCCAGCTGACAATCTTTGCATGGGGTAGTCACAAATACTATAAATCATTGACTGGAATTCGGTGACAGCTTTCCTGCCCCACCTCCCTGCAGACAGCAACTTGTTAGTGAGTCATGGGGATGCTAACAATATATTTACTGCAGCTTCTAAGAAATCTGACGATTCTGTGAGTTATTTTTCTTTTTGCATGCGAAACATCATAAAAAAGACTTGCAGTGTTTCATTTCTTTTTCTATTACCCTCTCTTGCTGTTTTTATAATGCTCTCTCTAAAAAATATAGATATATAATAACAAGAAAATTTGTTTCCCAAATAGAATGGATCACACATCGGGTTATATCTCCATGTGTGTTTTTCTCCCCAGCCATATTTGTACACATGGGAAATAATCCTGTCTATAATGTCATCTTTAAAGGGTTGCCTCAAGGAATCTCAGTGTTGTTGGCAAAATTGAATTTTGCTGCCCGGGATCACATTATTGCTTTTCTAATTTGACTATGGTTCATCCAGAACTAGAAAACTTGGTCAATCAGCCTATTGATTCCTTGCCCAAAAAACTTTTCCACTTGTGCCTCAAGCTGAGCTTGCACCTCATATTTTAGCTTGCTATCCAGAGGACACAAGGTCCAGGATTTTAATCCTTCTGAAATGGTGGTTTTGCTGTTTTTTTTTTTTGTTCTTTCCAAGTGTCAGTGCTATTGGAGAATGGTGCAGGCCAAGGAGGCAGAGATGAAAAGGGGGTTGGATCTAAACTTGGGGAAGAATCTGATTTGGATATGAGACACATGCTGGGACCCTAACTCCCACCACTTCTAAAGGAGGTGTGTAGCAAGTAGGCAAGTACATTGCCATAGTAGTCCCAGAAGACCTGAATTTTTAGTGTTAGCTATGCCACTAATTGCCTGTGTGACCCGGAACAAGCCACCATGCCTTTCTGATCTTCAGTCTTCTCTGCTAGGCAATGAGCCCTCTGGGACCACTATGGCAGTGAACTTTCCCATTTGCTACACACTCCTTCTAGAAGTGGTGGGAGTCAGGGGTTCCAGCATGTGTCTTATATCCAAGTGAAATACCACCCCAAGTTTGCTTGTTTTTAAAAAAATATTTTATTTATTCATTTGAGAGAGACTGAGATAGTGAGAGGGAGCATAAGTGGGAAGGAGGGGTGAAGAAGATTTCCCACTGAGCAGGGAGCCCAAGACAGGGCTCATTCCCAGGACCCTGGGATCATGACCTGAACTGAAGGCAGAGGCTTAACCAACTGAGCCACCTAGGTTCTCCTTCCTCCACAAGTTTAGATCCAACCTCCTTCTCATCTCTGCCTCCTGGGCTTGGCTGATATAACTTTCAGGATTTCCATCTAAGCCAAAATAATACTTTTTGGAATCTAACTCTATGTGTATATATGAAAATGGTTGATAAAACCATGTTCTGTTTTATCAATAGCTCCTTTCCTGACCAAGAAAGATCAAGAGTAAGAAAGGAAACCACCTTTCATTTTCCTAGGAAATGTCTTAGCGTCCTTTAGGGAACAAGAACACTTCTCTCCTACAAATGCTTCGGCTAATCCCTGCAAGGCCTGTTTTCTGATATCTTTGACTTTACTTTCTGTATAACTCCTGACAGACATTCCCACTGATGATCTTTCTCTTCATTTAATATTCCCAAATTGGATTATTCCCTTGGAGGGGTTGATGTTTACTATGTAACATCTGACATTTTTAGTGATGTCCTGTCTCCTTTGTGATCTGCTCTCAGTGACTATGATTGTCAATCACTACAGTAGAAAATTTCCTCTTGAGGAGTGACCACTCAGAAAATCAACACTTGGGATAACCAAACACTCATGCTTTGGGCAACAACTCATGTTCACAGTGGTTTTCATATTGGCTTCCTTCCTCAGGTCCCTCTGATGGCTCAGGAACCACCTCTGAGGTGCCAAATGATGATAACTCCAGGGCACTCAGACAGACCAACTCCATTGCTTCCTAGCTCCAATGTTATCAGTTGTTATCCTGGAGTACTACGTAATATTTCATCTGGAAAAAAAAGTTTTACTGCTTTCAAACTTTTAATGAAAAAGATAGAAAACCATCACCTCGCCGAACCTCTCTAGATCTGCCCATATTGTCAGACTCCTCTTTTCAAAAGATTTTTGTCTACTTTCCTCAGCTCATTCACCCCCTTTACAGAAATAATGGCATATGCCAGAGTTTGGACAGGTGTCAAATATGTGTTAGGTGTGGGGAAACTTAAGATACAATGAACAATCCTTGTCTTAGTCTGGGATCTGCCTGTAAAAGCAGAGCTGGAGAGAAAGATTTTCATTTGGGACTGTGAGCCCAGGGAGCAGAATAGCAGGAGGTGGTTTGTAAAAAGGGATAGGAGGAATCCAACAAGAGGATACAACAGCACATTGGCCGTCCACTCCCAATGCTCCAGCAGGAATCCGAAGTACAGGGAGTTAATGTCCCTCCCTACTCCCAGCAGGCATTAAGTAAAGATGGCAGCAGTTAATGCATAAATAGACTCTTGCACCCTCACCCACGAGATGGGGGTGAGCCATGGGGCTCACTCTTCCTCATGGACTCCCACTTTCGCAGGAGGATTAAGCTCTAGTTGCCCACAGGAGGAACTGCTTTGGTGGTGTACCTTTCATCTCCTCTCTTCCCCTGTCTCACTTCCCCACTCCTCTACCAATGTTTTCTGCAAATCTCTTCCCAAGTATAGACTACTTACACTTGAATCCTTGTCTCAGGGTCTCTTTGTAAGGAAACCCAATCTAAGATATGGATATCTAGTAAAATGTCCAAAACCTGGGTTTGGAATATGAGAGAGAGAAATTGGGGAAGAAACAGATTCAAAACCAAAGAGCACTTTTGTTTTCATACCACACAGTATCTAACATAATTCTCCAAGTACTATGGATAATTCTTGGATAAACGGATGCATGACTTCAGATACCTCATGGTTAAACTAGTACTAATCCCCATTACCAGTAGCATGATTGCTCCCAAAATAGCCCACTGCCTTCTCTCAGAGTTTTACTAATCTAACACTACTGGCAATTAGTTTTACTAATTAGGTTAGTAATTAGTTTTACTAATTAGATTAGTAATTAGTTTTACTAATCTATCACTAATGGTGGGACATCTCGGATACCTTCCACGTTGGAGAGAACTCTTAGTTTCTTAGGTATTTCCACCTTTAGTTGAGAATTTCTTTGTTCCAGGCTTGGTTCTACTTTTGAACCAAGCCCCGTACTTATGGGCGCTTGGAGAATGTCTCCGTGGAAAAGAGGTGATTCTTAGGGCAAGAAACAAAGCTGTGGAGTCAGTCAGTGCTCTGCAGAACTCTCTGATCCCTGCAAACATCAGAGGGTTCAAATGACATTTTAAATATCAGTAATATTTGTTAAATGTTTTTTAAAACCGTGATGATAGAACAGCATGGGTATTTAGAAGTATTTATCAAACATTAACCCATCATTGAGGACCACCGAAGCACTACTTCACTTTCTGTGCATTTGAAATGAAGGTTCCGCTCTTGGAAATAGAGTGGATGGTCCTAAATATTTGTCCGAAGGACTATCTAGGACTTATGTAAGTTCCATATAATGTATCATGGACTGGGAAAGTTTTAGTTAGCCCTGGAGTGTGTGAGTGTGTGTAGTGGAGACTCAGACTTACCTGTTTGGCTCTTGTCCTAAGGCAATAACAAACAAATGGCCTAAAGAAAGAGAACTATTGGAAAGCCTGCTAATCTTCTCTAACTCAAGCTTGCCATAGTGTTGCTGAGATTGAGAATTTTTAGTTTGATTATAAGAACTCAAAACTTGGGTTTTTCTTGGGGAGAATTTCCTTAATTAAACAGATAAGGAGCAAATGGTAGGTGGAAAAGGATTACTTTTACTTAATGAACAACTGAAATCTGTCAGGACTGGTGGTTTCCTTCTTTAAATCATGTTCTCTGGGGCCCATGTAAACAGGTCACAATCACCTGGCTCCTGCCCCAGCATGAACCACCTTTATGCTACTGAAAGATGAATTTCAGAAAGCATGAGAAAGACCAGATCGCTGACTCATTATATATTGAGCAGATCACAGTATGTGGGGGTGGGTGCTGTGTACAGACAAAAGCAAAATCCCAGTGCACTGGGATCAGCATCTCCCTTTAACATCTTGTTTACAGCTAAACATAAACAGACCCCCTGTGCCTACAAGCGAGGAGGACTAACCACATTTGTGCTGTTCTGTGTTGCTTTGCAGTGAAGCTTTTGAGAAGGGTAGCCTGGAGTAGTTCTGAATAATGAAGATTGTTTTTTTCCTCCTCTCACATACCAGAGGGTTTTCCTATAGCCTTGAATATCAGCTTTGAATCCCTGAAAGCCCTCACCACAGAATACAACTTTTTTTTTTTTTCAAAGAGCATGGTATCAGGAAATTCTTTTTCTGAGATGAATAACAGTTTTAAAGTGATTGCAGAGTTCCTGAAGTTAGTAGGACTTCGGAGAATACAGGACAACTTGAACTTAGGGTGCTTAAGACCCTTGTAAAAGTTTTATAGTTCTTTCATGCTTTAGCTTTTGTGTTTCGAAAATGCAGAAAGACCTTGAGGGAGAGAAGAGGAAGCAAAATGTTATCAGAAGGGAAAAAAAATCTTGTGAATGCTACCTGGAGGGGAGAATGTGAAACTGGATCTTAATTTCCTTTTTGTTTTTTAGAAGAATGTCACTGCCTGTGAAATACGAGGCCTGTGAAGGACAAAATGTTCCAAAGTCACTCCTATAACAGCCCCCAAATTCCACATATGGGTTTTTGGGTTGTTTTTTCTTTTCCCCCTATGTGACTGGACAAATTGAAACTGACTGTAAGGGGTCTAGAGTCCTATTTTCTCTATTCACACATCTCATTCTTCCAGTTCCCCATCACCTCTCATTTATTATTCACTCAATAAATATTTTTGTAATACCTACTATGGTCCAGGTACATCCTGATGTTGTCAAGATACAGAGCTAGAGATAATGATGAGCAAAGCACATCTTCTTTCCTCTCTTGGAGTTTACTATCTAGTGTGCCCAGACAGTATAATCACAACTGCCAAGGAGAATAAAAAAGGTCAGGAGAGCACAGGAAGGTCTATCTGCCCTGGGACTCTGGAAACAGGCCCAAATAAGGCAATAATGATTGAGCTGAAAACAAAAGTCCTCTGGGACAGGAAGGGAGGTGGATGCTCTTGGCACAGAAAGGCCAGAATGGAAAGCTGGAGGTAGGACTGGGAGACTTCACTGGGAGAATACTCCATATGCATGCCTGTGCAGTTCAGAGAGCTGCCTCTTTTGGTCTCTTCTAGATTTGGGTCCTCAAGTTACAGAAAATGGGCAACAGTTAAGGGGTTTGAAACAGAGATTTGACAAGATTTGAGGGGTGTTTCTGAAAAACTACTTTGGCTAGAGGGTGGGTAAGAAGTTGGGAGGCAGCTAGAGGAGTGAAGGTGGGGGGTGGCGCAATACAAAGGCTGTGGCTGTAGTATCCATAAGGAGGTAGTGGTGATTTGAATCAGGGTGGTGGTGGAAGATAGAGAATTGGGAGAGTTTCTCAAACTATTTAGGCCCCTGCTTGAAGGCTGGATTGGAGATGGAGGCACAGTCCCACCTGGTGTAAGCGACTGGATTTGGGGGCCATTAAAAAAGAGGCGGAGCATAAGAGGAAGACCAGGGGTTTTGGGCGCGGGGGCCGTGCGTGTAAGTAGGTAGGAGAGAGGGAGGTGTGCATGGTAACATAAGGAATGAGCAGAAGGTAATCACCTTGTAGCACCTACACTTCCAATCTTTTCAACCAAAGCAGCGACTCAAATTTTTGACTGGGACGCACAGTAAGACATACGTTTTACATATCCTCTGGTACACAGACAGGCTAGATTAGAAATTCACAAAACAGTGCTTCTCTGTTTTGTGTGTAATGCAGGGGTATTTCCCATATTAGTCCTTAAAACAAAAACAAAACCAGCCATCATGGGCTGGGAGGCAGTGATGACTGCCATGACGGCCGCCATGACGGCAGCGGGTACCATTGTGGCGTCGTCTGCCATGTCCTTTTGTGACGTTGGGTCCTGGTGCAGCTATTAGGACGTTGCAAGTGGTTCCCAGAACAGACCAAGCTGCCGTTTCAGCCTGGAGGGCGGGCAGGCGGCTGCGGCGGCCCAACCCTCCCGCGGCGGCCCTTGGCTCCCCAGGCAGGCATGGCGGCCTCCACTGCCTCGCACCGGCCGATCAAGGGGATACTGAAGAACAAAAGCTCCACTGGTTCCTCAGTGGCTGCCTCTGCCCAGCAGTCGGGAGGGACAATACAGGAGGTCCAGAGAAAAAAGTCCCAGAAATGGGACGAATCCAACATCCTGGCAACACACCGGCCTGCTTATAGAGACTATGACTTCATGAAGATCAACGAGCCCAGCAGCCCCTACTTCAGCCCGCAAGACGATGGAGAAGATCCACTGAATGATTCTGAAGCAAAGGAAGCCATGACCCCAGACAACTTAGCCAAGAAATTCGCCGCCAGTGGTACCTCGGAATTGAACTGCCAGTTGGGAGAGCCGGAGAGTGACGGAGCACACAGCAGCAAGATCCTTTTCGACAAGCAAGAAAAGCAGCGGCAGTTCGAAATGAAAAGGAAACTACACTACAACGAAGGCCTGAACCTCAAGCTGGCTAGACAACTCATCTCCAAAGACCTCCAACATGAGAAAGACAAGGATGACAACGAAGAAACTCTACATGGTGACAATAACGAAGACAACACTGCTGCGGAAGAATCCAGTGAAGTTCCTACAAATGACGAACTGCAATCCCAGGCATTCTGCACCTAGACAACATTTGCTCTGCCCTGCTATCGCTTGCCTTTCCCCATACGAACTGCTAAGAACTACCGAACTGCTCCGAACTGCTCTGAACTGCACTGCTCCGAACTGCTCCGAGCTCTCCGAACTGCTGTTCCAACACTGCTGCTTGCTCTGTCGAGGCCAGGCTTCAAGTACTGAAAATACCTATCGATTAAAAACTGTACCTCCATAATTCAATGGTGAACTTAGAAAATAATACACTAACGGCAAAACGGTTGCTTGGTGTTTTTGTGTGTGGTTCTTTGCGGCAAATACTGGTAGCAATTAAAAAATGCGTAGCCTTTAAAGAACTGTTGGTTACTGTATATGTCATATAGCTTTTTAAATGGCAAAGGGGACTAATTTATATTCACTTATCGATGTACTGGCTTGTTTTTTTGTTTGTTTTCATCCACTGGCTTTTATTAAAAAAAGGTTCTAGTTACAAAATCAAAGTGCAGTACATATAGATTGATTACATAGTCTGATGAATATTCAGGCTGAAAAACATTTGTCTTTAGGGTGATTTGCCTGTTTATTTGGGGAGCGGGAGGTATGTTAAGAGTGATTGTTGCGTTCCTGACCTTAGTACCTTTATTTTCTCTTAATTTTCTTTCAGTACTTAAAAGGAAACTCTCCTTTTTCTTAGCAAAAAGAGTTCTTTTTCGTGAATTACTGGGTTCAAATTGTGCCAGTGCCTATTCAGACTATATCTTGTACACCAAGGTGGGCAGATTACATATCAGTATTTTTAAAAAATCTGTTATCTCAGTACTCCCTTCTCATAAGGGTATTAGCCTCAACCCTTTGTTTCCTCAGTCCCCCCAGCAGTTACACACAACCCTTTATGGAGTATCGTGGATTCTCAAGACATTGGGGACCCTTCCTTCTCTCAAATATTCTATCATTTGTTGAAACAGTGTTATTTCTACTTGATCACTATGGTCTATTCACTCTTCTGAGGTGTAGAGAAATAGGAAATGGAATTCAAGTGCCAAGTTTTTACACCTTTTTGGTTTATAGCTTGTTAAGTAACTTGCTATTATTAGTTTATTGTTTGACCTAGTTAACTTTGAGAAAAAAATTGAGCTTTTCTTTTATAACAGATGCCTTTGAATCCAATGACATGATTATAGCTCCTGGACAGAAGTAAGCCCAAAGGTTTTTTGTGTGTGTATTTCCTTTTTTTTTTTTAAACTTAAAACTTCATTAAGATAATTGTAGGTTCACATGCAATTATGAGAAGTGATACAGAGAGATCCTAAGTTCTCTTTATCCATCTTCCCTCAATGGTAACTCTTTTAGGGTTCCCAGACCCAATTCCAATGTGGGAGGAGCGACTCCCCCCTTCAAAGCAAGCAATTCTTGCACTACCTGAAGATAGTATCCAATCCCACAGGTTAACGGAAGCTTTCAGTCCCACTCCCATTTCAGACACCACTCACTACCCTAGGTTGTCAACTTTGCTTCTGACCAACCAGCCAATGATTGCTGGTTCCAAGGTTGAAGAATTTTGATTAATTTGCTGGAGCATCTCACAGAACTCAGGGAAACGGTTACATGTGGCAGTTTATTAAAGCATATGATTTGATAGGCAGATGAAGAGATACACAGGGGGAGGTCCTGAACAAAGGAGCTTCTGTTGTCATGGAGCTGGGATTCCGGAGCAGTGGCACATGGAAGCATTCTGGTTCCCAAGCACGAAAGCTCTCAAAAAGAGGACCACAAAACCCTGTCCTCTTGGAGTTTTATGGGAGCTTTATGACATAATCAGGATTGACTAAGTCATTGGCTACTGGCTAATTCAAACTTCAGCCTGTCCCTTACCCCAGGGTCAGGGGGTGGGGCTGAAAGTTTTAAGCCTATAGTGACAAGGGTTTGTTCGCCTGGCAACCAGCCCTTGCCCTTGGGTGGGGTCCCAACATCATTTTCATTAACAGCAAGACACCCATTTCACTTTTATGGCTCTGAAGCATTTTCAGGGAACTGGGGATGAAGTCCAGATATATCTGAGAAATATAATTTGGGCCATTTGGATGAGCACATATATTATTTCTTATAAATCATTATATCCCAGTAACATGTTGCAAAACTATAGCACAGCACCACAACGTGAACATTGACGTTAATACGATCAAGATACAGAACATTCCCTCACCACAAGGATCCCTCATGGTGCCCTTTTGTAGCCACATCTGTTCTCCATCTCTAGAATTTTGTCATTTCAAGAATGTTCTGTCAATGAAATCATATAGTATATAACCTTTCAGGATGTACCACACTTTGTTTATCCAGCCATCCTTTGAAGGACATCTGGACTGGTTCCAGGTTTTGGTATTACAAAAGAAGCTGCTACAAACATTTGTGCACAGGTTTTTGTGTGAACATAAGTTTTCACTTTTCTGGGATCAATGCCCGGGAGTGCACTTGCCGGCTCGTGTGGTGGTGGCAGTTTCTTAAAAAACTGCCAAACTGTTTTCCAGAGTGGCTGTGCCATTCTACCTTCCCACCAGTATATATGAGCATTCCAGTTTCTCTGCATCCTTACCAACATTTGGTATTGTCACTATTTTTAAGTCATTCTTATAAAAGTGTCCCGGTGTCCTTATTTGCATTTCACGAATGGCCAACGATGTTGCACATCTTTTCTTGGGCTTATTCGCCATCTGCGGATCCTCTTCCATAAAATGTCATTTGCCCAGTTTCTAGTTTGATTATCTGCTTTTACTGTTGAGTTTTGAGAGTTCTTTGATTTGCAAATATTTTCTTATAACCTGTACTGTATTATCCTCTTACAGAAACTTATGCTCTGCAAAAGCTTTTAGATTTTATTTATTTGAGAGAGAGCACAAGCAGGGGGAGCACCAGGCAGAAAGAGAGTTAGAGAAGCAGACTCCCTGCTATGCAGAGAGCCCAACGTGGAATCGGATCCCAGGACTCTGGAATCATGACTTGAGCTAAAAGCAGATGCTTAACTGACTGAGTCACCCAGGCACCCCAAAAATTTTTAGTTTTGATGTGATTTGACTTACCAGTTTTTCCTTTTATGCATGGTTCTTTTGGTACCCTAGTCAAATGAAATCCAGAAATATTTTTTTTCCACATTGTAATTTCCTAATTAAGTGACATAGTATTGGGCTGTATAAAAAGTGGACTTTTCTTTTTTTTAACTGTTGCTTTTTAAAAAGATTTTATTTATTTGAGAAGGAGTGAGAGCAAGAGATGTCACAGAGGGGGAAGCAGACTCCCACTGAGGAGGGAGCCGAGGCAGGCTTGATCCCAGGACCCTGAGATCATGACCTGAGCTGAAAATAGATGCTGAACTGACTGAGCCACCTAGGCGCCAATAAAAAATGGACTTTTATTATTTAAATTTAGTTTCCTTTGGTGAAAGGAATCTGAGAATGTTCAGTTCCAGTTTAAACCCTTCATCAGTATCATCTCCTCTAGTAACTTCTGATGTGAACCTTTGTTTACTCATTTTTCAGTCTGAGATTCAGCAAGGCTGGTTATTTAAAACCTGTGACACATAATGGTATAAATGGTTTGTTAAATAAGAGTAACTTCCCCTTGAAGGTTAAAGCAATTACATGTCCCCCTAGACTTTGAAATTGTTTGCATTTTTCCCTCTACATTAGTACACTAAATAACATGTAATAAGGCACAATAATATAAAAGAATGGTAGTCAAGAGCCACTAAATTGGTCCCTTTAAAATGCAACCTGTAATTTGAAAAACACTGAACTCAAAGGATCTTAATATTTTCAGTTAAAGGATTCTGTTCTTCTTCATGTGCAAATATACCCTGGGAATAATATCATAGGTGCTTATCAACCTTTCACACCTTAGAATAAATGAAGAATGTGGTATAGAGTATTGATTGGGAAGGGAGTGGGTCAAAATTGGGGGTCATTATAAAATGAAAGGAAAGAAAAAGGTAGCCAGAGCGAGAAATTGGGAAGGGAGGGGAGAAAAAAAAATAAAAAGAATGGAGTCTTGAATTCACTAGCTCTAAAAGTTATGACTGGCTCTCGCTGAGTCATTAACTCTCTGAACTTTCATAAAAAGGACACAAAAATCTTACTGAAGGAATGATGAGGAAAAGGATAGTTCTTTTTTCCACCCAATCAAATAATTATATCAATACTACTACCAGTACTAAGGCTAATAATTACCATTTCCTGAGTACATGTGATGTGTCCAACACCATACTAGGGTTTCAAAAACATTGTCCCTTTCAATTACACCAAGAGTCCTTTGAAATAGTATTTTTTCCCCCATTTTAGAGGTGAGGAAATTGAAAATAAAGAAACTTATGCAACTTGTCTAAATCCACAGCTGCTAAATGATGGAATTCAGATTCAAACCCAGGTCTGTCTGGCTTCCTCAAGCAGATTCTTCACCCCTTCCCCACCATGCAACATTGGCTCTATTCAGGTCCTTGATGGGGTCTGAGGATTCTTCCTGCATGCCGCCTAAGCACACATGTCTACCCCGCCATACTTCTCTGTACAGCTAGAAAGTGGGAGTGGTCTCAGGAGAATGTTCTCGAATCTAGGAGCTGCCCTCTCCCCCACACATATACTGCCCTGAGCCCCGGGTCCTTTTGCTACTCCCTCTCACCCTCTGCTCTGAGTCCCTGCTCAGCAAAGAACCTGAGACAGTCACTCAAACAAAGATGAACGGAGTATATGTCACTTTCAACCAGTGGAAAAACATTTAGCAAGCATGGCCATGCTTGTCAGGAGCAGTAGCCATGCTTGGGAGAGAAAAAGGCAAATGAAACACAGCCTCTGCCCTTAAGGAGGTCTGAGTCAATTTGGGGAGACTCGTAAGATTCTGAAAGGATCATTTATGAAGCCTTCCAGGAGATAGGAGGCCTGTATTAAGAGAGGGACAAGAGTCCTTGTTTAGGTGATGTTAACGACTTGAAAAGCAGTAAGTATTTTCAAGATGCCTGCAAGGTGAGCACCAGCCTTCAGAAGAGGTGTTCTTTCCTGAGTTCCTTCTATCTGGACGTGAGGACAGAGGAAACCCAGCCCTCAGGATCTGTTCGGTTCAAGAGAAGAGGAGGCCCAGCTCACATGTGTTCAGGGTTAGGGAAGGAGCACAGAAGGGATTAGGGGAAAGCCAGAGAAGGATTCACAAGTGGGGAGGTAAACAGAGAGACATGGACATTGGAGGGGATGACAAACGGTGGCGTATTGAGAGCAGGGTGTCCACTCAGAGAATTCTTTACCATAAGATGATGATGAGAGTTTTGTTTTTCTCTTATTTGAATGAGGCATTGTAGATGCTTTGTCTCTAAAGCTAAGCAATTACATAAAATATGGACTATAAACCATGCTTCCTTTTGTTGGATGATGTTTTATGGAGCTATATTGTTCTGCTTCGGAACACTGGGTCCCATCGTGGAAACCCTAGGTCAGGGTAGGTACTGGTTTGAGAGAAGTGTATCCTCCATGCCCAGCCTGATGGAGAGATAGCATGGAGAAGGCCAGGAGAGCGGCCAGAAAGGAGTCAAGTCAGGCTGGAGCAGAGCAGAAAGGAAGGAGAGAGGGAGAGAGGCAAGAAAAAAAGATGAAAGACCCAAGTTTTGTAGGGAAAGAAACAAGAGCATTCAAGATCATACCCTCTTGGATTTTTCTAATGTGTTCGCAATTATGTGTCCCTTTCTTGAATTATTGAGCCAATTCCTCTCTGTTTTATAAATGGTTTGTGAGTCCTGCGACTCCTGTGCTACCCCCGTGACAAATCAGATCTTTGGTGGGGGCACCTTAGCTAGAGACTGGTGAGTGGGGACAGAAGTGAGGAGGACAGAAGAGCAAATGCAGACAAAATGAGGTGGCTGGGAAAGAACGTTTGGGAGTAAGACAGTGAGATGTTGTGTGTAGGGCCACACCACACAGAAGCCAATACTGATGTTTGCCATTGAACACCACCCCCATCCACCACTTCCCACTCACGTTCTCTGTTTTTTTTTTTTCCTTTTAAGCTTTTATTTATTTGAGAGAGAGAGTGTGCAAGCACAAGCACAAGCAGGAGGAGAGGCAGAGGGAGAAGCAGGCTCCCCACTGAGCAGGGAGCCCAACACAGGGCTCCATCCCATGACCCTGAGGTCGTGACCTGAGCCAAAGGCAGACGCTTAACCGGCTGAGCCACCCAGCCACCCCTGTTCTCTGGCCCCACCCCCATCCCGCCCCCACCCCAGTCTCAGGGGATGGCCGCATCTCCCCCCTCCACGTTGGTGACTGTTCACATTTTCATTTACCCAACACAATACCACACTTGGATCAATAGGATCATTAGGGAAAAAAATGTGGGCAAGGAGAGAGATGAAGGATAAAGCCTCCAAAACCCAGATTTGTAGGGGAAGACAACCCAATTTTTTTTTTTTTATGAGACCCTTGATCAAATTAGTGCTCCATTTCAACATGGGGAAATTCAGTCCATAAGCAATGGACATGGCATTCAATACACATTGCAGGTGGGGGTGGAAAAGGCTGAGCTCTCTGCCAGTGTCCACACCAGTTGGGCTATAGCAACTGAAGCTGCACGTGCAGAGGCTTTTGGAGGACTGAAGGATACAGTCTGGGAAAAGTCTGGGGAAAGCTGAAAATTGCATGTGCGTGTGCGTGTGTATGTGTTTGTGTGGGCAGGGGGGAAAGTTGCTTGAGGCATTCTTCCTCACCAGTATAAACACAGTTCTCTAATACAAGGTTATACATTATTAGCTCCTAAAAAATACAAAGAATTGTTTTTATCACTGTGTAGGCAGAGCATTTTTGCCATGAAACCTGCCTATGCATGTTGGGTACTAATATCTTATTCTTTCAAGGAGGCTTTTTTTTCCCTTTTCCCTTTTTTCCCCCCTGTTTTAAAGCAGACTCTTTGAAAGGTGCATATGAACCCGGTTTCCATAGCAATTGCAAGCATCAGTGATAACCCAGAGCTTCTAAGTTATAATACACAGGCTACCCTATTAATGAGTTTCAAACTGCATTTCCATGAGACAACAGCTCAGCCACTGATAGATAAGGTCAGACCCCATCTCCAAACTTTAAATTAAATCAGGATAGATCAAAATGCAACAGAAGGAATGTCCTTTTGGAAAGTGCGCTGTTAAAAAAATATGTTCTTTGTGGAGGCAAAACAGTTGCTTTTGTGGTTTGTAATGCCCAGATGGAAAAATCCTAAAACAGACACAGCTTCTTCTGGGTTATTAATGGCATGTTGTCATTTCCTTATGCTATTTGTGAGCGAGGATCTCCCCCCTCCCTGCCACCACGGTAGCTCAGACTCTAAGAAAGCACATAATCCTTTGCTCCAGGAAGAACAGATATGGTGGTTAATTCTTGCCAGGTCTGGAATAACACTAGTTCAATTATAATTTATTAAGTTGTTTATTCATGCACTAAATGCTGTGACCCAGTACCTGTCTTCATGAAGCTGCCAGATCTGTGGAGAGCTTGGCTTTGTTACCAGGCTATTTCCACAGTGTGAAAGAGGGTAGAGAGGTCCCAAAGGGGCATTGCCAGCAGTCTTGAAACACAGGAGAAATGGAATTGCATCAAATGAAGGGAGGCAGGCTCTGGGAGACTGGCATTCCAGATGTAGAAAAGAGGCAATGTGGCCTTTTTGGGGACCCGAAAGGTGTCTTTTCCGGACAAGGTGAGGGATTAAAGAGACAAGAAAGACTGGAAGCATTGACACGCCACACAAAGGCAAAGGACCTGCTAAAGTGTTTAGTAGGAGTACGACAGGGTCAGACTCTTGGTTTTGGAAATGGCTGCATAGGAGGGTCTGGACTGGAAGGGGGTGGGGCGGAGAGAGTTGGAGAGGGAGCACAAATGGGACTTTGGTTTCAGGAAGCAAATTATATTAGTGTTCAAATGCCAAATATCTCCCATTTCGCTCCCAGCCAAGTGAGACACACACACATCCCCCACAGCACCCCCCCCCCCGCCCCCAACACACACACACGGGTACCTGGCAAAGCATTGTCCCTGGGCTGGGGACATCAACGTCACCTGGAAGGTGGTTAGAAATGCACGTTCTCGGGGCCAGCCTCAGACTTACCAAGTCCGCAAGTCTGGGGCTGGTGCCGGCCATGGGTGCTGAAACAAGTTTCCCAAGGGATTCTTACGGACATTCAAGTCTTAGAACCACTCCTCTACAATATGGTTTTTTAATTAGCTGAGCTCAACTCTGTGGGACAGACCACACTTTAGTGTGTGTGTGTGTATGTGTGTGTGTGATGTGTATACAATTTTGCAGAAATTCATCACATTGAATGACACGACTGTGCATAGGTTTGCCTAGAAGCTTCTACAGATCACACTGCACTCAATATGTCCCCTCCCCACCTCATACTACTCTTTCTGTAATCCTTCCTCCTCACCCTCCTGGACACTGTCCTCACCCACTGACCGCCCCCCATACACATACACAGTTACCGGTGCAGAGCACAAGCAGGTGAAGGTACAAGCAAAGGGAGAAGCAGATTCCCCACTGAGCAGGGAGCCCAATGTGGGGCTCAACCCCAGGGCCCTGGCATCATGACCTGAGTCGAAGGCAGATGCTCAATGACCGAGCCATCCAGGCACCCCTATGTCTTCCTCTTTTTACTGCGTCTTTTACTCAGACTTCCACATTCAGTGCAAACCACCCCTCAAATCCCCGAGTCAGAATAGTGGGTACCTGCCTTGAGGAAGGCAGAAGAGTAATTGACAGGAAAGGATTCAGAGTCCTAGATTTGAAGCTCTAGATTTGAATCCGGGCTCTCCCATATGTCAGCTGAGTCACCTGAGGCGCAGCTTGCCACCCCTCTTGAGTCAAGTTTCTTACAATCAAATGAGGATAATAATAAATAATATCTTCCATTCATGGTTGTTGGACTGATTACATGAAAAGATGTTAGTAAAGCACACAGCCTCCAGTAAGTATCCCATCAACGGTAGCTAGTATTATTTTTATCCTGCGCACACACTTCCTCTACACCTGTTAAAGTGTTGATCATTTTCTGTAATAGCATCAGATATATCTGAGCCTCTCCCTTTTCTCCTAGCAGACCCGGGGCCCCTTGGAAGCTGGAACTGCATATACCCTCCAATATAGCTTGTTACCTGTGTCCCCTCAAGCTCCAGCACCAGGAGCTGCAAGGGACAGGTGAAGACAAAGTGAAAAGGCAACTCTCCCAAAAAGCCAGGCTTGAATGGCACCTGCTTAAAGTCACCCTCCTTTTGAACATATCCTTGGAGTTTTCATCACCACTAACTTTGCAAAGTAGGAGATGAAATGGGAAGACAGGAAGCAGGATTTAGATGGAAAGCCAGTCTACATTTTAATTTGAAAATGCTTTGAAACTTCCAGGACAGTGCCAAGTTTATGAAAGAAAGGAATTAATTCTGTCTCCTGAATCCAAACCGCAGGTAAGAACCACATTCAGTTATTTATAGTAACACACAAAACTTTACAGTCTCAGAATGTTTCTTTTTTTTTCCTTCTGAAGTCTCTTTATTAGTTATTGTGGACTTCAATAGCAACATACAATTTTTAGAGCTGGAAGGGAGCCTTCAAGACCCTTTGTCCCAAGTCTCTCACCTTAGAGGTAAATGTGTGTCTCTCATAAGCAGCAGAGACCAAAAGATTGGCCAGGGCTTCTAAAGCCAAGGGCAAGCCACGTTTGTATATAGCCACATGATCTATCCTTTTGTAGATGGGGAACATAAATTGAAGGCAGATTGAAATGTGTTTTCAAATTGATTTGGGGCCTGCTCTTGCATTTAGAACTCAGGAAAGCCTTCAGGGAGCGTCTGTCCTTTCTTTAGAAAAACTCCCCACAGACGAGCACCAGACACCCTCTCTTTCTGGCTGACACTGTACCTTTGCCGGCTATATGGAGATGTACCTTGCACCTCTCAGGGCACCTGAGCGTAAAGACAGTGCAGGAAAGGGGCACCTGGGTGGCTCAGTTGGTTAAGCATCTGCCCTCGTCTTAGGTCATGTTCCTGGGGTCCTGGGATCAAGCCCTGTCTCTGTCTCCCTGTTCAGTGGGAGGGTGCTTGTCCCTCTTCCTCTGCCTCTTCCCACCCTGTGCTCTCTCTCTCTCTCGCCCTGCTAAAAAAGAAGTGCAGGAAAATAAGAAAGATCGGTGGTGCCCCCCGGGACAATGCTCTCGTCCTGAATTCCTCATTTTCTCCAAGTGAGAGCAGAAGAGTCACTCGCAGTCCCTTCTGCTCTGTCCCCTCAGCTTCCTCATTTGTGAGATGCAAAACTACCCATGTCATGGGATTGTTGGGAGGACTTCATGAGGTCACCCAAGAAGAGGGCTTAGAACACGGCCAGTCACTGTTGCATGTATTTAATATTCATTTTGATATTGTTGGCACCATCTTGGAGCTCTCCATGGGGTTGTAGGATCAGTCACAGACCTGGTATTGAACAAGGGCAAACTCTGCTACTCATGGATGGGCAGAACACATGCCAGGAGCCAGCACACTCTTCACATGGTGAGCTGGGCTGGGTGTTTGAACTGAGACCTGGCTTCCCTAGAGCTGGACGTCGTGAGGAGGTCTGTGATCCCCATCCAGACCCCCTTTAGCATCACAGCTGCTGAGTGTGCCCTCCACAGACAGCTCTCAACAGCCCACTATTCCTCAGGATAGCCTCGGGGCTGAAGAGAAACCCTGGGCTCAAGACCTTCCTGGGGTGGCCCAAACCCAGTGACTGATCAGTGTAGGCTTCTAAGGAGTCTGTTCATTTGGACCCAACTCAAGACAACTCTGAAAAGCCATTCCAGTTTCCAAGTTCCCCACAGAGCTGACCAAGACTTGGCCCTGAGACTTCGTCACAACTGGACTTCTCCTTTAGCTCAGTCCCTTGCCCTCCCCTCCCTCCTACTGGTGTTGCTCCCAAGATCCCCTCTAATAGCTCTCTGAGTCAGCTTCCTAGGAAAACCAAACTGTGACAGACCTCTAGCATTAGACATGCTGAGCTCGGAATGACCTAATGTTCAACCGCAACATCTCTGTCCGCTCCTCCGAAACGAGTCATCTATCATGCCTATAGCTAGTGCAGTGTCAGAGATAGGTCTGGTTACTGGCTTTTTCTTGGTGGGGTGGCATGCAAAGCTAGGAACAAAGAGTAGTTCGCTGTGAGAAATAAACAGAGGACTGTCTTAAGCAAGAGGGATTGCTTCGACAGGATCCTCCCCTGCCAACTCTTGGCATAGGACCTGGGAAGAGCCAGGGCTGCCCTTGGCCAGTCAGCTCTGTTAAAGCTTTAATCAGCCTATTGTTTAGGTCCAGCTGGACCCCCAAATCTCTTTTTATCCACAATGTATTGGGGAATTCTGGCCCCCTGTATGGACACTGACTGACCATAATCTTGAGTCCAACCAGCAACAAAGGAATATCAGCTCCCTTCTTTTTATTTTTTTAAAAAATATTTTATTTATTTGTTTGAGAGAGAGAGAGTATGAATGGGGGCAGGGGCAGAAGGAGAGGGAGAAGCAGACTCCCCACTGAGCAGGGAGCCCAACACTGGCTCCATTCCAGGACTCATGATATCATGACCTGAGCTGAAGGCAGAAGCTAAGCAACTGAGCTATCCAGGCAACCCCAAATATCATCTCCATTC
Source organism: Mustela nigripes (assembly GCF_022355385.1). NCBI lineage: Eukaryota > Metazoa > Chordata > Mammalia > Carnivora > Mustelidae > Mustela > Mustela nigripes. The sequence goes on from NC_081575.1 coordinate 86,860,747, forward strand.
TTAAAAATCCATCCAAAAAACCCAAAATGTGGATGGTCATGTCGTCTGTTAGAAAAGACATGCAAGTGATCACTATAAGTTGGAAGTTCCTCCATGTTAACTTTGAAATTGACTAAAGGTGTGTCATAGTTCCAATATATAGTTTTGGTATATCAACTCAAAGACTCTAATCTATGCCCTTCTGGTGCTCCATGATAAGGAAGAAAAAAATTCCATTTTAATTTTCTGTCTACTTTTTCTAGCCCTAAAAATTATCTTCTGTTAGTGACACTGGATTTTGAAAAATAGTAAGATGGAGAAGACTAAAAGTAACATGTATGCTATTTAGCATTACTTGCTTATTTTCGTGCAATACCATTAGTATCCCTGGGGGTATCCAAACCTGTTTGTATCTCATCTGTTTTCTTCCTGCCACAAATAAAACTTCCATGCCCTGGTAGGCTTTGATTCTACTGCTCTGAAGCTTTGGAAAGAATGTGTACAAACATTCTGGAGTGTATAAGAATCATGCAAGCAGAAGAAAAAAAAATTAAAGAAAAATAACAAAAACAAAGGAATTCTAGACTCTATATCCTAAATCTCCTTTCAGGATCAGAAATAAGAGTAACCACTAAAGGTAGATAATATATACATTGGCAGGTTCTTGACCCTTGGGACTCCAATCATTTTGTTTGTTTGTTTGCTAAACATTTACCTTCTATGTATTGATGGGCTGGTAGTTCAGCTCATCAGAGATCTGAAGAGCAGTAGTAGCATAAACTTTCTGAAAAAGTCCACACAGTGACTCATGATTATAAATTCATTGTCTCTAGAGGGCCCAAGAATGTGGAAGTGAGTATGTACATTTGGTATTGTCACCAATGCCCCTCTGTTTAAGTAACTTTAATCAAATCTACTTGAACTTGAAATGCTACATACATTTTGTTGATATGGCATCAGGAATGCAAAAATGAATGATCTAGTTCTTTAACTGGGACAAATGTTTACTTAATAACTGCAATACATTGTGAAAAAGATTTAATAGACTCATGTTGGGAAAGCACAGATAAAGGATATTGAATGTCTATTTTAAATAGATCACTCCCCTCTTCTATGCATAGAATTTGCATAGCACCACATTTTTGGTTAGTGGTTAAGGAGAGGAAAGAGAATTTTATGGTCATTCTCAGCTTGACTCATTAGTCTTCTTAGCATGTTGAAACAATATGGTGTGAAAGAAATAACTTGAATTTGGAGCCAGAACACAGGAATTTGTATCCAGGATCTGTTTCTTATTAACTGACTCTAAGAGTGGCTCGACTAATGGCATGTAGTTTTGTCATCTGTAGAAGGAAGTAAGAGACAATTATGAAGAAAATAATAATAATAACAGCAACAAAAATAGCTAATAATTCTGGAGCATTTACTTTGTGCTAGGCCTTGCTCTAAATGTTTACAGGTATTCTCATTTCTTACCATGACCCTTTGAGGGAGTTACCATTATTAATTTAAGAAATCAGGTGTAAGAAATGTTAAGTAGCTTGTAAAAGATGAAGATGGTTTTCAGCAAGTTAACTGAAACAAGTCTAGAAACAAAGCTGTCTAGTTGTCTTCACAGCTATGCAACGGCCATCGTAACCTGATATACTTACCTTAAAGGCTGGTAATGAGGCTCAGCTGAGATATATGTAAATACTTTGTACACTATCAACTTCGTAAATATGTGCATACAGATTTTAACTGTGCAGTATGTGTAGTTTAAGAACAATATTTGTGTGCCATTATTAAATTTGGATCATGTATAATTTAGTCATAGAGTATGTCAACCAGCATTTTAATATTTAGTATGCCAAGGAACTTCTGGAAACAGAATTTGAAAGATAGAACTACTACCTAAAAATTAGCATAAATAGCCTGAATCCTTTCCGTAATTCTCTTTCCCTTGGAGCAGACTTCAGTAGAATGAGGTTTATCTAAAATTCATTCAGTATCCTTCAGGATGGCAGGCTTCACTTTTGCTTCCCACACCTCACTGAAATGATAGTAAAGAAGTATAAAAGAGAATACATCTATAATAGAACTAAAAAGGGGATAAAGGGCCAAGGATTGACCAGAGATTTTGATGCATTTTTGAAAGACTGAAAACACCAGGGGTTATTTTGGTAGATGAAATAGTGGAGGATGCAACAGCTCACAACACAGAAGGGGAAGAGGTCACTGAACAGCCTCTGAAGGTGTAAGGATTCTGACATACAAGCTATGGGGTACAAAGAGTTGCATTGGGAAGTGGGGTAGAATTCAGAATGATGACCAGAAACACTATGTCAAAAATAGCTATAATCATTCCATTGAATGCACGCCCATGTGGAGGCACTACCTCTATTTTAGAACAGGAGAAGGACTCTATAAAGAAATCGAAAGGTCTGGAGTCCTATTGTGGTTCTTGGGTGCCCTATAATAAAGGCTTCTTTGTTCTGATTTCAAGGGAGATGTCCAAATTCCCTCCCTTATTTCTGCCCCTTCACCCCCTAAAATAAAGCTCCTTTATGAATGATACACCTTCCCTTTCAGGTGGAGAAAGATCTACATAGCTCCAGAGGGATAGTAATATCAACTACTTTAAAATAAAGAACCGATTTCCATATTTCTTTTTTTTTTTTTTTAATTTAAATTCAAGTTAGGGGCACCTGGGTGGCTCAGTCAGTTAAGCATGTGACTCTTGATTTTGGCTCAGGTCATGATCTCAGGGTCCTGGGATGGAGCCCTGAGTTGGACACCCTCCCACCCTCACAGCAGCGAGTCTGCTTGAGAATTCTCTCCCTCTCTGTCTGCCTCTCTCCCACTTGTGCATGTGTGTGCTCTCTCTCTTTCCCTAGCTCTGTCTCTCTCTAAAATAAATATATAAATCTTTAGAAAAATAAATTCAAGGTAGTTAACATATAGTGTAGTATTGGTTTAAAGAGTAGAATTTAGTGATTTATCACTTACATATAACACATGGTGCTCTCCGCAAGTGTCCTCCTTACTGCCCATCACCCATTTAGACCATTCCCCCACCCACCTCCCCTCCAGCAACCCTCTGTGTGTTCTCCATATTGAAGAGTCTCTTATGGTTTGCCTCCTTCTCTATTTTCATCTTATTTTGTTTTTCCTTCCTTTCCCCTATGTTCATCTGCTTTGTTTCTTAAATTTCACATATGACTAAAATCATATGATATTTGTCCTTCTCCGACTGACTTATTTTGCTTAGCCAAATACAGTCTAATTCAATCCATGTTGTTACAAATGGAAAGATTTCATTCTTTTGAAGGCCTAATAATATTCCATTATACACAGACTACTATATATATTATATAATATATACATACACATATATGTATATATATATACACACATGTATATATCCCACATCTTCTTTATTCATTCATCAGTCGATGGATATTTGGGCTCTTTCCATAACTTGGCTATTGGTGATAATGTTGCTATAAACTGAGGTGCATGTGTCCCTTTGAATAAGCATTTTGTGTCATTTGGCTGAATGTTTCCATATTTTTAAGTTCAGATGTACAACTAAAGATTATATGGCATTTGAAGAAACCATATCTCACGATAGGGGAACCTAATGTACTAATTTTTAAAAGACCCCAAAGGAAAAAGAGAGAATTCAAGGAATATAAGATAAGTTAAGAAGAAATCTATTTAAAATCCTCAGGGAGATTTGAGAAAATATTGCATGCATAAAATAAGAATAAGATATTACAAAAAGGAGCATGCAAAGAAAATAAAACATTCTTTTTAAAGAAAATTTTTCTTTGACAGACAGAGACCACAAGGAAGCAGAGAGGCAGGCAGAGAGAAAGAGAGGGAAGCAGGCTCCCTGCTGAGCAGAGAGCCTGATGAGGAGCTTTATACAGGACTCTGAGATCATGACCTGAGCCAAGGGCAGAGGCTTAACCCACTGAGCCACCTAGGCACCCTGAAAAATAAAACAGTCTTGAAAATTAAAAATTTCATTTATTAAATACATTTAAAATGAGGAGATACAGATCACATATAAGAAGTTGAGTATTTACCTAAATGGAGTTCCAGAAAGATGGAGCAAAAAAATACAGGAAACAAAATAATCATAGGAATAATAGAAGAAAACTTCTCAGGATTTAATAAAATCCTATCTTCCACTTTAAAATGCTCAATAAATGTCCAGCAGAATAAGTACAGAAAAGCCCACAGTGATACCCATAACCAAAATTTCATAATAGTAGTGATAAAAGCATGACCCTAAAAGCTTCTGGAGGTCAGTGGATAATAGAAAAATAAACTATAATGATATATGACATTACAAACACCACATCCTAGAAGACAATGAGGCAATGTCTCAAAGTTCTGAAGGAACATCTTTTCAACATAGTATTTTATATCCAGGAAAACTTTTAAGAAGGTCAAGAAGCCAAAGAAAGACATTTTGGACAGCAAGGATTCAGGAAGTTTAATATCTATATACACCTCTGGGGAAAAAAAGTTACTAGACAGTGTTGTTCAGCAAAGCCAAAAATAAAAGGAATCCAAGAATGAGAAAAACAAGGAAGACTTGAGGGCCAAGAAACAATGCAATAAAAAGAAATTCCAGGATACCAATTATACAGCAAGCTTCTAAGGCAACAGGTCAGTATTAAACACAGGCATATGAAGTCTCTTTAATAATGTCTTTAAGCATATGGATTCATTTTAAAAAGTGTATGATTTTGAAGTGGGCAGTCTTAGTGATTAGGTGAAAGCATATGTTGTATTTATTAACATGGGATAAACACAGGCAATTAAAAAGCCCAAAGGATCAAAAAGAATATGGTCAAAGTACAAAAGCAAAATAAAATATGATGTAAATTTTATCAAGTGTGGTAGAGAAGGCAAAGAAGGCAGAAAATTTGAGGGCGTTTTAGGGGGAGGGAGGAGCTGTGTAATAATACTGTTCTAACAAGGGTTAGTACATTCTCTTTTATCTAAAACATTAGAAACTAGAAAGAGACTCTGAGTGACTATAGCTCATAGACATTGATGGCTTTCCAAAGAAGAGATGTATAATGAAATAAAATTAACACGAAAGCCACTTTGAATATAATTTAGTCTTTGATGATGCAGAAGAAATTCTAAGATCATGCATTGATCAAAGGTCATGATTCTGAAAATCTTGTTTTGATAAGCACAAGAAGTATTGAGTAATTTATCTGGAGGATGAAAAACAAGAAAGAGCTCTTTATTTTATGGTACACTGGTACACACACACACACACACACACACACACACACACGGATGGATAATGAGAATAGTATTCAAGACTATCAGTGTTTTCAAAGCCATGACTAGAGCTCTGAATACTCATGCATGTTCTCCATGGGCATTGTGGAGGTATTAATTGCACTCTAGAATATTCGACTTATAAACTTCTCAGTGGTAGGAAGAATGGGAACAGTCTCCTCCAAGTTCTTCCTCTCTACCCCAGCGCTCTACCCCAGTCTTCTTACTTGTCTGCCCTCAGGTAGCATAGAATTTTTGTTTCAAAGGATATCGCATGGAGCACTAGAAGTGGCATAGAAGGAACTCAGGCTCATATTTTGGAGGAGGTGGGGAAACATGTAACTCATCCATCTTAACTACCTCATTTTCAACAACAGCAGCTTCTCTCTTATCTGCTTTATTTATTGTTCTTCCCTGTCAGTTTGCATTTGAAGAAAGAGTTTGCTTCTAGGGGAAAGCAATTGCCACAAAATAACTACTAAATCATGAGCTATCAGATTTGAGTCTACCTCCCACACTGAAATCTGTGACATATTGATTGTCTTTAGAGCAGTGTCTCTGCTGCCCCTGGAACATGGGACTGCCCAGTTCTACCAATACCCAGCCATGGATAGCAGTCTTCTGAACCTAGTGCTATATAGGGTCATTTTCCCTTGCCATTTAGAATGTTTTCTTTATAGAATTCTTTCTCTTGTACATCCCACCCTTGGTCCTGTATACTGGTCTCAGAACCCGCCTGGGAATGCTTTGCTAGGACATCCCACTGAGCAACTCTTAACAAACACTGGCCAGATTTCTAATTTGTCTTTCCCACAGCTTGACCCAGCTCCAAGTTAGGGGGGATCCCTTATAGACTCTCAGCAGATTCAACCCTGCCTTGCCCATCTTTTCACTAAGAGCTCAGATCAAGCAGAGAGATGAGCTCACTCCGAAAACTCAGTCTGTGGTAGGCATGGGAACAGAACCAGAGCGAGTTTGCATGGATGTGTGAGTTCTGCATGTTAGGCTTCTGCATGACGTAGTCTGGGATTTGGGAAGTCGTGCCTGCTGAGCGTCCTCCAGGGGCTACGGGTACGCCTACACTATCGCATTCCCTGAAAGGCAAACTCTGCCCTACTTATTCTGTGACTCACTCAGCGCCTGTTCCCTCTTGGAATTAACCCAAGGAAAAGAGTCCTCTCAGCAAAACAAAGTTTGCCTGCTTCCTTGTGTGTGGCCTGCTTATTTTATTTTTTGGAGCTTTACTTTAGAAGTGTAGAGCAGCCTGAGGGCCCTTTTTTTCCCCATTTTGTTTTGTGTATCTTCTTAAAATTATATCTTAGCTAGAACTACTCTTTCTCCCTTGGTAGTTTTATAGCTCACAAGGTGAACCATGACCCTGAAAGATCAACAGGAATACCCTCAGGGTAGGTAAAAATATATATATAATATATAATATATAATATATAATAAACATGCTCCCCAGCACTGGAACAGGGGCCTCAGGAAGAAGGACATGCATTCTATCTTGGTTATGGTAAAATGGGACTGAGAGGGACAGAAGTGTTAATACTTCAGGGTAACCTCTGGGCAGAATTGAAACCCAGTCGGTACCTGGGAGTTGGGAAGAAGTATATTTGAAAAGTGCTGCAGGTCTGGGAATGAGATGACAGGGAGAATATGTCCTCATTCCTCTGAATGCACCACTATCCTAAACTTACAATGAGTCCATGCCAAATTCTTTTTTTTTTTTAAGACTTTATTTATTTATTTGTCAGAGAGAGAAGGAGAGAGAGCAATCACAGGCAGACAGAATGGCAGGCAGAGACAGAGGGAGAAGCAGGCTCCCTGCCGAGCAAGGAGCCCGATGTGGGACTCGATCCCAGGACGCCGGGATCATGACCTGAGCCGAAGTCAGCTGCTTAACCAACTGAGACACCCAGGCATCCCGAGTCCATGCCAAATTCTAAATACTTCCTTTTTTTAAACTTAAATTTATTTTTTTTAGTGTTCCAAGGTTCATTGTTTATGCACCACACCCAGTGCTTCATGCAATACATGCCCTCCTTAATACCCACCACCAGGCGCACCCATCCCCCCACCCTCTTCCCCTCTAAAACCTTCAGTTCATTTCTCAGAGTGCACAGTCTCTCACGGTTTCTCTCCCCCTCCAATTTCCCCCAACTCACTTCTCCTCCCTGTTGATACAAAAGACTATCTTTTTATATATCAAGACTATTCTTCTGTTGAAGAGCATCTTGAAGACTATACTTTCAGAGATCATTTCTATAGTTTGTTAAATATTTCCTTTTATAGGTCTTAGCCTGGGTTATCCAGGAAACAGCTTTAGGCAAAAGGTTCATAGGCCCAGCTTTATCGTAGAGAGCAAATCCAAGAAAACAGGAGTAAGGGGAAAGTGGGTACTGAAGTAGGGAAGGCAGGAGAAATGTAGTAGAGGCTATTTTTTCAAGCTAGTCACAGCTTGTTAACAAGTAGAGGTGATTGCCTGGTCTCATGAGGCATCTTCAGAAGGGCTATATGGACTATTGCCTCTCAGAACTGTCCACCATGATGGAAGAAAGAAAAATGTATCCTCTGGACAGAGCAGGCCTTCTTTCCTGACTTGAGAGAAGGTTTCAAACACAGAGATACAAATGTCAGCCGTGGGAAGTCAAGTCTGGGTGTCCTGAGATTGCTTGAACCTAGGGGAATATGTAAGAGATATTGAAAGTAATTGCTACAACTGGACTGATTTGGCAAATGTGCTCATTTTTCATTTCTCTTAGTCAAGTTTTAGAGATCATTCTTGGTTGTGGAGCATTTGTGGTAGATAGACTCTAGGATGGCCCCCAATTTTCCCTGCCTCCTGATAGTCACATTTTTTGTGTGATTTCCCTCCACTCTAGTGTGGGAGAGACCTGTGCCTTTCTTCCAACCAATAGAGTAATTGATGGGATGTCACTTCTATGATTAGGCCACATGTCATTGTGACTTCTGTCATCCTAGCAGATTCTCTCCCTTCCTGGTTTTGATGAAGTAAGCCACTATGTCGGAGAGGTCCTTATAACAAGGAAACAGAAGTGGCCTCTGGCTAGTGGCTCGCAAGGAACAGAATCCTGGTGCAACCACATGCACTTAGAAGCAGATCCTTCCCCATTTGAGCCTCAGATGAGACTGTAGCCCTAGTGAAGACTCAGGCCTCATGAGTGACCCTGTTGCATAGGACCCACCTAAGCCACACTGGATTTCTGACCTATCAAAACTAAAAAAATAAGTAAGTATGTGTTGTTTCATGCTGCCAAATTTGTGGTAATATTGTTATACAGCAATAGATACCTACTATAGCATCCAAGAGGAAGCATGGCTAAAAAGGTTGGTTAGGGGACAGGATGAGCCTCTGGTGAGAGGAAGTATCAGTGTAAAACTGAAAGACACTGGAGAATAAGGCAGACTGGAGATCAGATGCATACTTGGTGATCCTTTTGGGCAACAGGAAGGGTCTTGAAATCCTACTGCCAAGTCCAAAGATATTTTTAGGAGATTTCAATTAGAGATGCTCAATGACAAGAATATTCTATGCAAACATGATTAGTGTGTTAGAATCACAGCCCACAAGACACTGAAGAGGAAACATGTTCGCACAAAGCTTTGCACATTGTAAGACTTCCCCAGATGGTTTTGAGTGGCCCATATCTTTTTGCTCTAAGGAAGTTGTATGGCTATGATAATGTGTAGCTGGGTTGGGGTTGGGGGTTAGGTAAAACAATGATTTCTCCAAGCCCATACCCTCTGTGAGACACGGAGGAAAGGAATATGCAGTAGTGAAAGTAAACTCCATGTTTGCTACCTATGACGGGAGAGAAGATGGAAGACTCCCACAGGACACATGGGATCCAACATCATAGCCCTGAGAGAGGATGGTACGATATTTACAATGATCTTTTCTGCATTCAGTGCAGTAGTAAGATAATGCTACATTGAAGAGTAAATCACTGGTATCAGAAAAATATGTCTGGTGGTCAGGATCGTGAGAGACTATTGCTTTATTCCAGATTTCTTTAGTCCTAGAATCCAGTAGCGATAAATATTTTGTGTGTTCAGAAGAACAAAGAGAGAAAAGGGAGTTTGCCCATGTGTAATCCATGTTTTCTACATATAGGATGAAGTGTCCTCTTTTCTCTGCCATTTTTTGATGGCTAGATTTCCTAGACACAGTTCTGAAGCAGAAGCTGCAAAATCATTGTTGTTTCATGGCTAAATGAAGGATTTAAGAATTACTGCATATGGTCTTCATGGTCGATGTGAGGCTAAGGGAATGAACTGAGGTGGAACATTCTAAACCCCAGAATAGTGTGTTTTATTCCTTCCTCTAAGACCAAGGTTGGAAGAGCTTGTTTATAAAATATCTTCAAAATCATGGAGTTCCCTCTATATTTGAAAGCACTGTCCTGGGCCTTCTAGGACAATCAAAGAAATAGCTCAAAGAAAAAAAAAGAGCTTAGCACACATTTGAAGCACTGAGCTAATACCATCAAAACACTTTGGGATAGAACAATTGGTGGGGAAATCTTCCGCAGAACAATTGATTTTTCAGTGCATTCAACAACTGCCTAATTCAACAACACCCATCAACTTAAGGGGGAAAATATACACTACCATATAAACCTCTGAATGTGCTTTACAATAGCTACAATTTCAGAGAAATGAGACCTTATTTTAAAGATAGATTCTTAAAACTGTTGCAATTTTTGAGTAACACTAATGGGCAAGGCAGGAGCTGGCTTCGATAATAGTGCTTTACTTTTCTTTGTAAAAACCACTACGTAACAACCTACACCCTATTGCTGATTCCACATGATTCTCCCTATCCAAGGCTGGGTGCAAGGGGTGAGGGACAATTGAAAAAAATCAAACACAAAGATTGAATCACAGATTTTCCCAGCAAATAGGACCCTTCTTGACACTCTCATTAGCCAGGAATCTTCTTATCCAATATTAATTTTTAGGTGTGAACCAACTAAAAATGTCTAAAAAGGAAAAAAAGTCCAAAGTCTTCAAATATTACCTTTACTATTTATTATTATGTTACTTAAATACATAGAGACATAACGCAGGGTTAAGATAAACCACTCCTGTGTATGTTATTGTACAAATACAAATAAAAAACAGGCTTACAACTGAAACATGAACAAAACTACAAAGTGACAAAATATAAATTAACAACATTAATGTGGGGATGCCTCGGTGGCTCAGTCAGTTAGGCATCATCAGCCTTTGGCTCAGGTCATGATCCCAGGGTACTAGGATGGAGCCCTGCATCGGGCTCCCTGCTCATCGGGGAGCCTGTTTCTCCCTCTGCCTGATACTCCCTCTGCTTGTGCTCACTCTCTCTCTCTCTCTGACAAATAAATAAATAAAATCTTAAAAAAGCAAAGAATCGTGATAAATACGGTGAATGTGATAAAGTTAGACTAGTAATCACGGTGTAAATATTCATTCATGTATGTATTTACTCACTCAGTCCACATGAATCAAGGGCCTGTTATTTCTGGTGGGACACTTCTATGGGTAGCAATGAACAAAATAAAAGTCCCTGTCTTCATAAAGCTCACATTCTACTGGGATGAGACGGCTGATAACCCAAATGCATGAGTGAAATGTAGAGTGTGTCAGATGATGATAAGTACTGAGGAGGAAAATCTAGGGAAGGAAAGGTAAAGACTTTGAGAAAAAAGGGAACTGCAGTTTGTAATGTAGGAAGGGCCTCTTGGAGAAGGGGACATTTGGATAAAAACTTGAGTGAATATTTTTGGGGGGTGGGGCATGGCGAGTGTTTGAGTCAGAGGAACAGTGGGTTAAAAGGCTCTGGGGCAGGGGTGAGCCTGATTCTAAGTGGTTCTTCTATAGGGCAGTTTCTTTTGAGCCCAGCAGACTTCTACTACGATGTGCCATAAGACAATTCAATTTTCCCACCACTTTCCCCTTTTGCAAACTATTGTGGAACTTTCTCTTTCAGCTATTTTGGCTGTTAGGTCATTTCATCTTCTACTGGAGACTCAAGACATCTTTTATATATTATATCTATCTCATTTTTCTTAAATTCTGTAATGTGTTGGTTAAATTTATTTGTCAATTTGACTGAAATAAACAATGCCCACATAGCTGATAGAACATTATTTCTGGCTGTGTCTGTGAGGGTGTTTCTGGAAGAAATTAGCATTTGATTCAGTAGACTGGAACATCCACCCTCTTCAACGTGGGTGGGCATGACCCAATCTACTTGGGCCTGAACAGAATAAAAACTCAGAGAAAGGGAAAATTTTCTCTTATTGAATAGAAATATCCATTATCTCCTGCCCATGGGCTTCGACCCTCCTGGTTCTCTGATCAATGGACTGGGACTTAACTGGTGGCCTTTTGGTTCTCAGGCTTTTGGAATCAGACTGAATTATACCACTAGCTTTCCTTGTTCTCTGGCTTGTGGATGGCAGATTGTGGGACTTCTCAGTCCCTATAATCACATAAGCCTATTTATATTATCTATCTATCTAACTATCATCATCTATTTACCTGTTTATATCCTATTGGTGCTATTTCTCTGGAGAACCCTAATACAGGTAATGAGAGTAAAGTGACATATTATTTAACACGAATATGATAGTAAACCACCACACATGCAGGCACTGAGATACAGTGACATGACTCAGGGTTAATTTGCCAATGGGATCATATGGATTATGCTTAATTTAATATATTTAAATTACTAGCAAAATCTAAATATTGAAAATCAGTAAATTTTCATAGAATGCTCATAGACTTCATGGCTCTCTTGTGTTCTGAGGAATCTCACTTTAATAAACCGGGGTGGGGGGAAGGCTTTGAATCTGGCCTTCTTATTCGTTGGCTTATGGCCATGTTTTACTAGTGGGTATGGACATACAAGATATCTCCACCTCAGCCCTTGTGACATTTGACACTTGCTTGGGGGAACTTGTGGGGTGTCTGGCTGGAAAATAAGTCCAAAACAACAATCCTCAGTCTTTTGTTGTCATACAGACCTGTGAGAGATGCTTCTATGATTTAGACTATGAACCGCCCAGATCTTCTGCCCACAATCATCAGGGCAGGGAACAGCTTTGTCAGATTTGCAGTATAGAGAGGAGATTAGAGTCTAGGCAAGTGGCATCTGCACCATTTCTGTTGTACCTCAAATCTACAGCTCAGCCAGAATGGAAGGCCTGAAAGCAAGTTTTATGATGCTGCCTCATCAGTCATGTGGCAAGACTGGTCTCAGGGTTAGGAAGAAATAGCATGTAAGGCAATGAAACTCGGGCAAAATGGCTTTTTTTCCCCATGTCCTAGGAGGCTGCACTGCTCTAGGTGACAGTTCTGAGGAAGCTCTTTTTCAAAAAGCATAATACAAGAGAGGTAAATAGGGCCCTACCATCAAAAATGAATGTAGATGGCAATATCTGTCACAGTAACTGGTGTGTATCTGACATTTAAGATAAAATTGGAAGAACTCCAAGATAGTTTGCAAAGGAACTGAGCATAGTAAAAACAAACAAACAAACAAACAAAAAACTTACTATGGCCTGGAAACATGGTTCTATATTCTTGACCAAAGTTGTTTTAGTTAATCTCTTATGGAAAAATAGGTTGCTTTGGTAGTCTCTACTGACTAATCTGGACTGTATGGAACAGCTTTAGGTTTCCATCCTTACACTTTTCTCATCAGGAGTAATTTTAGACCACCAGCCTAGTCTTCCTAACTTCTAGTGTAGACTCCCATGATAATCTAGGATACAATCTTGGCAGAATAATATGATTATTGCCCCTTAGAATAAGAACATTAATTACATATGTACAAAAATCTGTTCTTTTTTTTATTCATATTCACTGCTTTATACCCTTATGACCATGAGCAGCACTTTCCTTTCAACACACACACGTGCGCACACACACACACACACACACACACACACTACACATGTATACACATTTAAAAAACAAAACTGTCTGGAGCTCCATGGGATTAATAAATTTTTTAGTCAGGGACTCCTGAGTGACTCAGTCGATTAAGTGGCTGCCTTCAGCTCAGGTCACGATCCCAGGATCCTGAGATTGAGTCCCACATTGGACTCCCTACTGAGCAGGGAACCTGCTTCTCCCTCTCCCTGTCTGCCAGTCCCCCTGCTTCTGCATGTGTGCTCTCTATCTCTTTCTGACAAATAAATAAATAAAGTCCCTAAGGAAAAAAAAATCTTTAAAAAACAAATAGTTTAGTCAGGTCCAAGAGGTGAGAAATGGAGATTTGATATCTAAGATCTCACATCATCTTTCATTTGGGCTTTCAGAAGACCTGTGGTATCAGCACGTGCGATCACAAGGGAGCATAGCACTGGGATAAGGAGCAGGGACTCTAGAGGTTGGATTCCGTGGATAGAAATCGTGGTTCTACTAGTTGCTAGTTGTGTGACTTAATTAACCTTTGTGCCTCCATTTGCTCATCTGTAAAATGAGTTTAATAATTTTACCTAACTAATACTATTGTTATGAGAACTAACTTACATGATAATGGTGAAGCACTTAGAATGGTGCCTGGCACATAAGAAGCACCATATAACTAATAAATGGGAAAAAATAAGCAAATAAATAAATAAGGCTTATTTTAGAAAAAATAGCAAGGGGATTATCATGAGTTATGAAGACATGACAATGAAGCAGTCAGAAAGTGTTAGAATCTTGAAATAATAGCAGGTCTTCATTTTCGAATTTGTGTGGGATTTTGGTTATGCAGATGACATCGTTTTTGAGTAGAAAGCAATCAATGCCTCAAGAACTATCTGGCATTTTCTCCCCCTAAGGTGAAGCATGAGTTGTAAGAAAAAGTAATACATATTCATGATAACGCACTGATAGGTTGAGAAATCAACAACTGTTTGACATTCCTGAAATGTCTTTTTCAGTATTATCATGAAGGAGCTCAGGAATGAGCACCATTTGTAGAATAAAAACTCAGTAGACATTAATAACTGGAAAGACCCAAATGTCTTTAATTGTTGCAGGAGTGCTTGCCTTATATATTCCAAACATTGAAGATATAGATGCTGCAATGAAATGCTGCAAATGAAACACTCATTTATTCAGGGTGTTAGAGTGTTGGCAGCCGCAAGCCTTCATCTGTTCACCCTCTTTAGGAGTTGTCCTTTGATGAAGAGAACTGCTTCATCTAAGGTCATACCCCCTCCCATGTTGAACCTATACCCAATGACTGATCAATCTGGGTATAGAAAGACCTTCCCCATGCAACCCAATGTGAGACAATTCCTCAGGGCTATTCCAGATCTTTGTAGTAATTGCTTCTCAATTCAATTTTTCCTCTACCAATCCTGCTACTTCTACTCTCCCGTAGTTATTAATACCCAAAACACTCCCCAATAAGCCTCCCATGTGCAAATTGCTGTCAGAGTCTCATTCTTGGAAACTTGACCTGTGACAGGTACCCATTGAGTAGAGTGTATAGCAGTTACAGTGATATGAAACCAGGAGCATTCTGATATCTAATTACCCTTTTGCAGGGGGATACCTTTATGTGTTGCCATCTTCTTTAAGAGCTTCCTTAATTTCTTCAACAAGGTCATCATCTGTTGGTACCTGGATCAGACTTCATCAAAGCACCTGGCTATAGTCAGAATCCAAGAATGCGCTATCTCCATGGAACAATGACCAAGTCCAGGGTGAATAGAATTGTCCAACCAAAAGTCTTACACTTAAACTGATCTTTGATGAATGGGTATTTAAATGATTCCAATTGTAATTTTTTTTTTTCCAATTGTAATTGTTAAGTAACAGGGAAATGATATTGGGTGAAGTCAAATCATGGAATACTTTCCCCTCAGAAAATGAACCAAGGAGTTTATGGAACACCAAAGAAAGAGTGTAAGTGCTGTTTCAATCCCTTGTTTTTCGAAGTGTTCATGTGATTGCATAATCAGCGTAGCCAAGAAAGCTTGGACAATCTGTTTTATTCAAATATACCTTGTCTGATTAGATGTTAAAGATCTTCTTTATTTTTCATCTTAAGCTTAGAGGAACAGGTACGTTTTTATTCTTAATGTGAGGTGGGTCAAGATCTGGATCCAGGTTAAATGGATTTGTTTATCTGTGTGAGTTCCTAAGGTCTCACACAGTGCCTTGAGAATGCTATTACAAAATCCCTAAAGAAATGTAATTCTAACAGAACTAATGGCTTGAACATGGATACTCAGTATGATAAACCAGGCAGGTCCCAAGTTTTCTTGCTGTGCTCTTTTATAACAATGCAAGGTAGCAAACAGTATGGGTATATTGGATAAATACTTACTGAGCACATAAAAGAATAGGGATGGTAGCAGTTAATTATGCAACTTCAATGTAGATTGTAGCAGCATGCTGCATTCATAGAAAAGTTATCATTGTTATTTTGATGAATACTTGGTAATTCTAACAGCATTGGCAAAATGGCATTTCAAAAAAAAAATCAGAGAAATGTTATTACCAGTTATGGATTCCGCACAGCAGAGACACCTCCATTTTGAATTTAAAGCCATATTGCACATTACCGCAAATGCCACATGGTGAAGAAACAAGTTGGTCCTGAAGCCAGGTCATGTGACCTGCTCTTGTGGCTCCTGAACTGCATTTAGCGGCCTTCAATTGCTGTACTCTTTCAGAGACAGTCCAGGTTCAGGTACAATGTGCATTTAGCATCTTCAAGTGAGCACACCTCCACGTACTGGGATGGTTGTCATGTATGATCAATATACCTCCTTGTGTTAGGCCAGTCCAGATGACAAAGGATCCCTGTGCATGCCTTATGTACAATGCTTATTGCACAAAACAAACTGCGTTTCCCCTCTGACCCCTGCCCTCAATAGATTTCATACTATATCGAAAGTTATTTCAAATCTTGGTGAAGAATGGGTCTCTCTTGATGGATACTTTTCTTGGGCCTCAAAAATTATGAAATTTTATTCCATCAAGAACCACCATTGGATTGCTTTGTTGTAGACTCAATGCATAAGACATGCCTTCATATATTATGAAAGGACACTCTCTTAAATTACAGTGTTAAAATAAATGACACAGTACTGTGAGGTAAACAGCAATTCCTTTACCAGATTGATTCTGTTTGTGACATTTAAGTCTCTAAACCATGACTGATTGTGCTGGGAAGGAGGGTGTGGCAGACTACATTTTTCAAAAATGGCCCACTCCACATGCTATTCTACAATGTGACCTCACCACCACCCCGGTGGCAGGTGGAGTCTCTTTCTCTGCCTTTTGAAGCTGGGTAGGCCCTGTGAATGCTTTGATCTTTAGAATATGGCAAAAGTGACATGGTGCCAATTCTAAGTGTAATCATTAGTTGGTTTGGCAAATTCTTCTTTCTGCATCTTAGAAGCCAGCAGCCAGGATTGAGATGTAACCATCCTGAAACTACCATACTGTGAGAGGCCCAAGCCACACAGATGTTGAGATTCCATGTGAAGGGAGATGGAGAGGGAGGGAGGAAGAGAGAGAGGGAGAGACAGAGAAAGAGAGAACAAAGCACCAACCATGTATGTGAAGTCACCTTGGAAATAGTTTACCCCAACTAGTGCCACATGAATTCAAGAAGGGCCCAGCTGAGGCCCTTCCTGGATTCTGGATTCATAAAATCATGGTCAAAATAAAACAACAATTTCTTCCATCCACAAAGGTTTGTATTAGTTTGTTACATAGCTATCTATAACTGAAACAAATGGATTTGCTAATAACCTGATTAATTAATCAACTATGCTGGTGAGTATGGGAGGTTAAATGCATTTTCAAGGCCATGGTGCCATATGCAATCTGCCTGTATTTGGGCTCTGCCACTTAAGAGGTCTATAATGTTGAGCAACCCATGACTCAGTTCTCTCATCTGTAAAATGGAGGTAATAATAATCACTGCCTCACCAGGGTATTCTGGAGGTGGAATTAATGAAAACTTACAACTGTGCCTGGAACTTTAGGAAACCCTTACATTGATTTTTGCTATTATTACTGTGATGTGGAGCTGGGCCTCAACAGTGTTGACTGGTACACTGCCCTTCTGTTTCACACAGTGGGAGTGAACCCATAGAGGCAGACAGAATGGAGACTAAATCCTAGATCAACCATATATGTGGGATTCTGGAACCTTCTCTGGGCCTCACGTTTCCCATCTGGGGTGGGTGGAGAGTAAGACTTCTCAAGGTCGGGAGCATTAGATGAACTCACCAAGTAAAGTGCCAGGCTCAGAGACTGCCAGACAGTTCCTGTTTGGTAATTATGGATCCCCCTCAACACCTCAGCCTCCCTTTTGATTCCACGCATGATGAATTGATTCTCAGCACAAGAGAAGAAGGAGCTGACTGGTTTTCAGTTCTGCAGCAATGTTAAACACAGAGTGTACTCAAGTTTCAGGGTGAAGCCCTAGTTCGGTTGTTTTCAAGAAATACCTGGAAGTGTATATATTTACGAGAATAACCTGCTGATAGCCAGGTTTTTGTTTGTTTGTTTGTTTGTTTGTTTGTTTTTGTTTTTGTTTTAACAGGGTGCTCTTCTTGTCATACAAAACTCTATGGTTTGGGTAGCAGAAAGTGGCTGCGGATGAAGGGCATCAGTTATCAATTACAACTCCAAGCTATCAGTCAAAACATGTGTTGTTTCCTATGCCCCAGGCAACCAAAGGCATCAAACTAACAAGAGCTCAGAGGAGCAGATAAACATGAATGTTGAGCTACAATGTTCCCAGAACACACAGAACAACAGCAGCCCCTATTCCCACCAGCTCACTCCGGTGGTATCCGATAGAGCAGGAAACATAGAGGTGGTGGTCGAGGAGGAGTGGGGCCCCCCAAATCCCATGATTGGAACTGATATAAACTCAAAATGGAATGTAAATACTGATTCTGCTGTGGGGAGGAAACAGAACCTTATCAGAACAAAGGCAAGAGAGCTGAGCAAGTTATTTCTGGAGACTTGCCCCCTGGACAAAAGCAGTGAGAAAACTTAGAGTGATGTCTGCTCATGAGAAAATAATGGGAAAGTCAGAAAAAAATAGAGAAGTAGATCAGAATAAATCACCTTTTAAGTGAGCAGAGTCAGGGACCAGAAAGGACAAAATTCCTAATATCTGTTTTAGATCAGCGTGGGAAACTAGTTCATTTTAACCTGTCATTGTGTATAAATCACTCTTCAATCTTGGTGAAGGCAGGATTTCTTCTTCTAATACATCATATTCACCTGCAAATGGGTTACCATAAAACTATAATGGTGGTTTTTGCTAAGGAATATGTCAAAAGTATAAGGATCTCCGCCACCCCACCCCCCAAGAAGATAGGTGTGAGGGGAGAGTGTGAAACATATTCTTAAAGGACATTAAAGCACAATATATAGGGAAAAATAAAGGGAAATGTTCTAGCATAGTGTAGAGAGTTTTAACTGATGGTAGAGTGAGCTCTGAATTCCAGATTCCTCAATTAGAAGTAATCTAGTGACCTCTACCCTACATCAAGATCCCAATAAATCATATAATAAATGGTATTTATTGAGTATCGACTGTGTGCTGGGCCCTACTCCTCTTTTAAAATGCAAGGCTTTGCTTAATCTGCATAATAACCCTAAGATGCAGGAACTATTTTTGATCCTCAGTATGTAGTAAATAATTTGAGACAAGAAATGAACTTATTTGCCCAAAGTCACACCACTACTTAAGTGGTTGAGTCAATATCTGAATTGAAATCTCCTTGATGACAGAGTCAAAACTCCCAGGCTCTATACTCCATTACTCTTAACTTATGCTCTATTACTCTTAACTCTAGGTAATATTGATATACTCCTGAGGAATTCACCAACATGATTATCTAGAATAGATTATCCCATGTCTTCAGTAACTTTTACTTTCTATATTCTGTAACTATAGAGTAAATAAAACAAAGAAATAAATGAAGTCCCTATTTACCAGAACAGAAGGAGACAGGGCAAATATTTTGGGACAGAATCAAGCATATTTTATACTATTTGAGCACCTAACTGACTAGTTACCTCCTACATAGAGAAGATACACAACAAATATCGTTCATTGACTGACAACCACTGACTGATCTTGGAAGAAGTGTTGTTGTTGTTTACTAGGCTTCTTCTTTTTTTAAATTTCTTTTCAGTGTTCCAGAATTCATTGTTTATGCATCACACCCAGTGCTTCATGCAATACATGCCTTCTAAACAAAGTAAGTTAAATGCCTGTCAGTCAATGAACAATATTTGTTGTGTATCTTCTCTAAAAGGGTTCCCAGTGGTCCTGCCCTTGGTATTCATACCTTTTGTGTAATTCCTTCTCCAGTGTAGGCTGTTCCCTGAAAACTGAATCCTGCCAATAACTATGTGAGTGAGCTTGGAGACTGATCTTTCCCAAGGTGAGACTGTAGTCCCAGCTGGCATCCTGATTGAGGCTTGGTGACAGATCTTGAGTCTAAGGACCCTGTCTAGCTGCTCCCAGATTCCTGACCCACAGAAAGTAGGAGATAATAAATGCTCATGGTTTGAAGCCACTAAATTGTGGGAGTGATTTGCTAAACAGCTATAGATAACTAATACAGCACCCCTGTATTCTTGTGATGATCAAAGTGTGGCAGGGCATAGGTGTTTCCATTTAAGAAAGTCCATGAGGGGAGGGGCGGGTGGAAATCTCACAGGAAATCTCATTACCCCGGCAAAACGGGTGACTGTTTTCTTATGCCCAGTGTAAACAGTAGCTAATAGTCCTGAGGGTTCTGAGCCCACAAATTTTCTCAATTAAAAGAGGAATTCAGTGTTGAGGGAGACATAGGTGGTGGGCTGCTCACATGGCCTTTGGTCCAGGAATTGTACCATGGTGGCTTTTTGTCATTCCCAGGGTAGAGGGAGTTGGGGGGGGAGTGTTGCTTCAGGACTGAGTGGAAGGGACAGTAGGGAGAGTTATTACTTAGTTTTTGGCAAGACAGATGGTGGCAAAGGTAGGCCAGCTAGATGCCCTGCTTCCAGCCAAATGGAAAGAACATCACTTGGCTTTCAGCTACTTTCAGCAGGAGAAATATTAATGGGAGAGCAAATTGAATACTTAGCACTGGTTAAATTCTCCATTCTTTTCAAGAAAGCCTCTGCCATGATGTTATCTTACTGACACCTCTCAACAACCTACTCAGATAGGCAGGAAAGGCATTGTTTTATGTTTGATGGAGTAAAAGGGTTGTTTTTTGTCTTTTGTTTTTCTGATTCCTGCTTTGGATTTAAAAAATACTATGTGAGTGACTGTCAGAGAAGTGAGTCTTCTGATATCACAAGACCACTGGGCAGCAGAAGCAGGGTGAGAGCCAAGTGCTCCTTTCCCCAGTGCTGAGCCTTTTCTTCCCCCTGCCCCTCTCCTACTGCTCAGACATTCTCCCTAGTGAACACATCTTTCCTGACCTGGGAATATAGAAGCCCTACTTCAGAGGTAGTACCCCTGAGCCTCCATGGGCAATTGAGGTCCTTCTTGTAACTTGTTCCTATAGCAGCACTTCTGTAAACTTGACATGGGCAGAGTCATCTAGGAATGGAGTTCGTGGTCAGATTCACAGGCCCCAACTCCCAGAGATTCTGATGAATTAGAACTGGACTGAGGCCCAAGACTGTATTTTATCCCCAACTACTTCCAAGGGATTTTTAAAAAATGATTTTCTTTATATTTGAGAGGCAGAGACTGAGAGAGCACAAGCGTTGGGGGTTGGGGGTGGCAGCAGAGGGAGGGGGAGAAGCAGGCTCCCCACTGAGCTGGGAGTCCCATGTGGGGCTCAATCTCAGGACCCTGGGATCATGACCTGAGCCGAAGGCAGACGCTTAACTGGCTGAGCCACCCAGGCACCCCCTTCCATGGGGCTTTAATAAATGCTGCCTGACAACCTCCTTATCAGTACCATGCTGTGGCAAAGAGCTAGAAGGCATATGTGAGCACTCTCATGAATATGCCCAAAGAGGAATCTCTTGCGTTATGTAGTACACTGTCTTCTAAAAGGTTGTATGTGTATCACATTTTATAGCTCACCTCACATGTGAAATGCTTTACATCCATGTAGTATTTTTCTTCAGGGAAAGGACTGTACCTCTAGAGGTGGTTTTATCCTCAGCACCTAGGCACAATGCCCGGTGCCTAACTTTGGTTGAATTAAACATTGGTCCAATGACTGACTATTCAGTTAGCTCAAAGAAGGGGTAGGTTTATGTATAGCTTGATGACAAGACAAAGACTTGCTCACATCTTAACATTGTTCACTCTTATCTCTACTTGACGATTTGAAAAGCACTTCTCTTACCTGGCAATTCAGAAGGATGAAAGACAAAATATAAGATGGATCCTGAAATAGCCCTGTGAATGAGAAGCTTCTAGAAACATGGTTACCTTAGTCTCGGGATCTTTCTAACCTGAGAAGTTATAACCTCAGCTTTGCCAGGAGACTGTGTGATCTATTACATTTGTAATTCCAAGAGAAGGAGAAGAGACATGATAAATGGAACCAATACAAGGTCTCAGATTTCCCTTTCACAAATAACAGAGAAGATGAACTTTGTTCCTGAATCAACGAATTACAACATATTGTTTAGCACATGAATTAGAATCTCAAGAGCTGTGAAACAGAGGTACACGGACTCACTAGGACAGAAGCTGGTGAGGGTTTGTCTGGCCCAACTTAAGAGATCAAAGTACAGCAGATTTTTGGTAAGGCTTTGGTACACCTCTGAACCAGGCATTTTTCCTGAACTGCTAAATGGAGGTTTTCAGCCGATTTGTTTATGTGACAGCTTGCCTGTTAACAGAAAAATATTGATTCCTCTGGTTTAGCAATGAGGCTCCTAAAACATTTCATCCCTAAAGTCATAAATTGGTAATAAAAAAAATTAAGCTTCCCCAAGGAGTTTGCTTGGCCTCCAATGTTTGGTTGGACAAGCACAGATATTTTTCCTGATTTTGCTGTTAAAAGCCAGACTTGCTGCTTTCTCTAGTTTGACTTATTGGGTAAGCCTTTCGAACAATGGAACTCGTTTTATCTTAACCTCAATGATGATATACATCTCAGCAGTAAATTTTTAAATAGCTGCGTTATATATGCTGAATAAATGATGAACCCAATTGTGCTTTCAGCTATCCTTATAGAGCATCTGGAAGGTAATCAGGGTCAAGACTGAGAGACAGAAGGATAGGGAGGGAGAAAGATTTAATATATGTCATATTCTGACAAGTTGGAGAACTGTTGATTTACACCAAACGAGGCTTAAAAAACCCAAAACCATCATTTGTGGTAAAAATCATTGGGGACACACTCCCCAAACACCAAGAAGGGTCTTGTGAACATTTATGTAAGTACGCATTACCAACACATAACAAAGTTGACAAGATATAGGCACAGATCATAATAGCTCACATTGTACTTGGTTTCCAAAGCCCTTGCCTCATTTCAATATCATTATAGTCCTTTTCCGGTAAGAGTTAAGATCCTTCTGTTTTTGCTTTTTAGTCGTAAGTGGCTTTTGGGGGCATTATTGACATACAATAAGCTGCACGTATTTAAAATATATAGTTTTGTAAGCTTTGACATACACCTACACCTGTGACACCATTACCACAATCAAGACAGTTAACATATGCATCACCCCCAAAAGTTTCTTGGTGCCCCTTTATCATCTCTCTCCCACCCCTCCAACCCCTCTCCCAACCAACCTAGTAGCAGATTGCTATCTGTTTTCTTTTTCTTGTCAATGTTTTATTTATTTATTTGTGAGACAGGGAGAGAGAGAGGCAGAGGCA
Source organism: Mustela nigripes (assembly GCF_022355385.1). Lineage (NCBI taxonomy): Eukaryota > Metazoa > Chordata > Mammalia > Carnivora > Mustelidae > Mustela > Mustela nigripes. The sequence goes on from NC_081575.1 coordinate 86,883,866, forward strand.
AAGGGAGAAACAGGATCCCCACAGAGCAGGGAGTCCGATGTAGGACTCGATCACAGGACCCCAGGATAACAATCTGAGCCAAAGGCAGACGCTTAACCAACTGAGCCACCAAGGAGCCCTGGCATCTGTTGTCTATCACCATAGATAACTTTGCACATTCTTAAATTTTCTGTGAATGGAATCATGAGCTTTGTATTCATTTTTGTTGTTGTTGGGGTTCTTTAACTCAGCATAATTATCTTGAGTTTCATCCATGTTGCTGCATATATCAAAGTTCGTTCCTTTTCATTGTCTAGTAGTATTCTATTGTATGGCCATAATACCAGGTTGATGCTTTGAGGACACTTGGGTTGTTTCCAATTTGAGCTTATTATAATTAAAGTTGCGATGAACATTCATGCACAAGTCTTTGTATGAATATGTGCTTTCTTTTCCTTAGCGTAAGTGCTTCCGCATGAATTGCTTGGATCATATAGTAGGTTTGTGTTTAATTTCTTAAGAAACTGCAGAAATGTTTTTCAACATGTTCATATCATTTATATTCTCAGCAGCACTGTATGAAAGTTTCAGTTGCCTCTATTCACACCCAATCTTGGTATGGTCAGTATCATTTCAATGTAATTTTAATCTAATATAATAGATGCAGAGTTGCATCTCTTGGTGGTTTTAATTTGCATTTCCTTACTGACTAATTATGTTGAACATCTTTTCCTATGCTTATGTGGCATCAGTATACATTTGGTGAGATGTCTATGAAAATCTTTTGCCCATTTTTTTAATTGGGTGGTTTGTTTTGTTATTATTGAATTTTGAGAGGTTTTGAAAAATTTATTCTGAGCACAAGTCCTGAATCAGACATATGTTTTACAAATATTTTCTCCCAGTCTGTGGTTTGTCTTTTCATTCTCTTAACAGTGTCTTTTGAAGAGCAGAAGTTTTTAATTTTGTTGAAGTCCAGTTTGCCAATTTTTAATAGATGTTTTTGCTATATTATTGTAAGAAATCCTTACCTCATCCAAGATCACAAAGATTTTCTCTATTTTTTAAAATATTTTATTCATTTTATTTGTCAGAGAGAGAGAGAGCACAAACAGAGGGAGCAGCAGGCAGAAGGAGAAGCAGGCTGCCCATTGACCTGGGGTTCATGACATGAGCCAAAGGTAGACGCTTAACCAACTGGGCCACCCAGGCATCCCTCCTCTAAATTTTCTTCTAGATAGTTTTCATTTTTTATTTATGTCTAGGATCCTTGTTGAGTTAAATTTTGTATATGGTATGAGATATGGACTGAAGCTCTTTTTGGAAGGCACACAGTTTTATAGTTGTTCCAGACTGTTTGTTGAAAAGACTATCTTTCTCCTCTGAATTACCATTATACCTTTGTCTAAAATCAGTTATCCAAATTGGTTTGAGTGCATTTTTGAATTCTGTTTCGTTGATCTCTTTGTCAATCTTGGTGTAATCCTATATTGTCTTGATTACTATAGCTTTAAAATAACTCTTGAAATCAGGTAGTATCTGTCCTCCAAAATTATTTTTCTTCAAAGTTGTCTTGGCCATTCTGGGTCCTTTGCATTTCCATATGAATTTTAAAATTTTATTTTCATTTTCTACAAAAAAGTCCTGTTGAGACTTTGATTGGGATTACATTAACTCTAGACAAATTTAAGGGGGATTTGGATCTTAATTATATTAAGTCTTCTGACCCACAAACGAGGCATATCTCTCCATTTATTTAGGTCTTGTTTAACTTCCCTCAGCAATGTTTTTTAAGCTTTGGTGTACAAGTCTCTCACATCTCTTGTCAGATGTATCCCTGAGTGCTTCATATTTTTGAGGCTATTTTAAATGTTACTGCTTATTTAAGTTCAATTTCTGATTGTTGCTGGTATTTAGGCATTCAATTGATTTTTGTATATTGATTTCATGCTCTGAAATTCTGCTAAACCTATGTTTTAGTTCTAGCAGCTTTTTTTATAGATGTAATCATATTTTTTTACACAGACAACCACGCTAAGAATAAAGAGTTTCACATCTTCCTTTCCGATCCAAATACCTCTTATTTATTTTCCATGTTTGATTGTACCAACTAGACCACCAATCCAATGTTGCATAGAAGTCATAAGAACAAACACTCTTGTCTTGTTGCTGATCTCAGAGGTAAAGCATTTAATCTTTCACTATTCAGTAGAATGTAAGTAGTAGATTTTTTTGTACATGCCATGTTCATTTTCTGTTGCTGCATAATGAATAAACCCTAAGCATAGCATCTTAAAGCAACAAACATTTATTTAAGATTGTATTTATTTGAGAGAGGGAAAGTGAGCAAGAGAGAGAGAGAGAGAAAAAGAGAAAGAGAGAGAGTGAGAATGCACAAGTAGGGGGAGGGGCAGAGGGAGAAGCAGGCTCCCCGCTGAGCAGGGAGCCCAACCTGGGCCTCAATTCCTGGACACCAGGATCATGACCTGAGCCAAAGGCAGACATTAACCGACTGAGCCACCCAGGTGCCCCTGGCAATGAACATTTATTATGTCACCATTTCCATGGGTCAGGAATCTAGACATGGCTTAGCTGGGTGCATCTGCCTCAAGGCTTCTCACAAGACTGTGATCAAAGAATTGTGGTGGCTGTTGTTACATCCAAAGTCTGAGCACAGGGAAGATGTGCTTCCAAGCTTATTCATGTGGTTGTTGGCAGGATTCATATCCTCACAGGCTGTTTGATTGTGGGTGTCACTTCCTCTTTAGATATTGACCTGGGGACTTCATCAGTCCTTTGCCACATGGGGCTTTCCATAGGCAGCTCAGCTTCCCTCAGAAAAAGACAATGAGAGAGCATGAGAGGGGAAGCAAGATTAAAGGCACATTCGTTTTGTAAACTAATTCAGAAGTGACATCTTATCACTTTTGCAGGATTCTATTTGAAAAAAATGTGAGTCATCACTGAGTCTGGCCCATACTTATGGGAAGGGCTTATAGAGGAGACAGGGAACATGGGAAGCCATCTTAGAGTCCACCTACCACAATGCCCTCTATAAAGTCGAAGAAGTCACCTTCAGTTCTTTGTTTGCTAAGAGTTTTTATCAAAACTGTATGTTAGATCATGTCAAATGAATTTTACTTCATGTGGTTTCTTTTTTAGTTTGTTCATATAGTGACTTTTAAAAAAAGATTTATTTATTTGAGAGAGAGAGAGAGAGAATGAGGGAGAGAGAGAAAGAGGTTGGGAGGGGCAGAGGGAGAGAGAATCCCGAGCAGACTGCACTCAGTGTGCAGAGCCCAACGTGGGGCTCGATTGAATAACCCCAAAATCACAACCTGAGCTGAAACCAAGAGTAGGTCACTTAACCAAGTGTGCCACCCAGGTGTCCCTGTATGATGACTTTTTAAGGCTTGTTTACACTGATTTGGTTTTCAAATGTTAAACCAAAACTGTATTCCTGAGATGAATATCACTTGCTCAGGATATATTATCCTTTTTATATATTGCTTGATTCTACTTGATAAAATTTTGTTTATAATCCTTACACCTGTGTTAATGCTTTACAAGAGCTATCGGTCTGTAGGTTTTTGTTTGTTTGTTTTCTCATAATTTGTTTGGCTGGTTTTGGTGAGAGGATGTTGGCCTCATAACACCAGATGGAGAATAGTCCTTCCTCTTCAGTTTTTGAGAAGAGTTTGTGTAGTACTGGTATATTATTACTTCTTTCCGTATTTGGTAGAATTTATCAGTGAAGCTATTTGGGCCTAGAGTTTTCTTCTCGGAAAGGTTTTTAACTACAAATTCAGTTTTTCTTGTGGATATAGGTCTATACAGTCTATCTACATTTTAGTAAATAAACATGGCAGTTTGTGTCTTTCAAGGAATTTTTCCATTTCGTCTAAGTTTTCAAATTTGTTAGCATTTCTCTCTTAACCTTTTAATATATGTAGGATCTGTAATGTCATCTCTCTTATTCCCAATATTGGTAATTTGTGTCTTGTCTCTCTTTTTCTGGCAATATATTTTTCAATTCTGTTGTTTTATTTTTCAAGTAAAGAATTATTTCTAGTGTTTTGTTTTCTATTTTATTGATTTCAGCTTTGACTTTCTTCTGCTTACTGTGTTCTTATTTTCTAGTTTCTAAAGGTGAAGTTTAGGTCATGATTGAGTCTATCTTTTTTTAAAAGATTTTATTTATTATTTATTTAGAGCATGAGTCAGGGGAGGGACAGAGGGAGAGGAAGGATCTCAAGCAGACTCTGTGCTGAGCTCATAGCCCAACACAGGACTCAATCTCACAACCCTGAGATGATGACCTGAGCTGAAATCAAGAGTCCCTCATTTAAGCAACTAAGCCACTCAGGCTCCCTTGAGACAATCTAATATAAACATTTAGTGCTATAAATTTCTTTCTAGGCACCACTTTGGCAACCGCCCATGAATTCTAATTTTCATTTTCATACAGTATAAAATACTTCATAATTTCTCTTTTGATTTCTTCTTTTATCCATGGATCATTTAAAAGTGTGCTGTTATGTAGTTTCAAAATATTTGGGGATTTCACAAATATTTCTGTTACTGGTTTTTAATTTCATTGTGGTTAGAGAATCTAATTTGTAAAACTTACATACTTTTAAATTATTGACACTTGTATTATGGTCAAGAATATGGTCTCTCTTGACAAATGTTCCTTGTGTTCTGAAAAGGGAGATGGTTTGATGTTCTTATTGAATGGACGGTTCTATAAATGTCAGTCAAGTAAAGTCATTTGATGATGTTGTTTAAGTCTTCTACATTCTTGCTGATTTTCCATCTACTTGTATCAATTATTGAGAGGGAAGTATTAAAATCAACTATAATTGTGTATTTGTCTATTTCTGCTTACAGCTCTATCAGATTTCACTTCATGATTTTAAAAACTGGTTTATTAGGTCAATAAATGATTAGGATTGTTGTGTCCTCCTGAGGCATTAATCCTGTTTTCATTATATAATGGTCTTTTCTATCCCTGGTACTATTCTTTGCTCCAAAGTCTACTTTGTTATTAATATAGCTACTAAAGCTTTCTTTTGACTAATGTTAGTATAATTATCTTTTACCATTCTTTTACTTTTAACTTTTGGTGTTATAATATTTAAATTGTATTTCTGTTGGTGAACTTTAAGTGGGTCTTGTTTTCTTTGTCAATCTGATAACCTGCCTTTTAACTGGATTGTTAGATCATTTACATTTAATGGGATTATTGACATTCTTTGGTTTACAACTATCATCTTGCTATTTGTTTTCTAATTATTCATCCCATCTGTTCTTTCTTCCTATTTTCCCTCTTTGTCTGCCTCCTTTGTATTGAGTTTTTAAACTTTATTTTACATCCTTTGTTGACTCATTAGCTATAACTTTGTTTTATTGAATTATTAGTTGCTTTAGGATTTATACCATGCATCTTTCACTCATCACAGACTACCTTTATATGATATATCACTTCATACAGTATAAAAATCCTACAATAGCATAGTTCTATTTCTCCCTTCCCATCTTTTATGATATGGTTGTCATATGTTTATGTTTAAACCTCTATTATACATTGGGTTTTTTTAAGCTTGTTTGTGTTGTTTTTTTTAAGTAATCAATTATCTTTTCAGGAGAGTTAAATCATAATTAAGATTCTTACAATTTACCCAGGTAGTTACAATTTCTAGTGTTTTGCAGTCTTTTGTATAGGTCCACATGTCTTTCCGGTATCATTTTCCTTCTGCCTGAAGACTTCTTTTAATATTTCTTATACTGATGATATGTTGGTGATTAATTATTTCAATGTTATATCTTTAAAAGTTGTTATTTTGCCTTCATTTTTGAAAGATGATTTTGACTACACATCGAATTGTAGGTTGACAGGATTCTTTTTTTTGGCACTTTAAAGATGTTTTCCCTTTGCCTTGGAGTTTGTATTGTTTCTGACAACAAATATGATGTCATCCTTACCTTTATTCTGCTGTACATAACATGTCATATTCTCTCTGGTTGCTTGTAAGATTTTCTCTTTATTATTGATTTTGATCAATTTGATTATTTTTTTTTTTTTATTTTTTTATAAATTTGATTATTATGCACTTTGGAATAGTTTCCTTATTTTCTTTATGTGTGGGGGGGTTGTTCATTCAAATTCTTAGATTTCTGGCTTTATAGTTTTCATGATATTTGGAAAACTTATACCTAGTGTTTCTTCAAGATTTTTTTCTCCCCCACCACAAAGGACTCTAATTACATATCCTTTGTGTTGCTTAAAGTTGTCCTACAACCCATTAATGCTCTTTTCTTCCTTCCTTCATTTTTTTCTTCTTCCTTTTTTTCTCATTCTTTTCTTTTTTCTTTTTCTTTCTCCTGAACCTTTTTACTTTATGTTTTTCATTTTGGATAGTTTCTATTGCTGTGTTCTAATATTCACTGGTCTTTACTCTTGCTATTTCTAATCTTCTGTTAATCCCATTCGGTATTTTTTTTTTTTTTCTCAAACATGGTAGTTTTCGTGGTAACATCCATGTTTTCTTGAGTATGAAAATTTGATTTTTTAAAATATTTCCTGTTTATACACATAAAATATAGTAATAATAGCTACTTTAGAGTTTTTATCTGCTAATTCTAATATCTGTGTGCCAACACTGGGTTGGATTTGACTGAGTGATTGATTATTCTCATTCTGGGTCTTCTTTTCTTTTCTTTCTCTCTTTC
>NC_081575.1:86890586-86935377 GCF_022355385.1 Mustela nigripes
TCTTTCTTTCTTTCTTTCTTTCTTTCTTTCTTTCTTTCTTTCTTTCTTTCTTTTTTTGCCTGCCTTGCAATCTTTGATTTGATGCCAACCATTTTGAATTTTACCTTGCTGGGTTTTGGGTATTTTTATATTCCTGTAAGTATTCTTCAGTTTTGCTCAGGAATGTAGCTGTATTATTTGAAAATAGTTCAGTCATTTCAGGTAGTGTTTTAATGATTTGTTAGGTAGATCTAGAGCTAATTTTCCTGGCTTAGTGTGAGTATTAGGCACAGCTGTCTCTGATTCTGTCTGACGGTTCTTTTCCCCTCAGATGGTTTGTTCACACATATGCTTTGATCAATACTCTCCTAAATATTTGAGTGGAAATTTTTGAAGATTATCACAGAACTCTCTCATTGTGTACCTCTCTTCTCTCTAGTATTCTGACCAGCTAACTCTAGTTACTTTAGTCCCCCCAGACTTTCAGGTATGTCTCCCCAACTCAGGGAGACCACGAGGCTCTGCCTGAATTCCCCTTTCTGCACCTGGAAACACTCTCAAATAGTACAACCTGGAAACACTCTCAAACAGTAAGGTGGGATTGTGATAGGTTTCATTTCATACTTTTCCTTCTCTCAGGGATCACTGTCCTTCATTGTCTGATTTTCAGTGACTTGAACACTGTTGTTTTAAATATTTTTTTCTGGTTTCTGTGATTGTTTCAGGCAGGAATATAAATCTGGTCCCTCTCGCTCTACCCTGACTAGAAGTGGAAATACGATCATCCCATTTTAAAATGAAGAAATGATCTCAAGAGGACTTAGTGTTATAGTAAGTGGGAGAGCTAGAATTCATGCCCAGTTCTTTCCACCTCTACTCCAAAAAACATCATCTTAGAAGTATCTATATGGCTGGGGAAACTGCAGGACTTCCATCCTCCCCTTCCCAGTCTATGGCTTTAAAAAAAAATTATTTATTTTTTTAAATTTCTTTTCAGTGTTCGAGAATTCATTGTTAATGCAGCACATCCGGTACTCCACGCAATAGGTGCCCTCTATAATACTCACCACCAGGCTCACACAACCTCCCACCACCCTCCCCTCCAAAACCCTCAGTTTGTTTCTCAGAGTCCACAGTCTCTTATGGTTTGTCTCTCCCTCTGATTTTCCCCAACTCACTTCTCTCCATCTCCCCATATCCTCCATGTAATTCCTTATGCTCCACAAGTAATTGAAACCATATGATAATTGACTCTCTCTGCTGGACTTATTTCATGCAGCATAATCTCTTCCAGTCCCATCCATGTTGATATTCATCCAAGTTGGATATTCATCCTTTCTGATGGAGGCATAATACTCCATAGAATTTATCGACCATATCTTCTTTATCCATTCATCTGTTGAAGGGCATCTTGGTTCTTTCCACAGTTTGACAACTGTGGCCATTGCTGCTATGAGCATTGAGGTACAGATCGCCTTTCTTTTCACTACATCTGTATCTTTGGGTAAATACCCGGTAGTGCAATTGCAGGGTCATTAGGATAGCTCTATATTTAATTTCTTAAGGAATCTCCACACTGTTTTCCAAAGTGGCTGCACCAACTTGCATTCCCGCCAATAGTGGAAGAGGGTTCCCCTTTCTCCACATCCTCTCCAACACTTGTTGTTTCCCATCTTGTTAATTTTGGCCATTCTAACTCGTGTAAGGTGGTATCTCAATGTGGTTTTGTTTGGAATCTCCCTGATGGGTAGTGATGATGAACATTTTTTCATGTGTCTGTTAGCCATTTGTATATCTTCTTTGGAGAAGTGTCTGTTCATGTCTTCTGGCCATTTTTTGATGTGATTATCTGTTTTGTGTGTGTTGAGTTTGAGGAGTTCTTTATAGATCTTGGATATCAGCCCTTTGTCTGTACTGTCACTTGCAAATATCTTCTCCCATTCCATGGGTTGCCTTTTTGTTTTGTTGACTGTTTCCTTTGCTGTGCAGAAGCTATTGATCTTGATGAAGTCCCAAAAGTTCATTTTCGCTTTTGTTTCTTTTGCCTTTGGAGACATATCTTGAAAGAAGTTGCTGTAGCTGATGTTGAATAATTGTTCATTTATGTTTAATCCTTAATTTTGTTTGTTTGTTTTTAGAAGTAAAGGTGAGCAACTATTTAGGACTGTATATCTACTTTCCATCTCTCTTTTCAGAGAGAATAGTGTCCTTAAAGAGCTGCATTTTTAAATGCCTAGTATTTGTTGTAAATCAACAGATTATCTTTCTCTCTGTGTTTGAAACTTGCATAAACATTCAGCTTCTGTTGTTATTTCTTAGGCTCACTTATAGGTCATATACTTGCCCAGTTCAGAACCTTTGATTCTTCCTCTGGAAGAGTACTCTTTTGTCATTCTATCCGTCAAATTCTGTCCCTCATTTCAACCCCATCCCAAGGTCTATTTCTACTGGGAAAACTTCCCCACCTACGCAATTTCTACCTCTCTAAAATCATGCTAGGTTTGTTTGGACAAGATGCTCCTGAGGTCTGTTCCAGCTCTGAAGTAAGGTTTGTGGGGTCTAATATTACTCTCTCCCCTCTCTAAATTACACCATTTGGCATAAATTCATTCTGAATTATATTCTAACTTTGTGCCATATATCCTATGCACTCTGTCTGGCAAGTTGCCCATCATCAGTAAGTTCCAAATAAATCTTGTTGAAAGAAATGATGAATGGCATTTTTTCCCTAGTAATTCAGTGTATGCCCTTTTTTCCTTCTTAACCAGAAAGTAAGTTTCCTGAGGGCAGAGCTAATGTATTTTCCTTATTTGATATTACATACAGGACCTCCGCTATGTCAGAGGTATTGCTGCGTGTTTGCAAGGACTCTGATTCCAGAGAATTACCAGCAACCTGATTTTCCAGAATCATGGTACCAGGCTCAGGTGATAATACATAGTCCCAAAGTAAATATATGTTGAATGAACAATGAGATGGCTCTGGAACAGAGAGTTTAGCAAGACATTCGTTCTTACACAGAGAAACAAAGATGCAGATAGTGCAGACACACTCAAATTTTATTGTTTGCTTGATACATCTGCTGCTTTGAGGCTTATACTTAATGTGAGTCTGTTGAATGATTTACAGGTATACTCATGCACGGAGATGAAGGGCTTTATTATAAATCTCCCTCCTTGTGTTGTAGGATACTGTGCATTTTTCAATGCTGTAAACATAAATAGAAAAGTGTTTTGTCTGTGACAAGGACAAATGTCAGTTGGCAAAGCTCTTAAAGATGCAGACTTTTGAATTTGAGTTCTCATTATTATAGTGTCCTGATTTGAGAAGTAAGCATAAAAAATGCTTTATACTTATAAATTTTATTCCATAAACCTTTGTAATAAGGAAAAACAATAAAAGTTATTATATAAAAGTAAAAGATGTAGAAAATAGTGTTAAGCAAAAATAAGAAAATAAAAGCCATTCCTCTCTCCAACATAGATAACTGCTGATAACATTTTAGAGCATATTCTCTCAGTTTTTTTCTATACATATTTAATTCAAAAATGTAATTATACTAAACATATTATTTTCTACATGCTTTTTCATTTAGCGACATGGAAACTATTCAGTATATATTCATAAAAATTCTCCAGATCATCATTTCCCACTGCTGTTTAGCACTTCAATGTATGGATCTACTGTAAGTTATTTATCCAAACCCCTAATTTGAGTCATTTTTGTCATTTTCAGCATTTCTACCATCATGAAATTAGAGGAATGAATGTCCTTTGCAGCTAAAGCTTTATGTACATCCCTAATTATTTCCTTAAAATAATTCCCTAAAAGTGGAATTCTTGGGTCAAAAGTATGCAAAAATCAAAGGTTTTTCACACCAAAACTACCTCCATCCCAATTTAATCTCCCAGCAATATATGCAGTACTTTTTAAATGTGATTTCATTTGTACTTATAACCTTTATGCAGGAAAAGTTTAAGTCTTCATATTTAGCTGTTGAGGAGACAGCTAACGAGGGTGCAGAATAATCAAAGGCATATACCATTAACACCACAACTAGAAGCCCACTTTCTCCATTCCTTGTACTCTTGGAGCAGTGCTCATTGCATCTCTACCAGTAGTATTTGGAAAAACTGAGTCTGAGTGATTCCTTCATTAAAATTAAGATGTATTAGGCAAACACGTATTGAAAAAGTTAAACAGGCTACAAAGCTTATGACAGTAATAGGATGCATCAAACCTTTAGACTTGTCTTTGCAATTTAAGTATTTTGCCATCAGGAGGTGATAGAAAGCCACTTCCTACCTGCACCCCGCAAGAAGGAAGTAAGTATGTTTTTTCTGAGAATTTAGTCTCTTTCTCTCTCTATCTATCTCTGTTAGGCAGCAAGTAGGATTTATTGGCTGCCATGAGTAAGGAGGGGGCAGTGCCAAGGTTCTCATGAGTGCACAGCCTGGAATTTGTCCAGGAGGGGCCATGATTTGGAATGTATTTGATCCCACAGCCATCTGGGAAGAGCCATTTTTCAGCTACCATGTCTTCAAATTCATCTGCATCAAACTCAGTTAAGCTCCACTTCTTGGAAATGTGGATCTTCTGGAAGCCAGGGAACTTGAACTTGGCCCTGTGTAGGGCCTCAGTCACATGCTCCTTGTTCTACAACTTGGGACAGATGGGCACGATGACTTGACCAATGTTGACCCTGGCTGCTGTGCCTTGGGGCTTTCCAAGGGCACTCCACATACCTGTCTAGAACCAGCATAGGACATCTTGTTGAGAAGGATGAAGTGGAAGAGGTGGAGCCACACTCAGATGTGAAAACCAACTTTGCCCCAACTTTTCATCCTGTACTTATCAATACAAATACGGACAGCTTCCAGGGCTTCAGAGGAGAGCTGCTGCTATTCATCTGACATCATCTAGCCACATACTAGGCACTCATCCATCTTTTCTTTCTTCTACCCCAGGTCAAAGGTACAGATCCTGGCATCAGGGACACCTCTGTAGGAGTGAGGCTTTGGATATGGCTTGTTCTTAACAATACCGGTAACTTTAGGCAGTGTGTAACCCATGATGACATCAGGATCTTCAGTGGAATGCCAAGGGCAAAGAGAAGACAGTCTCTTTTCTACCTTTCCACTTATTGTGTAATCACAAGCTACAAAACTTTGTTTTGTATCTAACCAAAAATTTATGAAATTAGGACTTCCAATTGGATTGGATCAGATCAAGATTGAAAATAAGTTTGGATGGCTAAGGGATTGTCTCACTATATGCTTTGGGCTAGACTTAAAGAAGTGGGTTTCTTTTTTAAAACAAGATTCTAACTCTAATATAACTTTTGGCTCTTGATCTAATTAAGTTTATGATCTTTAATTTTGCAGGATGCCACTGTGAAAGAAAAAAAAAAAACAGAACAAAAACAAAGACACAGCTAGATGCAATTCATCATTACCAAACAACACCTTAATTATTTCCAACCTAGGAAGTGCTCTCTTAACCTGATGCCTGCTTTCCCATTTTAGACTTCCTATCCCAAGGTAGATTGATTGTAAAAAATGGCATAACTATCCATGCCCCCTTGAGCCCATGCCCTTTGCAACCTGACTTGGAAACTTCTCTCATCAAAAGGTGGAGTTTGTGTCCCCGTTCCATGAAACTGGACTAGCCCTGTGATTTGGTTTGCCAATAGAATACAGTGGTGTTGCAGTTCCAAGCCTAGGCTTCCTAAGGTTCTGCATACTTCTGCTTGCTCTCTTGGATCCTGAAGATCTAGGTGAACAACACCAGACCAGCCTCTGGAAACATGAGCGGTCTCAAGTAGGAGAGCCATCTCAAGCAAGGCTGTTACAGACCAGCCAGTGCTCAGCTATTCCACCTACTAACAACGTTATTTATAACAGTAGGTATCTGTTACTTTTGGTCTAAAGCAATTGAGCCAATAATAATTATTACCCTTCCCCTGCTTGGGGTTCAGAATAAAATAAATCTGGGAGAGAAAAGATTCTGTTTCTGATTTGGCTGGTTTTGTGTATACAGATCAATGAAGTGGCCTGGCTGTATTTATATACACTGATGATTAACCTCCTGATACTCTTTGTGACTCTGACTATTAATGCTTAGGAATGAGTTTAAAAATATTTAATTGGCCTGGTGTCCAGCCTTTCCAATCATATTTCATGGCCACAGTAAGCCGTTCCTTGTTCCCCAAACACACCTCAAACACAATAACACTGGCATGCCTTCACTTAGACCTGATCATCTTTCCTTCTTTCTTTATCAAAATATTTGGGTAGTCTATGAAGCAGCTGATTTCCTTATAGTTTCTCTCCTCTGTGAAACATTCTTGATCATGCTTCTTCATCCTCTAGTATAACATATTTCTCTTTCTTCTCTGCTTATTTTAATATGTATTTTGTAATGCTTGTCTCAGTTTGACTTATAGTCAAAGATCTAAAATTCTGCCAGTATTAGCTAATCTTGAAGATTAAGAAAAAAACAGGGCAAGTTTCAAATAATGTTTTAGATATTTACTTGTAGAAGATGGTTATGATGTTCCACTTTTGGGGAAAAAAAGGAACAAAAGTCATTTTAGCCATGTTGAGAGTTCAGAAAGCAAGTGTATATTGACTTAACCTATATTATGGAATCAGAATTAAATTTGTACTGGTCATTATGTCATAGCCAAATAATTGTTATTATTTTTCCTATTAAATTCTATTTTTTAATGGAGAAAAATGGAGCAGATCTCTACTCCAGAGAGAGAGACAAAAAAAGCCTGGCTCAGTTCTGGACAAGAGGAGTAATCAGTGGAAAAATGTCATCAGTGTTATGGATGCTACAGCTGGGCTTCCATCCATCTTGTTAAGGGACCTAAACACAAGCCTCTGACCTCCCCTTCAAGCAGGACCAGCACAGCTAAGCCTGGATCTCACCTAAGACTCAAATATCTCCTTTCCTGTAAACCACTTCTATCCTGAGAGGAAAAGGCTACAGTTTATAAACATTTTTATTGGTCATGTTTGACCATTTGGCCAAGAGGGAAGAGTTAGGGGAGGGATGTTTGATGTTGGTTTAAAACACACACCTTAAGTAGATTTCCTTTCCCTTGTTAAAGAACTTTTCATGATAATGCTTCATTTAATTGAAACCTGTTAGCAAGCTAAGAAGGGAAATTAGTTTATGAATAAACGAAGAAAGCTAGAAGCCATTTGGCAGCATGGAGTCACGGCAAGATGTTCAGTTCCAGCAGCTAGCATAATGTCACCCCTATAGAATAAACTCAAAAGAGATTTCTGTCTGCCCAAAAAAATGGATACAATTGAGTTAACAGAGTTTTAAATGACATTGACTAGAATATCAATCGAAAGAATAAAAAGAAAACTGATTTTTATTACAAAGTCACTGCGGATCAATAATACATAATAACATGGGCATGAGAAGCAGTCAGTAACAGAAGACATTCAATGATTCATGAGCACATTAAGTTCATGAAATAATAAGTCCACAGTGTTATATTCTATCTTTTTCTGAATCAATAGCTATGGAATTGAATAAGAAAGTGGAATATTTTCAAAAGGTGCAATAATCAGGGTGACACAGCTGGGTGGAGTTGCTTATCTGGAGGATAGCTCCACTATGTAGCTACGTAAGAATAAAAAAATTCAAAGGTTTAGCAGGGCATAAACCCAGACATGTTCCCTATGACAAACTTATTAGCACATTGGTGGACTGTGATTAATTACGTTGTGTTAATGAATGGTTCTCTGCTCAAGCATTTCTTTTCTAAGATGGAAAAATCTTATATGCTGACTTCGTTTCCCCCCTTCCTCTGGGTCATGAAGGAAGCAGTGTGTTCACAGCGATGTGAGTACTTCAACCCCCGTCTAACTGCAGGATTCTGACTAGCATAAGCTGACGACAAATAGATGACCGTGATGTCCAAAGAGAGGAATGACAGTCAATGGAACCTATTTTCTGACCCTCTCCCAGACAGTACCATGTTGTCTCTTTTGGCAACAAAAATATCTTTGCAAAGGGATCCATTCAAAATCTCAAAATATGCCCTACCTAAAATACTCTTTACTTTGATCAAAGGTTCTCCTCACATCTTTTATGCCAATTCCTTTAGACAGTAATTTTCTCTCTGTCTGTCTCTCTTTCATACACACACACACACACACACACACACCACACAAACATGAGTCTCATAAACTCGTACACCAGAAATGGAGATCTCAGAGGTCAAAAATGAAACATGATTTTAAAACTCTTTATTAGCTTATTTTAATACCCAAAATAGAGATTCTAGGCCATATAGAAACCTTTATCTGGGTCTTTATTTGAGTTTGTCTTTTTCTAGTTATGTTTATGTGTCCATGTGGGTTTACAGGTGTATTCCTGTATCTTCTGTTAGCGCATCTGAAGTCTCTTTCAATCTGTCTCTTCCTCTCTTTCTGTCTAATCTTCCTTCTAATTTATTCCAGTAACTATGGACAAAAGAGAATGGAAATGCATATATATTTTATTTCTTCTATTTATTGAATTTTTTATGTTTTCTATTCCTCTTGTATAACTCACAAAAGTCTAATGTTATACATTTCTCTTTTAAAAACAATAAAAGCCCATTTAAATTGCCATATCTGTATTGATTGCCAATGGTTTCTACCTCCCTTGAGTCACTGATCCTGAAAAGAAGCAAGCTTCATCTTCATTATCTTAATGAAGTCAGAGTTTTCCTTTTCAGAGAAAAAGGAAGGAGGGCTTCCAAATTTTTTCTCACAGTCAGAATTTTGGTTGTCATTGTTTCTGGACTTCAGTTCTTAACTTTGCTCTGTTAACAATGAGAACTTATGTTTCTATGTCTCTATAATTTTGTGTATATGTCTTTGTATACACCCGGCCTAAATTTCAATTCACCCCTGGCACAATTTACCTCACTCTTTCAAATGATGCATTCTGCTTAGGAGACATCCTTTCTTTTTTTTTTTTTCTCTTTTAACATGCTCATGTAGCCAAACAATTATCTTGCCTTAGAACCTCATTCACTTCCTGATGTAGGCAGAAAACAGCACATTCTAAAATTACAGCATCTTGGGGATAGAAGGGATTAGTCAATGTATCTAATTTAACTTAGTTGGCTCCCACTTGGGTTCTCATTGGTTTAAAGGATAAGGCAAGAAATAGGGCTCATTAGTTGTTCAGCTCTCCAAACATTTATCAAGCCTGGCACTGGCAGACACCAGGGATTCAGAAGTGAATACGTGTTTCTTGCCTTCAGGAAGCTCGTAATCTAGTGGGTGGTAAAGAGAAGTAAACAGTTACGGATGATGGAGATCATTTGCATGAGAGGGAGATACTGTGGGAGCAGAAAATCCAGGCTGGGGGAATTTTTTGAGGATTTTTTAAAAAATTATTTGACAGAGAGAGAGAGAGAGCATAAGCATGGAGAGTGGCAGGCAGTGGGAGAAGCAGGATCCCTGCAGACTAGGGACCGCCCTGCCATGGGGGTCTTAGTTTGATCCCAGGACTCTAGGATCGTGACATGAGCCAAAGGGAGAAGCTTAACCAACTAAACCACCCAGGCACCCCATCCCAGGCTGGGGGGCATTTTTAGGAACAGGATGCCTGACCTGGGCCTTGAAGGACGAGGCCTTAGAGATCCTCAAACTCTGGAAAGAGTCTCTGTATGAGAGCATGATGTACCAAATGCAGTTGCAGTCAGAGAAGTTACTATCAGAATAACTGTAAAAATGTCACCTTTATACTCAAGATAGCACGGCATGGCGTCTGTGTGGTTTATCGGCAATGGCAAGCTTATTATTTTTAATGCTGTGATTTTCCCAGGGTCACCGTTCTACTTTCCCTGTTATATGTGTTACATAAAACTGTACTTCTTCACCTCTATTGGAAAAAGCAAAAATGCCTATAGAGGAAGTTGCTTTTTGAGAATAGCAGATTTTCCATGAAGAAAATGAAACCCTCACACATTCATTTCATTATGCTTTGCTCACTCTGTTATGGCTGCCGCTTTCACATCAGCTCCTTCTTTCCTTCTCCCACACCCATTCCCCATGGTTCCTCCTGTTGCCCTGGTGTGGTGATCCTGGCCAGACTAGGAGGACCTAGCCCGTGCTCTTGTTAAAGTTATGAATCAAAGCATAGATTGAGAATTTTCTTTTTTCTTTGAAAGATTTTATTTATTTATTTGAGAGAGAGAGAGCCCATGAGCAGAGAGGGTGGGGGAGAAGGAAGGGCAGAGGGAGAGAGAATCTTAAGCAACCAAAGGTGGGGCTAGATCCCAGGACCCCGAAATCATGACCAAAGTCAGTCAGCCACTTAACCAACAGAGCCAGGCAGGTGCCCCTAGATAGATAATTTTCCAATTATCTTACACTATCGGATATTTCAGCAAAAAAGTCTGTCTTCATGGAAGACCATTAGAAGTGTCTGGAAAGCTAAGCAGCTTCCGGGATCCTATAGTCTGAGAGCAGGGACTGCCCGACTCTGATGAAACCTATTCTATTGCCCGGAATGTTAAGGAATAAGAACCCATTTCAGGGGCTCAAAGAAAGAAAGGAGTAGGCTATGGGGCCAGAAGAAGAGTCATGGGAACAGCTGAGTGGAACAGTGACTAAAAAACTGAGCCTTGCCACCGGACGGCCATGTTTGCTGCGTCTGGTGAGGAACAAAGAGAGTGGGCTGAGGTGAGAGCAGAAGTGGGAATAGGGATGCCTGACAATGGGATCTGCTAACTTGGACTCCATGGCACACCTCGCATGCAGGCTGCAAAAGCCAGTTCTCTCTAAAGGGTGCCAGTTTTGCAGCTTCACACCCCCCCCCCCATGCTGCCAGGGCCATGCCTTGGCCCCCATTCAAGCATAATGAAAAGGTTTCTAAAATTATCCCCCCAGTGCTGGCATTTGCACACAGCTGCGTTATCACACACAGATCTGCCCAGGCCCCGAGAGGGGGTTCCGAAACAAGAGGGCTGCTGTCTTGAATGCCACCACGGCCTTCCAAGCTCCCAGACCTTGCCCAGGGGCCAACCTGGATGCTGGCTCAGGGCCTGAGGGGTTTGCTTTTTGACTCTCTGGAGGATTTAATTTTAAAAGAAAAAAAAAGCCCACCAGTGAAATCGCCTAATATCTCAGACCACAGAGCCAACTGTGAGCCGGCCTGCCAGAAGAGCTGGCAGAGCTCTTCTCTGGAAGTTGCCATGACCGGTGCCCCTCCTGCTCAGTAGGCTGAGGGAAGAGCACAAACACTAGAGGCCTGTGTATTCCCAGGGGCTTGGGTCTGGACATGTGTCCTGCTTTCTAAGCCCCAGGGTGTAGGCTGGGAAGGAAGAGAAGGACTTCTCACTGCCAGCTTTGGATGACAGTGAATGGATTCTCTAACTTGGGTGCCTTCTATTCCACTGTGAGGGACGGGGGCCGGAGCAGAGGAGTCTCAGCATTTTCAGAATTAGAAAGGGCCACAGATGTTCGTGAGTCCAACTTCCCACTCAGTGTGGCTTCCCCCTTGGAAATATCCTGAAGCTGTCATCCAAGAAGAATGAGGCTCTCCTTGGCTGCTACCAGTAACTGGCTGCTCACTCCTTGGTGAGACAGCTCTCTGATTCTTGAGCATTCTTGCTCCCTTCATTCTACAGTGGAAAGAGACAAATCTTACTAGGGGTCTCTGTGGCTTTACACCTATCAAGGGTCTCCTAGGGCCCTCGGGATCACAACAGTTCTGAGTGTTTGGCCCTTCCCACTCTCAGCCATCCTTGATGATACCCTCTCATTCACTCGGAAGAGAAAGACACTCAACATCAGGTTTCCTTTCATTTTCTGGGACAAGACTCTTTCACTCTCAGCCCTCCAGCCCTCTCACCGGAGTTCCTCTTCTTGGAACAATCCTCACCTGGTTGTCCTTTCTCTCCCTGCTCATCTTGCAAGTCTTTTTCTGGGAGGCCTCTCCAACTTCTAACCTATCCCTTTGCTCTGAGCTTTCGAAGCACATTGCTTGGCACACAGTAGAGGCTTAATAAGATTAGCTAAATGAGTACCTGAACCCAATCTTCCTGTAACTTCTACTCTCTTGGGTTAATTCCACCCTCTTCCATATGACAGCCCTTGAAATATGCAAAGGCCATCATCCTAATCGGTCCAGCATCAGGATGAATCTGGTCCTAGCAGGACACAAATCACACACTCAGGCAGAGTCATTGAGGACAGCATAATAAAAGGGGATTTACAGGGATGGGAGCAGTGGTAAGTGAATCTTTGGAGAACCTCAGAGCTAACCAGAGCAGGATCTTAAGCCTAAAGGGTCAAGGAGAAGGAAAGCTTACCCGAGGCCAGAGAGGGTAGCTGAAGCTGGAGAAGAGAGCCATCCAGCAAGCCAGTAGGGAGGAAGCTAAGGAAATATATACCCACTTCAAGCCCCTCCCACCCTCTAACCTCCCCCAGTGCCTCCCACTGACAAATAAAGGCCAGGGAGCCTCCTAGGACACAGAGCCCAATGGAAAATGTTGGTGAATAAATGAATAGGGAGAGACAAATGAAAAATATCCAGTACAATCATCCAATCCCAGCAGCTACCCCAAATCTACTCTTGCCAGACTGAACAGCTTGAGTTGGTTCTATGACTGGTCAAAAGGTGGTGTCTGTTGGGCTCTTTACTATCTAATTCAATGCCATCTGGATAGATTCTGGACTGCCATTCATTGTCTGTCCCAAAGCACGTGGCCAGGAATATGACATACTCCAGACCCCAGCCAGGGTAATGGATACCAATCTCTGCCACTCTGAATGCTACCTTTGTATTCACGCAGGTTTAAAACCATAGTTCCTTGCTTGTTGAATGCATTTCAATTGTTTTTTTAATTGGGTTTATAATCAATTAAGTCCCCCAGGCTTCCTCACCCAAACTACTGTGAAATTAAGCTCTCTCCTAAAATGTATTCATGTCATTGATTTTTGTTTTAATCTCACTGCAAGATTTTACATTCGTCCCTGTCAGATCTTATCTTATTTACTTCTGTCCATTGTTCCAGAGTATTAAATCCTTATATCGTTACCTAGTATAGCAGCTTTTCCTCTCCACTTTGAGTCACTAGCTAATTTCATTAGGCTGCTCTCTTTGTTTTCATCTGTATTGATGATGATTGAGCAGAATCCCAGACAGCTGGTCTCTGAAGACCTCCTCCGGTTGAGAGACTGAGTAGTGTGTTGTGGCATTTTACCAAGGAGGGAGGAAAGAGAACACTATTTCTCCAGTGGGTCTGTGGTATAATAGGAAGTAAAAATCGTGATGAAATCAACTTTGGGAAAACCCCGGGTTGCACAGGTTGAACAAGTTTCTTTCTTAAAGTATCCCTTAGAGCTATTAATAGGTTCGTAACTATGGACTAGTTCTGGAAGCAGATATTCAAAACTCTACCACATTGATTTAACTATGGATCACTCGTGCGTGTTTGTGTGTGTGCACATAATTGCCCGTGAGTGTTTCATGTCGTGAATCTTGGGAAATATTGACTGTGGAGCAAACAGACCTGGGTTTCACTCCCAGTTCCACCACTTACCAGTTTGGAGTAAAATATTTAATCTCTCTAGTCCTCAGTTTTCTTATCTATTAAGTGGGAATAAAAGAAAATCTTACCTCATAAGTTTCTGGCGAGAATGAAATAAGGTAATGCCTGAATGAATGAGTACCTCTTCCAGGCTAGGATAGTAAATACTCACTTCATGTTAGCCAACATTAAACATAGCTATATAGTTATAATTATCCTTAGTACTGTTTTGAGATTGATCCACTGGTTAGGCTCTGTATAACAAATACATCAAAATATTATAATCTAAACAAGCTAAAAGATATACAAGAAGCCAGAAATATGTTTCCAGTTTATATGGCTTATATGACTAATAAATAATGAATATTCTAAAGAAATGAGAAAAAAATTCACAAATCAACAAGAAAAAATAACATCCCAGTAGAAAATAAGGGGCATGAGCAGATAATTGATAATAGAAGAAGTGCAAGGTGGTCTTAGGTTGGAAATTTTTATCTTTATTTTTTTATTTTATTGTATTTTATAAAAAGATTTTATTTATTTATTTGACACACACACAGAGAGAATATAAGCAAGGGTAGTGCAGCAGGCAGAGGGAGAGGGAGAAGCAGGCTCTCTCTGATCAGGGAGCCTGATGCAGGACTCAATCCCAGGACCCTAGGATCATGAGCTGAGCCAAAGGCATATGCTTAACCGACTGAGCCATCCAGGTGCCCCATATTTTTTTTTTTTTAAAGATCTTATTTATTTATTTGAGAGAGAGAGAAATCATGAGCAGGAGGAGAGCTGGAGGGGGGAAAGCAGATTCCCCTGCTAAGCAAGGAGCTATGCAGGGCTCAATCCCAAGACCCTGGGGCCATGACCTGAGCTGAAGTCAGATGTTTTAATTGACTGAGCCACTCAGGAGCCCCATACATTTTTATTTACTTATTTATTTTATTTTATTTTTGGGGAGGGTTCACTGACTTCTTTTTTAAAAATTTTTATTGTGTTATGGTAGTCACTGCACAATACATCATTAGTTTTTGATGTAGTGTTCCAAGATTCATTGCTTATGTATAACACCCTGTGCTACATTTTTATTTTTAATGAAAAGGATTCACTGCTGGGGCCTGTGGGAAATGACAAGCACCACCACAATAACAATAGCTAATGAGAATTTAGCATTTAGTGTATATCAGCCACTGTCCTAAGCATATTGTAAATATTTACTCATTTAATTCTCACAATGAAAACTGTGAGGTAGATTTTTAAAAATTATTTCTACTTTATAGATGAGAAAACTAACTACAAAAGATTAAGTATACCATTTCTGGGGCAATTTTTGTGGAATTGTGAAGTTTTCGATGGTACCAATTGAGAGCTTTAAAATATGCATATGCTTTGACTAAATATAGTAGAAGTTGTGATGCATTGCCCAAAACCTCTTCCAGGCTTATTCTTCTAACTGTTGCCATGCCATGGTCCTCAGCTCTCAGCCCTCTCTAGATATTGCCCTCTGCTAAAGATATCTGGTTTGACAACGTATGACTTTGGACCAGCCCATATGCAATGACCAGATGACACAGAAATATAAAGAACTAGTTTCCTCACAGCATATAGGACAACTCTCTTGGGCCATTTCGGCTGCAGAGCTTCCCATGGGATCAACTGAACCTTTGTTGTGGTTCTACCACAGCTGAACTTCCCCCTCTGCCCAGTCCTGCTTTCCCCCCGCCCTTCCAGTAGTTTTGATTCTAATAGTACTTCCTAACAAACTTCTGCAAGGTAATCTCCATCCTAGAGTCAGCTTCCTGGAGAACACACACTACAACACCCAGCCTTATAAGACTCACTTCATGTTAGCCAACATTAAACATAGCTATATAAGACTATAGCCTAAGTAGAAGACTATTGTGAATGTAAATAATTACATATGAGCCTGGGTGGATAGTGAAATCACAGTAGGAAGAAACCTAGGTCCCTGAATCAATGCATGAAAAATTTCATCCACCAGTTTCAGCTTTGATCTCCAAGCCATAGAGAGCAGGAAAGAGCTTTGCTCTTATCCCTTCAACCAGAACAACAAAAAGGTAAACAAACTTGAAAGCAATGGCCTTGTATTGAACATGGGAGATGACTGAGGTCAGAGAACAAACAACTGACCTGAAATCTAGAGATGGATGGGTGATGGTAGGGAAGAACAGGATATTAGCATTTATTTACCTGACACAGAGGTTGCCAGAAGCCAGATAAGCCAGGAAGAAGATTTAGCTAGATTTTTTTTTTTAATCAAATGGTTAAAGGCTGAGTGTGGGCTAGTATGAGATTATAAAGCCCCTTAGCTGCAGACATAGAAAAGCTTACACCTTCTTGCAGGATTTTCCTATTGGGATCCCAGGTGCTCACAGAAGGGGATGGGGAGAATTTTAGCATCTGCCCAGGACAGAAGCTAAAGCAGAACATCAGAGAACGCCCACTTCCCCCAAATTGCCATCATCATGCTAACAAGTGACAAGTGAAAATCATAGTGGACTAGAGCTAGGAGTGCTACAGAGTAGAAACTGTCTTTGAGGAGCACAAACATGAGAGGACCCAAAGCCAAGGAGAAAGTGCCCATCTCCCGATTATGTTACTACAAACTTTCAGACTAAAAGTGCCGCAAAAGGAACAGTATGCTCACCTCCAAGCATTAAAAAATGTATATCTTAGTATCTACTGTCCAACACAACATGTCCAGCTTTCATAAAAAAAGAAAAATGAGATGCATATAAAAGGTCAAGGAAAAACACAGTCTGAAGAGACAAAACAAATGATCAGAAACAGTTCTAGTTACGTCACAGATATTAGAACTAGTAGGGAATTTATTATGATTAACATGTTAAAGGCTCTAATTGAAAAGTTAGATTACATGCATGGATAGCGGATTTCATCAGATAGATGAAGACAATAAGAAGAAACAAAATGAAAATGCTAGAAACAAAAAACACAGTGACAAAGATGAAGAATGTCTTCAAGGAGCATATCAGTAAACTCAACACTGCCAAGGGTATAATCAGTGATCTTGTTAATAGATCAGCAGTGATTATCCTAACTGAAATACAAAGAGAGAAAAAAAGAGCAGGAAGAAAAAAAGAAGATCCAAGAGATATGGGGCAATACCAAATGATACAACACATTTTTAATAAAATTTCAGAAGGAGAAGAGAGAACAGGGCAGAAGAAATATTTGAAGAAATAATGAAATTTTCTAAAATTTTGAAGAATTTTCCAAAATTAGTGGCAGACATCACATTATAGATCCAAGAAGCTCAGAGAAGACTAAGCAAGGAGAAAACAAAACCTAGGTGTATTGGTTTCCAGAACCACAAGAAATTACCACAAACTTGGTGGCATAAAACAAGGAGGGGCACCTGGGTGACTTGGTCATTAAACATCTGCCTTCAGCTCAGGTTATGATTCCAGGGTCCTGGAATTGAGCCCTGCATCAGGCTCCTTACTCCTCTGGAAGCCAGCTTCTTCCTCTCCCACTCCCCCTGCTTGCGTTCCCTCTCTTGCTGTGTTTCTCTCTGTCAAATAAATAAATTAAATCTTTAAAAAAATTTAAAAAAACAAAACAACAATGATTTCATCTATCTTAGCTCTGGAAGTCAGAAGTCTAAAATCAGAATTATGGGCCAGAATCAAATCGGGGCATATTTTCTTTTGAGGCTATAGGGCAAATCTAGTCTGCCTCCTTCAGCTACAGGTCGCTGCCGACATTCCTTGGCTTGTGGCTGAATCCCTTCA
Source organism: Mustela nigripes (assembly GCF_022355385.1). Classification (NCBI taxonomy): domain Eukaryota; kingdom Metazoa; phylum Chordata; class Mammalia; order Carnivora; family Mustelidae; genus Mustela; species Mustela nigripes. Next base: position 86,907,891 of record NC_081575.1, read on the forward strand.
ATCTTGAAGACCAGCATGTTGAAATCCCTTTGTTCCTTCTTCACAGTGCCTTCTTCTCTGTATGTGTATCAAATGTACAAGGGATAGGAGGATGAATTAGAAATATACTGTTATATGGTTCTGACTTTACATGTGAAGCAGTGTAAGAGTCTTTGAAAGTAGATTATAAACCAATAAACATGTTTTTAAAGAGGTATAATAATAATTCAATAGAAGAGATAAAATGTGCTCATAAGAATGTTAAATTATACCCCAGAAAGCAGAAATGAAGAAATAAAAAAGAACAAATGGAGCAAATAGAAGACAGCTAACAGGATGGTAGGTTTTAATCCAACCACGTATAATCCCATTTAGTGTGAATGGTCTAACACATCAGCTAAAGGGACAGATATTTTTATATTGGATTAAAAAAACTTAGGACTCAATTAGGTACTGTCTATAAGACATTCATGTTAAATATAAAGACATAGGTAGATTAAAAGTAAACCAATGGAGTAATGCACACCATGCAAACACTACACAAAAGAAAACTAAAGTAGCTGTGTTGAGGACAGCAAAAGTAAACTTTAGAACAAGAAATATTACCAGGTTAAAGAGGGACATTACAGGAGTGTCTGGGTGGTACAGTTGGTTAAGCCTCTGACTCTTGCTTTTGGCTCAGATCAAGATCTCAGGGCTATGGGATCAAGCCCCACATGGGGCTCCATGCTCAGTGCAGAGTCTGCTTGAGGTTCCCTCTCACTCTCCCTCTCCTTCTGCTCCCCATACTCCCCCCCACCACAATGTCTCTCTCTCAAATAAAAAATAAAATCTAAAAATAGAAAGATATTACATAACAATAAAGAGATCAATTCTTTTTTTTAAAGATTTTATTTATTTACTTGACATACACAGAGAGAGAACACAGCAGGAGGAGCATCAGGCAGAAGTCGAGAAAGAAGCAGGCTTCCTGCTGAGCATGGAGCTTGATGCAGGGCTCAATCCCAGGACCCTTGGATCATGACCTGAGCCGAAGGCTAAAGCTCAAACTGACTGAGCTACCCAGGCACTCCAAGAGGTCAATTCTTTAAATAATCCTAGGTATGTGTGCCTAACAATAAAGCTTGAAAATATGTGAGGAATAAAAAAAGGGTGGATCTGAAAGGATAAATAGACAAATCCACAATTCTAATTGGAATATGTTGATTGATATTTTGCCTACAAAATATCAGTACACCTATAGATGATACACTATTAACCAACTTGACTTAGTTGACATTTATATACCGTGCTGAACAACAGCAGAATATACATTTTTTTTCTAAGTGCACATGCTACATTTACCAAGATAGACCACATTCTGGGCCATAACACAAGTCTTATGACATTTTAAATAGAAATCATAGGGTGCCTGGGTGGCTCAGTGGGTTGAGCCGCTGCCTTCGGCTCAGGTCATGATCTCAGGGTCCTGGGATCGAGTCCCGCATCGGACTCTCTGCTTGGCGGGGAGCCTGCTTCCCTCTCTCTCTCTCTGCCTGCCTCTCCATCTACTTGTGATTTCTCTCTGTCAAATAAATAAATAAAATCTTTATAAAAATAAATAAATAAATAAATAAATAGAAATCATACAAAGTATGTTCTTGGCCAATGCCAGAACTAAACTAGAAATCAATAATGAAAAGCTATTTATGAAAATGTCAAATATTTGGAAATTAAACAACGCATTTCTACATAATTTATGGGTCAAAAAGGAAGTCTCAGTGGAAGTTAAAAGTATTTTGGCTTAAATGAAAAAGAAAATGCAGCATTTCAAAATTTGGCTGATTCTACAGCTCCAGCAGAAAATCACCCTAAAGCATTTTGTAGTAACAGAAAGTAAGGAAGTTCTCAAACATAAATTAATTAATAAATAAAAGTAAACAGAAAAGAAATTTTAAAAGTTGAAAGCATGTCAAAAAGATGCAGGAGCCAACCTGAAAGGGTTCCCAGTGATCAAAGCTGGAACAATTTGAACAACAAAATAAATAACATTAATTTTGGATTATAAAGCTGGAGAGCAAATAAGTATCCATGATTTTACACTGATATAAATCATTGAATAAAAAATAAGTGGAAAAGAAAGGAGAAACTTGTACAATTCCAAATAATACATGTTAAAGGAATGAAAGAAATAGAAAATCAGCATTAGAACTTCAAAGTAACAATTTCTGTGGACAGACCCTAATGGATGCAAAATTTAATGGGAAAAACTTTAAGAAGACACAGAATATTTGCATGGCCACAAAGTATCTCCCCCTAAATATTTATTATTTTTGGTGATGGTGATACCACATATCCACAAAGTCCTGGCTCCTCCTTCCTCCAAAAAGTCAAACTTAGTTCTCCTCCCATAGAATACAGGTTGGTCTTGGGGACTTGCTTCCAAGGAATGGTGTAGAGTGTGGAAAAAAATCCCAACTTTATAGTGGAAAAACTGGCAGAAACTGGCTTAAGCAAGAGGACTGAAGCTAACCTAATCAGGGCTAAGTAATGTGGGTATTACATATCTCTTAATATGATGTGATAAGAAGGTGTTCTTCTCTAAAATCCATAACCCCAATCCGATCATGGGAACACATTAGACAAACCCCAGTTGCTGGACATTCCACAAACCACCTGTCTTCAAAAGTGCTAAGGTCATGGGAGGCAAGGGAAGGCTGAAAAATTGTCACAGATTAGAGGAAACCAAAGAGACATGACAAGTGAATGCAGCCTGGTATTCTGGGTTAGACCCTGGGACAGAGAAAGGTGGGTAAACCAGTGAAATCTGATTCAAATCTACAGCTTCGTTAACAAGGTTGCACCAATGTTAATTCCAGAGTCTTAATAACAGCACCATGATTGTATAAGATGTTAACATTAGGAAGAGCTAGGGAATGGGTATCTGAGAGCTCTCTGTAGCATCTTTACAATTCCAAAATTATTTCAAAATAGAAGATTTTTAAGTTATCCATATACAGAATACTACCACACTGGACTTGCATGTAAGAAATTAAATTCTATTGTGTTAAGCTTTTGAAATTTTGAGGGTTTTTCTTAATTGAAATTAATGTCATCCTAATATACCATGGATCATAATTATCAGGCAGAATATTTTCCAATTAATTCTATTCCATGAACACATATTTGACCACTCAATCAAGAATAGATTGCATATTTTTTATAAGTTGTTACAAGAGATCCAGAAAAAGTTGACCAGCTGTTCTTTTTGTACTTAGTTCTCCAAAATTAAACCCTAAATTATTCTCCACTTTGTCCTATGTTTGTTATTTTTATCTTTACAGCTATACTGTACAGCAAGATGCTGGAGATGAGAGTGCCTAGAGAACTCTGAACCTGAGTAAGACCTTGAATGATGGAAGATCTGGCATCTTCAGATCTCAGTTCAGATGCCTTCGGGGGACAGGAAGGTAATGCACATGTTTGAATGGGGCCTGCTAGGAACCATGGAATGAATGTTCACCTAGAGCCATTTCAATATAGAATTCTGAACATTATGCCGATTGAATGAAAGAGGTCTGCCATTGAGAATGGTCCAAGTGTACGAGACAATGCCTAGCAATGTAGATCCTACGAGAAGGAGAAGACGGAATGCCTTTCAAGCAGGAGTCTCTCAAGGTGAAAGGTAGATATACACAGAGCAGGTTCAACGTGTGATGGCAATTTAGCCTGGTGTTTAAGAAGAGAAGGTAGCATGCCTAGGGCATTAGACCTGGAAGGGAGTTGGGTGGTCACGTAACTAAGTAGTATACAGTGTGACTCTGTGTGGCCTAAGGGTTCAAGAACCCTCCTGAAGTCTAGGGAGCAGGACTTCTGAAATTTACCTCCCAGACCTGTTTAATTTGACCTATACATGGTATTTCCCTGTGACCATTTATTTGAGTAAATAGTTTCATGTCAAAAAATAGGTTTGAAAGCTTCTTGATCTAAGAGCCCTAAGTCTTTTCATATTATAAAGAGGTCCAAGATATTGAAGTGACTTGTCCAAGGTTCCAAATTTTAATGGATTTCTTTAGATTTGCCCTGCATGTCAGGCCCCAAAGCCAGTCCTCTTTCTACTCATTTTTCAGCCTCATTGAGGAGGTCTGGACAGACCTGGAATAAATATGCTCTTTGGGAGGACCCCAATTTTATTTTATTTTATTTATTATTATTAATTTTTTTTGTCCTGTGAGCTTCATGTTAGGTGCTGCTCTGGAATCAAGAATTTAAGAAGGAAGGTAAGACTTTGAATTATTTTCATCCATTCCCTAGGTGAATAAAATATCTGAAAGCAGGTTTTAACAAAGAGTCTAGAGCAATGGACATTTGCGAGACAGGCAGTAACAACAAAAACAATTATAATACCTTGTATCTATTGAATAGTTGCTACAGGTTCAGCACCATCCCAAGCACCTTACAAAGATTTTCTGATTCACCCTCACACCAACCCCAGTAGGTAACTAGTATCATCCCCCATTTGATAGGAATGAAAGTAACACCTCCTTAGGTTAGGTAATTTTCCCAAAGCCTAATTATATAAGTTTTAATCTCTTATTGGGACTTCTTCAATAGCAGCTAAATTTGAATAAATCTGTACATTCCCCTTTACTGTTTTGTCCAGAGCTGTATTTGTTGCTATGAGGAATCTAGCCTTCTGCTGATGGGATAGTTGCTCCCAGCAACCCCAGGCCACCCTCCTCCAGACAGGCTTTAAAAAATGGGATCTTCCTGAGTCCAGTAAAAAGGGATGAGCAGATACAGGTAAAAATGTTCCTGTAGAGCTAGCATCTCAATGTCAAGGCAGTAGGCCACATAACACTGAAAATGAGGGAGCCCAGCTGTTGTTGGCCTCCATCAAATGACTCTAGTTTTCAGATGTGGTGGGTGGGATGAAACTCAAAGTTTGTTGGACTTCAAACATTTCCCCCTCTGTTTAATACATCCTGTGTGTTCTCCAGGGGAAATGCAATCCCTTATGCTCCTGTTATTCAACACAGTTGTTGCTTTTAAGTATATTTGAAATCCCAGAGGTCCCTTGGGCAAATCTTTTTAAGTGAGAAAGCTACATTTTACTGAATCAGATAACTCAATTTTGAATTCCAAGAAACTTGGGAATGTGATTTGAAACTTCCAACCATTAAAGTATGAGCTGGCACAAAAGGTGGAAAAGTGCATCTCATCTTTGCTTATCTGACAACAGAGGCTGAAAACATTCCCTCTCTCACCATTTCAATGCAGAGGAGGCCAGGGATGGGGGAATATAGAGCAGGAGAAGCAAATTCCCACACAGCCGGGGTAGGAGACTTAGTTCCTGTTCCTTCTCTCTCATCAACTGGAGAAGGAAGTCACAGAATTACAACCCCTTGGTTGCAGCTTGATAGCATCTGGACCACCACTTCCCATGGTACCCTAGCAGTGGTTACTGTTTGAACCTGTGTGACTTCTGGATCCATTTAATCTCTCCATGTTTCTGGGACGCCTGGGTGGCTCAGTTGGTTAAGCGGCTGCCTTTGGCTCAGGTCATGATCCCAGCGTCCTGGGATCAAGTCCCACATCGGGCTCCTTGCTCCGCAGGGAGCCTGCTTCTCCCTCTGCCTCTGCCTGCCATTCTGTCTGCCTGTACTCGCTCGCTCTCCCTCTCTGACAAATAAATAAATAAAATTGTAAAAAAAAAAAAAGATTTTATTAAAAAAAAAAAAATCTCTCCATGTTTCTGTTTTCTCACATCTAAAATGAAAATAGTAATAGTTCCAACCTCATTAGGTTGTTGAGAGTTTTCAATGAGTTAATCCCATAAAGTGCATAGAACCATGTCTGTCACATTGTAGGAACTCAGTAAAGGTTAAAGGTATTAAAACTATGGTAATTTGTTCCTAACAGGTTCTGAAGGTCCGGAAGAATCCTCTAGAGCTCTAGGCATGATTTTGCCTCCCAGCCACTCTCTGGGAGGTGGGTGGTGGTGGTGGTTCATTTACAGTTAGACTGACCCTTTAGAGGACATCCAAGAATGGTCTGACCCAGAGTGCCTGGGTGGCTCAGTCAGTTAAGTATCTGCCTTAGGTTCAGGTCATGATCACGGGGTCCTGGAATCAAGCCCTGAGTCAGTCTCCCTGCTCAGTGGGGGAGTCTGCTTCTCCATCTCCCTCTGCCCCTCCCCTCTTCTTGTTCTCTCTCTTCATGTTCTCTCTCTCTCTTTCTCTCTCTCTCAAATAAATAAATAAATAAAACTTTAAAAAAAGAATGGTCCATTATGACCACTAGTATGGTATTAACCCTATTCCTCTAGGATCACTGTGGAGTCTTCTGAAACACTTCAGACTCTAAACATGGACACTAAAAGAAGAAATGATGAAACACAAAATGTCCCTGTAATTCAAACCACATGGTCAGTGTGGGTAGAATACTAGCTGATGGTTGAGAAGGATGGTGATACACTCAAAGTAATGCTAATGGAAGTTGCAGTTGAGAATAGATACTGACTGTGGATCATGGGTTATGGTTCTGAGATTCTGGGGATGGAAAATGTCCTGCACTAGATTTCAGGTCAGTGAAGAGAAGTCACACGGTATTCAATAATACTTTTGAAACATCTAGTATGCTCTGGGTCTCTTGTAAGACAATTATTTCCACAAAGATTTATTTAGCACCTACCATGTACCAGCATATTTCTAAGTTCTAGATATACAGTGGTGGATAAAATGGGCCAAAATCCTTACCCAAATGGAAGTTGTAATTTAGTGGAAGAGACATAAATAGCAAAAATATCAAGTATGATAGACAGAGTCAGTGCAAAAGTAAAAAAAGAAAAGTGAAGCAGAGACTGGAGATAGAGTTAAAAATGGAGTAATTATGGCCTTTTGGACAGACCAAAGGAGGGAAGGAGTATGCCATATGGACATTTACAGAAGGAATATTCTATGCAGAGGAAATAGCAGATGCAAAGGCTCCAAGGCCGCAGTGTGCCTGGGACAGTCAGAGAATGACAAGAAAGCTTTGGGGTCTTCAGTGGTAGGAGATGAGGTTAGAGATGGGGTGACTGACCAAATCATGTAAGGCCCTGCATATTATTTTAAGGACTTTGGCTTTTACAATGTGAGCTAGGAAGCCACAGTATGGTTATAACCAGAAAAATGATATATTCTGCCTATGTTTGAAGGGGTTACTTTGGCTGCTGTGTTTAGAATCAAGATGAAGGAGGCAAGGACAGAAGTAGACCAGTTAGGAAGCTATGGCAGCAATCCAAGTGAGATATAGCCATCACTTGGGGCAGAGTTGTAGTAGTAAAGCTGGTGAGAACTGGTCAGATTCTGGATCTATTTTGAAAGAATGTCCATCAGGACTTTCTGATGAATTTGCTGTATAGTGTGAGGATGAGAGGAGTCAAGGATGTCTTCAAGGTTTCTGGTCTGAATGTCTAAGAATATTAGAATTGTCATTAACTGATTTGAGTGGTGTGAGGGAGACTTCAGAGGAGGAGATTTAGAGAAGAAGACCAAGAGCTTGGTCAGTGTGCATATGAAATGCATATTAACATCCAGATGGAGATGTCAGGCAGGCCCTTGGGTGTATACATCTGAAGCTCAGGAGAAGGCCTGAGATGGAGATATAACTTAGGGAGTCATGAGCATATAGAGGGTAGAGAAATCTTGGAGATTGAATGAGATCATTGAGATGGTGAGTGTACCCAGAAAAGAGAATATATTCAAAGATGAAATCCTGGGGCTTCATTTAGAGGTCTGTGGGATATGGAGGAATTAGCAGGGGATGGAGAAGAAGCAACCAGTAAGGTAGGAAGCAAGCAGGAGAGTATGGTGTCCTGGAAGCCAAATGAAGACCATGTCTTAGTGGGAAGGGTGATTAATTCAGTAAAAGGCTGCTGGTCTATCAAGGGAAATGTGAATGTCAAATGGACCCCTGGATTTAGCAATATGGAGGTCATCCAAGTTGTATACTTTTAGGGAGGAGTAAGGAAGAATGACCTGAAAGAGATAATGAGGAGGAAGGAAGACACTACTCCACATCTAGAACCAGTGATATGAAGGGTCCGGGAGAGAAAATGGCTACCATTTGAGGAGGCTGTCAGTGAAGCAGGGGCATCTGAGGAAAGGTAAGTTTCAGTTAGAGAAAAAAAGTAAAGGGAAGATAAAGTAAAGGGGTTATGAGGAATGGGGCGGAAGGAAGGGAGATGGTTACAGAAAGGACAATGTTTAGAGCCATAAGGAGACTAGAGGCCAAGGGATAGATGATGGCTGGGAGCCCCAGATTTCTTCTGGTGACTGACCTGAACAGGAATATAGGACATGATGTTCCAAAGTAGACTGTGCTAGTAAGTGTCGTGCAGTTTGAGACAGGAATACATAGAATCTGGGAACTATTACTTGACTTCTACCAATGGAGGATGAAGTCTGCATAAAGGAAACCTTGCTCTTCCTAGCATGTGAGTTTCCTCTTTCTGAGGAAGGACTAGGGACTATAGGAGGGGTGAACTTACATTGAACTCACAGGAAATTTCTTGACTTCTGGGGCTGGTCATTTGCCCAGCCAATACTCTTACAGGCATGAGTGTACCCATTGTAATTCCCAGCACAGACCTTTCCACTTTAGCTGGTGAGTGGTTGTCATCACCATTGGCACACTAGGCAGCCACTTTGTCCCATTCCCCACTCCCATGCTTCTATGACCAAAAGTCAACCCAGAACCGTCCCTCAACCACTAGATCATCTCTATTTTATAGGAATATTTCCCATGGTTGTTCTCTGCTAGCTTTGTTCCAAACGTGTCCAAATGTATTTTCATGTGGCTGAAAGTGTTTAAACATTCTGACATTTCAATCATGTAATATGGTTGAATGAACTTCCATAGTATTTGGCACAGCAGTGTTGTTTAATTCTTTTCTGACTGTGATCGCCAAGCAGGAACCTAAGAAGTGGCAGGTACTCTCTAGGGAGACACACAAGGCATGCGCTGGCCCCTGATTGCAGAGCACGGTTGATGCAAAGACATTCTCTTAAGTCCAGTGGCAAATGGTGGGCATTATTGTGCCTGAAAATCAGAAAAGACTCAGAATTTTGAGAGGTCTGGAGCCTTGAGGACACTCCTACAGCTTCTTTTATTTTTCCCAAGATGCTATCTAGTGCTTTGCAGCTGATTCTCCTTCCTTGAGCTTCAATCCTGTCATCAACATGCTGCCAACATAGCGACACATAAAGTAACTTATCCGAATTATATTAGAGAACTTACATGTGTCTGCCACCTACTCATTTAGCAATTAAAGGCTTGGAAGTATATTTTCTGATTTGATAATAAGGGCAAGATATCATCACCTTCATTTTACAGATGAGCAAATTTCTCTGTCACTCCTCAGGTGGGACTTATTTTCACCAAACTATACCATTTATTTGTTCATTCATTCATTTATTCAGTACACCTTTATTTAGCCCTCATAAGGGCTCGTCAGTATTTTCACAGCCAATACTTCTGCTTAAGATTTGAACATTTGAATATTTTAAACAAGTGGCTACTGAATTCTTACTGTATGTGATACTCCTTTAAGAACTGTTTTTAGGAGGATACAAAGATAGCTAGATATGGACTCCACCCTAAAGGATCTCAAAGTCACATTTACAATATTTACTCTGACCTTTTCAGAGGAAACCCAAGCTGAGATGTGCCTCAGTCCAGCAACTTATCTTGGTGTTTGTATTGCTTAAGGTAACCCTAGATGCTGTGACATACAAATTTCAACATTTGTAATGCTTCAAATGTGATAGACATTTCCTTCCTGCTCGTGTGAAGTCAAAAATGGGTGGACTTCCAATCACTTCCAAATAGCGATTCAGGGACCCAGACTTCTTCCATGACATTAGACCCAGCTCCAGCATGTAGCTCCCAAGCTTGCTGCGCTCAATTTGCCTCAAGTCGGTAGAATGGGAAACAACATGGAGGGTAGCATGTGGGAGGTCCCTTTGGGCCAGATGCAAAAGTGACACATAGAAGTTCGCAATTCATTCTATTGGCAAAGACTCGGTCATGCAGCCCCACCTAACCTCAAGAGACGCTTGAAAATGTGATCTAGCTGTATACTCAGAAAGCAAGAATTGAGGTTTGATGTGAAGGAGCAAGTCTCTGCCATTTAGTGTGTGTGTGTGTGTGTGCGTGCACATGCATGTTTGTGTAACTTTGGGCATGAGAGGGTTTATCTGAGCCAAGATGGATATAAGTAGGGCAGCAGAAAGCTAGGCAGGTGAGCTCCCCAGTAAGCTTCCAAGGTGTGCTGAAAGAGATGAGTTACGGTCATTTCTAAGGTGTAGCTCTTCCTCATGAGAGGGATTCGTGTTTGAGTGAGGAGCGTGAAAGACTCCTCCAAGTTGGGGGAACTTGGCTTTCACTTCAAGTTCTTCTTGTCCCTGGTGCATTCGTTTTTCTGAAGTTCTGTCTACCCATATGATTAATCCAATAATCTCCTGCCCTCCAGCTCTGGTACTACCTCTGGCCCCTGAAGGCTTTTACAGAAAAGACTTTCCTTGACTCTTCTGATCTTGGATTGCACACAGTCTTATCCTTCAGATCAGTCTAAGACTATGGACTTGTGGGACAGAAATACTTAAAATGAATTCTGTCATATGTTTTTTAACAGGCTTGGTCTGTTGGTTGATCACACAATAATAGAGTTCTTTCTCAAGTTCTAACAACTCATTACTGTCTCCAGGAAAGCCACTTCCTGTTTCTGTATCTCTAGTTCTTCTAATGGGGGTGGGGGAGAAATGACATTTTACACATCACAGCTATTTTGAGGGTACACAGTGCCTTCCCAATAAATGCTTTTGACCTGCTAGATTAAAGGAAAAAGTGATTCTGACGTCCTTGGCAAATTCCAAAATATCAGACAAGGGTTCCTTATTGCTGAGTCTGTGGCCACTTCCAAGTTCTGGCTGAGGGGAAAAAAATAGCCTCCTCACACTTTTTACTTTGTAATTGGATGTTAAAATAGAAATTTCTGCTGAGACACTAATAGATACCAGATACCAAAGGGACTTGAGATAAACTTTCTTATAGGATTTGCAGAAAGAAATGGCAAAAACCCAAAATTATGAGTTTTGTTACTCACAACATGGGGGAAAAGAGTTGAGGGCTAGAGTTTAGGAGAAGTTGTTTTAGATGTGATTTACTTGAGAAAGCTCTGTTGAGGAGACTGGGAAATACTTCTTTCTTTACCTCCAATCATGAGAGAGGGACTTCAGCAAAACCATTTGGTGGGGTGATATGTGTTGCCCATCTTTCGAGGGGAGACTCAGTAGATGAATGTCTAGTTCATACCTGGAATGGATGGACTAAGAGTTCTAGTGGGTGGCTACACTGGATGGACCAATGAAAAACAGTTCTGGAATCTGCTGGAGAAAAGGATGCATAAGTGTTTCCTGTGAAACAGATTTGGACGTGTGTGTGTGTGTGTGTGTGTGTGTGTGTGTGTGTGTTTGAGAGAGAGAAACAAGCAGCGGTAGGATCAATATAGGAACTATCCAGCAGGGCCCACTTAATACAGTGAAAAAAATCTTTGGAGAATAAAGCTGACAATAAAGCCAAGGAAACAGCCAGTGACTAAGAAAATAGCAAAGAGATGAGACAGGAGAGAGTCCATCACCTGGGGCAAGAGGACTGCAGGTGACAGAGCCCCAGTATTTTGTGTGCGGTGGGGAGACATTTCAGTTAGGAAAGGCTTGTCTCTCCCCCTACCCCCAACTACATACTTCTCCCACCTCACACCCTGGAGGAAGGGGGGGCAGGAGGCATGAAGTCCAGGTGAACAGCTGGGAGAAGAAAAACAAAGAAGCACTTTTTTTTTTCTCCAGACCAAAAGCTGACCATGTCTCTTTCCGACCCAAGCCCCTGTTCCAGGCTTCCTACCAGCCTCAGGTCATGTTCAAAATTTTGATCATCACATAAACCTGGACATTTCGATTCCTGATAATTACCAAAAAGAGAATGTGTTTTGGACTGAAAGTGACCATAAGAATTTTTATTACCCAAACACTCCAGAAAAGAAATGGAGTTTCCCAGGATTTTGTCTAGGGGCTGGGATAGAATTCTCCTGAATAAATGTAAAGGAGTAGTAGGAGAAAAAAAATAAAGTTAACTTGGATTTATGTAACCATGTGGCAAGAGACCCCTTTGGAATATATTGGGAATGTTCCTCATCCCCTGTCCATGACATTTATCCTGGAAAGAGGCAGATGATTGTTTTTCTTTTATGGACATATTAAATACCTCCCCATGTGCACCAGATACCTTTTCCTCACCCTGATCTCAAAGGAAATGGAGACACCCTCACTTCCATTACCTGCACTTACTTTTTTGCCTGCAATGCCTAAAGGCATTATTTTGGAGTCGATTTCTAAATTTTAAGATGCCTAATTAAATAAATGCATGCAAATTCTAGGTGCATTTTTTTCTGCTTAAACACACAGCCACAAATTTATTGCTTCAAAATTGTGCTTCACTCCACAATTTAGCCATAGTTGTGAGCATATTAGCATTGCACTCTGGAATGACATAATCATTTCAGCATCAGGCTCCATTTCAAAAGATACTTCAGATGCCAGGAGGTCTCCAAGGGATTGATTTCCTCTCTCTCCTTATTTACTTATTTTCTTTCTTTGTATTGCAGTAAAATTCAAGGCTGAGGAAGAGCTAGCTCTCTGAAAACCAGGCTGGGAGTAAATAATTCAGCACAGTGTGGTACAGAAACTGTTTCCCTCTGCCTCATTTAAAAAAAACAAAAACAAAAACTTGTGTCTGTGTGGATTCAAGATCCTGCTGAGTGCTCTGATGTAGAGCAGGGCAGGTGTCCTGGCTGAATCCAGAGATATAAACTCAGTGAGGTGTAAGTCATGGGACAAGGGGCTGGGCCATTCTGAAACTTGATGGAAACTGACACCACTTTGAAGCTCTTGTTTTTCAGCAGAGTAAGCTCTATGGGGGTTGTTTTGCAGCCATGTCAGGGCGACAAAGGGACACACTATGCCAAGCAGGGGGAGTGCTGTCTGGCTACTTTCCTTGCCTACTGCCTCCCCTTTTTGCTTTTGGGTTGACAAGTTCGGAGTCCTGGGTACACAGCCTTGGTGAACTTCCAGCTGCTATGTTAGCTGCACTGGATGTCCCCACCAATTTGACAATATGTCTTCCCCACCCCACTCCTCCCCCAGAACCTTAAAAAAGCATCAAAATTTACCTCCTACCTTTAATTACCAATTCCACTGCCCAATATGGTATTTGTCCAACAATGCTGTAACCTTCAAAGCAACCCTGCTGGCTTGATTTTGTGTGTGATCGACTAGAACTCTGGGCACAGCAGTTGCAGGCACTGTGTTAAGTGGGTAGGGACTGCAGAGTGGTCGAGGAGGACCATCTTGCTAATGACAAGGTAGCAGGTGGTATCAAGGCCCAGACCATACCCAGTTCATTCCACTCAAAATGGCTTCCAACTGCCAATGTCTCCAACTCGGGGTCAGAAGTCCATGTCCCAAACCACCATTGGCCACTCTGCCTGGGCATGTATCAGGCTGGAAGTGTTGGGAATTAATGCTCCCCAAGAATGGCCTTCCACCAATGATGGTCAGAGCTGGTGTACAAATGTGCCAAGTCCTTTGTCTCTCAAGTGGGATGTTTCTGAGATGTATGTATTATGTTGGTTGCCAGAATTTATCCACGAAATTTAGTGCCAGTCCCTCACTGGGATGGCTGGATTGATAATACCCCCTTTCTTGGTTTTTCTGTCTCACTTCTCTATTTCCATGCTGGTGTTCCCCTGGACCTCTGGAATAAACTACTGAGTTTATCTCTCAGAGTCTGCTTTTTAGGAATCCAAGCCAAGAACAAAAGGCCAGTCATACCCCCCTTAAAGCCTGAAAAGGTCTTCAAACTCAACATTGAGTATCCAAGTATATTAGGATAATTCTTTAATTTTTAAATTTTATTTTTTTAGGTTTTTATTTTTCAGAGAGAGCAACACAGACACATACACACACACACACACACACACACACACACACACACACAGAAAGAGAGGGAGAGAGAGAGAGTGAGAGAACAAGCAGGGAAAGTAGTAGAGGGAGATGGAGAAGCAGACTCCCCGTTGAGCAAAGAGCATGACTCAGGACTCCATCCCCAGGATCATGGCCTGAGCTGAAGACATGCTTAACCGATGAGCCATCCAGGCACCCAGGTAATTCTTTTAAACAAACATGTCCTAGGGATGGAGGAGGGACACACCCATGCACAACTCTCATGTATCTTTCCTTGCCTGCTCTGGTCAGGGCCACGTCAGTGTGGACAGAAATGGAAGATGTTCTAAGTCCTACACCATCCTTTGAACTCCATTCCTCCAACTTCTCTTCCCTCCCATCTGCCCTGTAACACACCGGCAGGCCAGTTCTCTCCACACCCCATTTTCAGGTATCACTCCCTGTCCAGAAACCTGTAGCGGCCTCCTGATTGGGCAGCCACAAGGCAGAATGTCTCTGCCTCATCCTAAGCCTCTGTCATATTCTGGGGAGAGAAGCTGGTTGTTCATTGTCCCAACCCCCTTCCTGCAGATCCCTGCATTGGCGGTGCCTGCCATTTGGCCACTGAGGGCCACAGTTCCTATTGGACTCCCTCCCATAGCTACAGTGGTTACTCTTGTTCTCGCTTTTCCTTTTTTTTTTTTTTTTTTTGTCAGAGAGAATGAGAGCGAGGGAGCCCAAGCAGGGGGAGCAGCAGGTACACTGAGCAGGCAGTCCGAGGCAGGATTCAATCCCAGGATCCCTGGATCATGACCTGAGCCAAAGGCAGACACTTAACTGAGTCACCCAGGTGTCCTTCCAGCTCTCTCTTCAGATCACTTAACCACTCTGTCCTTTTGAGCCTCTGGGCTACCTTCTTATCCTGGGGTAGTTGACTATCGCTTGTTAGTTCTTTCTGGTAAGCTCTCTCCACTTATCCTTCTGACTGGGCCATCTGTCTCCTGCCAGCAACCCCTGTGCTAGAGGGGAAATCAAGAGTTCTGGGTTCCAGACTTACCCCTGTCACTTTCTGCCTGGTGTGACTCTGAGTGCCTTTGAGCCCTCTACTCATTATCTGTTAATGGAAACAATATGGCCTACGCAGCATGCCTCATAGGGTTGCTAGGCTAATGAAATTTGGTTTTGTGCTGAAAAAGATATTGTTCCATAAATGTGGAGAACCCCATAAACCTCAGATTTTGTTATTATCATCTTAGAAGAATCTTGAGACTCAAAAAAACACATTCCCAGGAAAGGGGGGAAAAAACAGGAATAGGGTCACGGAAGGAAGCAGACAACTCAAGAGAAACATCCATGCCACTTATAAGTCACTTATGTCAGTGATTCATCTGGGGCCATCCTCACTCAGGGACTCAAGCGCAGGGCAACCCTGTGTGTTGCCATAGCAACTGCCAGCCTGAATCTGGAAATTCCAGCAGCTTACAATATCAATCATTACGAGAAAAGGGGTCAGAGCAAACTGCAAAAAATGTATATCATGGTGGCCACAGAAAGAACCGTAGTAAAGACATTCAGTAGAAGTTATTCTCAAAGTATTGGCCATGGACCCACAGCATCAATATCACTGGGAACTTACTAGACATGCAGAGACTTAAGCCCCACTCAAGTCCTATTGAATCAGAAACTCCAGGGGTGGGACCCAGCACTGTGTTTTAATAAGCCCTCTAAGTGCATGCTAACATTTGAGAACCACCACCCTAACAGTCAGGAAGTTTGGCTTCCAATCCCTGTGTCCAAACCTGCAGAGTGTGAATAATGAAGAGATTGAAGTAAATGTTTAAAAATGGAAGGCAGGTATGATCTCATCTTTTCCCTGTGGCTTACTTGAGTAGGAATGGTGACTGAACTATAGCAGTGGAAAGTCTGACCGTATGCATTCTGTCTCCGCATGACAAATGGCCACAAATTGACTAGCTTACAACAACATACATTCATTATCTCAGTGTCTGTGGGTCACAAGTCTGGGCGTGATTTAACTGGGTCCTCTGCTTTAGTAGCTCACAAAGTTGCAATGAAGGTGTTGGGCGGGACTGTGTTCCCATCTGAGGCTTGATTGGAGAAGGATTTGCTACCGAGTGGCCTCATATTGGCAGAATTCATTTCCTTGTGGCTGTAGGATTCATGGAAGCTAGCTTCTTCAAAGCCAGCCACTGAGAGAGAAACCTCTAGCTAAATGGAATCTTATGTAACAGAACACAGACATGGCAGTGACCATCTATCACTTTGACATATTCTGCGGGTTAGAAGTAAGTCACAGGTGTCCCCCACACTCAAGGGGAGGAGAAGGGATATATAAGGGTGTGAACAGAAGGAGGTGGGGATCATAAGAGCCATATACCAAGAAAGTCTTCTAGAGTCTATCCTCTGGCCACCATGATTATTCATGTCTCTCTCACATGGGAAATACATTTACCCTTGTCCAAAGATTCCCAAGAGTTGCATGGCATTAGAGGGTCAGCTCAAAGTCCAAAATCTCATAATCTAAATCAGGTCCAGGTATGGAGGAGACTTCTGGGTGTCACAGATGCACAGCTCTGGGGCTACAATTGCTTTCCCGCTGTAGGCCCTGTGAAACTAAAGAGGCACATTACCCACTCCCCGCATACCCAATATACAATGGTGAGACGAACACAGCACAAAGGCGGCAGACATTCCAGTTCCAAAAGGGACAGAATGGAGAGGAAAAGGAGTCAACAGTCCATGGCCGTTCTGAAATCCAAGCAGGCAGATAGTGCGAGTTACTTGATTAAATTTCAGGGTGGAAATCATTTTTCCTGGCTCTTAACTCCACCCTCTGCTCTTGGTTCTGTGTTAATCATCCTTCTGTTCTCACAAGAAGTAGCCTGTATTTGCCACTTGGTGGTTTTATCAGCCTGATTCCTGCCAGTGTACTTTTGGGGATCCAGCTGCCTCTCCATTTTGTACTCTCCTTGTCCTTTTCAGTTCAAGTTGGCAGTGTTTATTATGAAACAATTTTCTCAGAAACTTTGTGGGTGTTCCGTGGATTTCAGAGGGGTTTGCTCCATTAGACAAAAACCACACCCATAGATTTTTGTTGTTGTTGTTGTTTTCCCAAAACAATCCCTTCTCTATTCAGACCTCTTGTTGGGAGGGCATAGAGGCTTTCTAGAAAGCCTGTGGTTTGATTGAGAGGATCTGTGAAACACAATCTCTTGAAAGGGTCCCTTGTATGACCAAACACTCTAACGTTTCTGACTTCTTGACCTTTCTGACATTTTAGCAAAAGCTTATAGGGTTATACTCTTCCTAGACAGTCTTTGTCTAGACGGAGCTGTCTTAATTTTAGCATCTCTTTGCCATCTGAAAAGACTGCATTTCCAAAATCATCAAGTCCTCTTTCTTCTTTTTTTTCTTCTCTCGATTTGTTTCTCTCCTCTTATATTTCACTCCAATCAAGAAGAATAAACTAGGCAACACTGTTAATACTTCACTGGTGAATCTCCTTAGCTCAATAACTGAGTTCAATGGCTTCTAAGTTGTGCTTTGCCCATAACAGCAGGAGATCCTTTTTCTGAGCCTTCTGTTCCTACATAACAAGGATTCTCCTTTCTTCCATTCCATTAACACATTCCTCACTTCATCTGAACCCTCACCCATAGAATATTCCAAGTCCAGACTTCTACTGCTGGAGGCAACTTTGGCTTTCTCTAGAATGTTCCTCCAGATTCTTCCAGAGTCTATCTACTGCTAAGCTGCAAAGCCATTCCCACATTTCTAGGCATTTGATACAGCAACATTCTACTACTTGTACCAAAATATGTTAGTTTTTTATCACTGTATGATGAATTTTCATGAAATTAGCAGCTTAATACAAGATTCATTAGTTATCTCAGCTTCTGTAGGTCAGAAGTTATAGTATTATTTAGTTTGGGCCTCTGTTCAGGGTCTCATGAGGTTGAAATAAAAGGATCAGCCAGAAGTCAGAGGGCTGAGTGCAGAGGAATTTGACTCCAAGCTCCCTCGGGTTCCTGGAAGAATTCGTTTCCTTGGGGCTGTAGGATTCATGGAAGCTTGCTTCCTCAGAGCCAGTGAGAGAGAGACTGCTAGGAAGATAGAGTCTTGTATATTGTAACATAATCATTGGGATGACATCCCTCACATTTGCCATAATTTATTGATCAGAAGCAAGTCACAGATTTCACACACATTCCAAGGGAGAGGATTATATAAGGGCATAAACACAAGAAGACAGAGGATTTTTGGAGTCACCCTAAAATCTGTTTGCCATGCTGACCTTTTTCAAAATAAACAGAACAAACAAAAATTTCAGGGGAAGAATCCCTTTACATGAAGAACATGTGTAAATTAAAACCTAGGAGCTCATGGGTCAGTGGGAAGAGAAAAGTAATTAAGTATGGAAAGGAATTTTTTAAATGATTTTATTTCTTTATTTGAGAGAGAGAGCAAGCAAGAGAGAGAGCACAAGTTGGGGGTGGAGAAGCAGAGGGGGAGGGAGAAGCAGACTCCCCGCTGAGTGGGGACCCTGACACGGGGCTTGATCCCAGAACTCCATGATTGTGACCTTAAACCGAAGCCAGAAGTTTAACCAAGTGAGCCACCCAGGTGACCCTAGAAAGACATTTTTTAAAAAAAAGATTTCACTATAGATTGCTAAGAGAGGTGTGGAGGATGCTTAATAAAGATGATGCAGAAAGAAGGGAAAGAGCCCAAAGGATAAACTAGTTAGGAAAAGATAGCTAGGTGAGGTAAAACTTAGAATGTACTTCAGACAGTGGATACTATTTAGAAATGAAGAGAGCATTTCTTTATGTAGCGAAGACACGAAAACTAGTCAGAGTTGGTAACCAGCATGGAACATAGAAGGGACAGCTGGGAGACTGAAGTGATTCGGTGGTTCTCTACCATGGCTACACATTTGAATCACCTGGAAACTTTAATAAAATACTGATTCCAAGGTTGATGCCAGGTGTCACATTTCAGCTGGGAGGTGGTAAAGCCCAGAAGTCAGTGCTGATCAAAGTGTTTGAGCTAATGGCATCTGGGTCCAGAACTTGTAGCCTCTGAAAGTGAAAAAATAAATATCTGTTGTTTAAGCCAAATATAAAAATAAAAGTGCTCAGGGTAAAATTAGTGAAGAGCAGGGCTGAACGCTGCAAGACTGATTAAAAAGCATATTCCTATGAAACTAAGCGGTGGGTCACATTAGGATGTCAAATAGGATGAACTGTAGGTTACGTGTATCACCTAGAACATAGAACAAAAAACCAGTTTAGACACACCCCAGTTCTGCATAAGCATAGAACATAGATGTGTTACACATTTCTGATGCCTATTTCAGATCTTCTTACTCTCATCTGTTTTCTTTTCAGCTATTGTGGTGACAGAAGTTTGATGAGGCCTTTCTTCCTCTGGTCCCAATCAGGGTGCCTCCCCTCCCAGCTAAACCTCCTGCTTCTCTCCTTGGTACTCTGGCCCATACCTTCACCTTGGCCTGCACAAACCAGAAGTGTAGGATGGTTAACATCCTGTGGAGTAAACCTTTGACCAATGAGATCCAAGAACCGGTAAATAAATCTCTTCCTCTTTATCTACACACTGTCCCCAGCGGAGTCCTTGAGTGCTTTCTATAGTGATATTTTGGGGGGGGGGGGTCGAGTGCCACAAATCTAGCATTCTGTTGCACTTAACAACAGAGGGCTTAACAGCACCATTTTATGTTTGTTGTACTTCAGCTGTCCCACTCTCTTCCTCTCCTGCTTCCTGAAATAGTATCCCTGATAAAATACAAGCAATGGGCTTCAGGAAACTTAAGCTCTGCTTTCTGCCGAACCCAAGGTACAAATGTAGGTACCTTGCACTACATCAGTTTGGAGCTTATATTTCTATTGTACAAACTATATTTGAAACTTTGTTTTCACATTTAAACACTTGCCACATTTTAAAACCTAATACTGTTTGGGGGAAATGTAACATACCATTAAAAATCTTAAGTCACATACAAATCTTAAGTAAATAAAATTGGTAGAATGTCATAATACGTGGAGAAGACATTTTGAAAAGGAACAAGATGGGGTGCAAAGCCAGTGTGCTGCCGGTGCTAAGAAAAGCTAAGTAACTGCAAATAAACCAATTATTATTATTTTTTTAAAATTTTAAGTAGGCTTCATACCTGAAGTGGGCCTTGAACCCACAACCCTGTAATCAAGAGTCACATGGTCTTCCCACTGAGCCACCTAAAACAATTACCTGTTTTTAACAACTTTATTGAGGTATAATTGATGTATGACAAACTATAAATATTTAAAGACTGTTATTTATAATTTTGACATATGTAAATATGCTTGAGACCATAACCACAATTGAAATGATAAACATCTCCATCACTCTCCAAAGGTCTCTTATTTCATGTTGGAATAGCTCCCCCATTGCCCTCTGAGCTCTAGCCTCCCTTCCCTGGGAAACTTATGATCTTATTATCTGTCATTATAGATTAAATTGCATTTTCTAGAACTTTATGTAAATGAATCATAAATATATATATACTCTTTTAGTCCAGCTTCTTTACTCAGCATAATTATTTTGAGAGCCATTTATGTTGCAGTATATATCAATAGTTCATTTCATTTTATTACTGAGTGGTATCACATTGAATAACTACATCATGATTTGTTTATTTATTCCCTCACCAGTTGATGGATATTTGGATAATTTACAGCTGAGGGCTATGTTTTAAAAAGTTGTTGTGGACTACCTGTACAAGTATTTGTATGGACACATACTTTTTTTTCCTCTTAGGTGATTACTTAGCATGGAATGGCTGGGTCATATATAATAGATGTATGTTTCATACGTTAAGAAACTGCCAAAATGTTTTGCAATGCAGTTATATCATTTTATGTTCCCACGAGTAGCGTATGAGTATTCCAGTTCCTTCAAATCCTTGCCAGTGCTTGGTATGGTTTATCTTTTAAATTTGAGCCATTCAAATGAGTATGTAGTAGTATCTCATTGCAGTTTTAATTTGCCCTTCCTTAATGACTGATGAAGTTGAGCATCTTTTCATGTGCTTGTTTTTGTCAACTATTTTACAGAAGAGTTTGCGAAGAATTGATGTTATTTCTTCGTAACATATTGGAATTCTGCAGTGAAGCCATCAAGGCCTGAGGATTTCTTTGTGAGAAGGTTTTTTAATTACTTATTTATTTGTTTGTTTGTTTGTTTGTTTTGAGAGAGAGAGAGAAGGAGAGAGAATAGGGGAAGGGGCAGATGCCAAGTGAGAGAGTCTTAAGTAGACGCCACACCGAGCAGGGAGCCCAACACAGGACTCCATCTCATGACCCTGAGATCATGACCTGAGCTGAAATCAAGAGTTGGATGGTCAACCAACTGAGCCATACCCCAGTACATATTTAGTTTTTATTTTTTAGATTTATTTATTTTTAAGATTTTATGTATTTTTTGAGAGAGAAAGAGCACAAATGGGGGGAGAGGCAGAGGGAGAAGGAAAAGCAGACTCCCCACTGAGCAGGGAGCCTGACATATGGGGCTCTGTCTCAGGCCCCCTGGATCATGAACAGAGCCAAAGGCAGATGTTTAATCGACTGAGCCACCCAAGTGCTGGGTGGCTAATATCTAATTTTTAAAACTATTCAGATTATCTATTTTTTTCTTGACAGAGCTTTGATAGCATGTGTCTTTCAAAGAATTTGTCCATTTCATCTGTTATCAAATTAATTGACATAAAGTGATTTATAGCACACCATTTTTATTCTTTTCACATTCATAGAATCCATAGTGATTTCATCTCTTATTCCTAATGTTGGTAAATTGTGTTAATTCTCTCTCTCTCTCTGCTGAATAGTCTGGCAAGAGTTCTATCATGTTATTGATTTTCTCCAAGAATCAATTCGTGATTTTACATTTTTTTCTATTGTTTTTATCCTGTCTAGTCCATTGATTTCTGCTCTAAACTTTCTTTTTTATTTTTAGTTTCCCCAATTTTTTTTAGCTTCTTTATTTCCCCAAGTTTTTATTTAAATTCCAGTTAGTTATCATACAGTGCAATATTAGTTTCAGGTGTACAATTTAATGATTCAACACTTCCACATGACACCTGGTGCTCATCATAAGTGCCCTCCTTAATCCCCATCTCCTATTTCATCCATCTTCTCACTCACCTCCCTTCTGATAACATGTGGCTGAAATCACGTGGTATTTGTCTTTCTCTGACTGACTTATTTTGCTTAGCATCATACTCTAAAAATATGGACCAGTTCATGAATTTGTGTGCCATCCCTGTACAGGGGCCATGCTAATCTTCTCTGTATCGTTCCAATTTTAGTACATGTGCTGCTAAAGCAGGTACTCTTTTTCCAGTTTTTTAAGGTCAACACTGAGATCATTGATATGAGACCTTTCTGCTTTTCTGGTAATTTTTCTTTAAATATTGTCTAGAGACATCCCACAAAAGTTGTATTTTAATTTTTATCTGTTTCAAAATACTTTTTTTTTATTTCTCTTTTTATTCCTTCTTTGACCCATGAGTTTTTTAGAAGTCGACTATTTAATTTCCAAATATTTGGGAATTTTCCAGAGATTTTCTTATTATTAATTTCTAACTCAATTCCATTGTAGTCAGACAAGATGCTTTGTAGGTCTGAACACTTTAAATTTATTGAGAGAACTGTTTGATGGCCCAGCATATGCTCACCTTCATAAATGTTCCATGTGCCCTTGACAAAAATTGTCTTTGGGTGGCATGTTCTATCTAAGTCAATTTGGTCACTTTGGTTAGCATTGTTGTTAGGCTTTTTTCTATTTTTAGTGATTTTCTGTCTACTTGTTCTATCAATTATTGAGAGGGATACTGAAATCTTTTACTTCATTGGTGGATTTATCTAACTCTTCTCGACATTCTATCAGTTTTGTTTCATGTATTTTGAAACTCTGTTATTAGGTGCATAAATATTTTAGATTTTTATGTACTCTTGATAAAGTGATCCTTTATCATTGTGAAATGGTGTTCTTTATCCATGGAAATATTCTTTGTTCTGAAATCTACTTTGTCTGATATTAATATTGCCACTAAAGCTTTCTTTTTTTAGATTTATTTATTTATTTGACAGAGAAAGAGAGAGCACAAGGAGAGGGACCAGGGAGCCTAATTGGGGGGGGGGGGGCTCAATCTCAGGACCCTGTGATCATGACCTGAGCCAAAGGCAGATGCTTAATCGACTAATCCACCTAGGGACCCCTAAAGCTTTCTTTTTATTAGTGTTACAATGATATATATTTTTCTATTCTTCAAAGCTGTTTGTGTATTTATATTTGAATTGTTTTCTTGTATGCAGCAAATAACCAAATCATACTTTTAAAATTTTTTAGTATTTATTTATTCATTTTTATTTAAATTCAAATAATTGACATATAATGTATTATTGTTTTCAGAGGTAGAAGTCTGTGATTCTTCGGTCCTATGTAATACCCAGTGCTCATTACATAAAAATATGGAATGCTTCATGAATTTGCACGTCATCCTTTCACAGGGACTGTGTTAATCTTCCCCGTATCATTCCAATTTTAGTATATATGCTGCCAAAGCAGTACCAAATCTTACTTTTTAAATCAAATCTGATATCTCTGCTTTTTAATTGGGGCATTGAGATTACCAATTGATTATTGAGATTACCAATATGATTATTGGTACAGTTAGGTTTAAATTTACTTTCCTGCTATTTGATTTCTATTTGTTCTATCTGGTCTGTGTTCTCCAGTTCCTCTTTTTCTGCCTTCTTTTGGATTAATTGAATATTTTTATGATTCCATTTTCTCCCCTAGTTGGCTTAACTCTTTGTTTTCTTATTTTAGTGGTTGCCTTAGAGTTTATAGTATACAATTTTAACTTACCACAGTCTACCTTAAAATGATATTACATCACTTCACATATAGTATAAGAACTTAACAATAGTATATTTCTTGCCTCCCAACTTCTGTATCATCATCATCCATTTTACTTTTACATAGGTTATAAACACCAAATTACATTGTTATTATTTTAAACAGCCCATTTTTTAAAAAAAATCATTAAATGACAAGATAAATATAAATTTACCCATATAGTTACAATTTCTAGGTCTCTTTATTTCTTTATATAGGTTTCCTTTTTTTTTTTTTTTGAGAGAGAGAGAAAGAGAGAGAGAGTTTTCTCCTCCCAGTTTTTTTAAAGTGTTATTTATCTAAGTAATCTCTACACCCAATGTAGGGCTTGAACATGCAACCCCAAGATCTAGAGTCACATGCTCAACTGACTGAGCCAGCCAGGATCTCCTCTTTATATATATTTCTACTGCCACATGGTATGATTTACCTTCTGCCAGAACGACTTCCTTTAACATTTCTTACAGTGCTTGTGTACTGGTGATAAATTCTCGCAGCCTTTGCATCAGAAAGTTTTTATTTTGCTTTCATTTTTGAACCATATTTTCACTGGATATAGAATTCTAAATTGACCATTTTTGCTTCTAGTAAAATGTCACTTCATTGTCTTCTCACTTGATTTTCTCCCACAAGAAATTTACTGTCATCTTTATTTTTGCTCCTCTGTAGGTAACCCATTTTTTTCTCACCATTTTTAAGATTTGTTCTTTATCATTGTTTTTACAAATTTATTGTAATATTCTTGGCAGTAGTTGCTTTCATCTTTCTTGTACTTGGGGCATTCTAAGTTTCTTGAATCTCTGGGCCTATATTTTTCATAAGATTTGGATTTAGAAGTCATTATTTTTTCAAATTTTCTTAATTTCTCCACTTCCCTTTCATGAACTTCAGTTACATGTAGATTAGTACACAGGCTATTGCTCACAGCTCATAGGTGCTCTTTTACTTCCTAAAATTTTTTCTGCGTGTTTTATTTTGTTTAGTTCCTTTTGCCATGTCTTTGAGTTTGTGAATAGTGTCTTCTACAAGGACTAATCTGCCATTAATCTTATCCAGAGATGTATTTTCCATCTCTGACATGGCAGTTTTTATTTCTAGAATTTTGATTTGGTCTTCTGTTTTATCTTCCACATCTCTACTTAAGTTGTTGAACATAGGAAAGACAGTTAACTTTTTAAATTTTTTAAAATTAATTTTTTAAAAGATTTTATTTATTTATTTGATAGAAAAAGACACAGCGAGAGAGGGAACACAAGCAGAGGGAGTGGGAAAGGGAGAAGCAAGCTTCCTGCTGAGCAGGGAGCCTGATGTGGGGCTCGATCCCAGAACCCTGGGATCATGACCTGAGCCGAAGGGAGACGCTTAAGGACTGAGCCACCCAGGCGCCCCTAAAATTAATTTATTTATTTATAAGAGAGAGAGAGAGCACAAGCAGGGGAAAGGGCAGAGGCAGAGGAAGAAGCAGGCTCCCCACTGAGCAAGCAGCCCGACACCGTACTTGATCCCAGGACCCTGGGATCATGACCTGAGCTGAAGGCAGATGCTTGCTTAACCAACTGAAGTGCCCAGGCATCCTAGTTATAACAACAGTTTTGATGTCATTGTTTACTTATTCTAATCTGTTTACCTGTTCTGGGTCAGTTTTAACTGTGTGATTATTTTTGTCATTATAGGTCATGGTTTCTGCTTTTTTGCAAGCCTGGTAATTTTTGATTAAATGTCAGATAGTCTGAGTTTTGTTTTTTTTTTTTTTTTTTTTTTTAAGATTTTTCATTTATCTATTTGACAGAGAGAGATCACAAGTAGGCAGAGAGGCAGGCAGAGAGAGAGAGAGGAGGAAGCAGGCTCCCCGCTGAGCAGAGAGCCCGATGCGGGACTCGATCCCAGGACCCTGAGATCATGACCTGAGCCGAAGGCAGCGGCTCAACCCACTGAGCCACCCAGGTGCCCTGAGTTTTGTTTTTTAAATGTATTAGGTGGGACTGGAACAGTGTTGTTTAGTACTGATTACCCCTTACTTCTGAGGTAAATCCGTTCTGTGTACTTCAACTGATGCTTCATAAATCATGAAGTTTTCCAGTCTAGCTACTGGGATTACTCCCAACTCACAGTGAGCACCAGGCACTATTACTTATAATCCTTTTGGGTGGTTCTTTCTCCAGTCTTGGGATTTTTTCATACTTGTAGGCACTGATCAATATTCTGCTAAATACTCAAGACTGATTTCCCTGCAAATCACCAAAGTTTTCCCTGTGTGAAGCTATCTCTTCTCTGATACTCTGTTTTGCAAACCCTAGCCATATTCTTCTTTACAGACTCTAATGCACATCTCCTTAACTCAAAGAGTCCTTCTGGCTCTGCCTCAGTTCCCCTTCCCTGCACTTCAACCTGGGAATTCTTCCAAATCAGTAAACTGGGCTAATCATTGGGCTTACTCAATTTGTTTTTCATTTCTCAGGGATCACTGTCTTTTGATACATGATATGCAGTGTCTCAAAAATCAATGTTGTCCAGTTTGGGTTTGTTTTTGTTGGGTGGGTAATCTGGTGCCTATTATCCATTTTGGCTGGAAGTGGAATTCCAACTATTTATTGCTAACCACATTGATTGTTTGCCTGTCAGAATGTGATAATTTGAACATTTTACTCGACCCAATTTATTGTGACTTACATGTTGGTATTTAACTGTGTTTTAGTTATGTTTTAAGAAATTGGTTAGCTGTGGGGCACCTGGGTGGCTCAGTGGGTTGAGCCTCTGCCTTCGGCTCAGGTCATGGTCTCAGGGTCCTGGGGTCAAGCACTGAACTGGGCACTCTGCTCAGCAGGCAGCCTGTTTCCCCCTTTCTCTCTGCCTGCTTCTCTGCCTCCTCGTGATCTCTTTCTGTGTCAAATAAATAAATAAACTCTTAAAAAAAAAAGAAATTGGTGAGCTGTAGGGCGCCTGGATAGCTCATTGTGGTTAAGCCTCTGCCTTCCGCTCAGGTCATGATCTCAGAGTCCTGGAATCAAACCCCGAATTGGGCTCTCTGCTCAGCAGGGAGCCTGTTTCCCCCTTTCTCTCTGCCTGCCTCTTTGCCTACTTGTGATCTCACTCTCTGTGTCAAATAAATAAATAAAATATTTTAAAAATGGTGAGCTTCGGGAGGAGTCAAGATGGCGGAGAAGTAGCAGGCTGAGACTACTTCAGCTAGCAGGAGATCAGCTAGATAGCTTATCTAAAGATTGTAAACACAGGCAAATCCATCGGCAGATCGAAGAGAAGAAGAACAGCAATTCTGGAAACAGAAAAACAACCACTTTCTGAAAGGTAGGACTGGCGGAGATGTGAATCCAAAGCGATGGGAAGATAGACCCCAGGGGGAGGGGCCGGCTCCCGGCAAGCGGCAGAGCAACGGAGCACAAAATCAGGACTTTTAAAAGTCTGTTCCGCTGAGGGACATCACTCCAGAGGCTAAACCGGGGCGAAGCCCACGCGGGGTCAGCGTGGGCTCAGGTCCCGCAGGGTCACAG
>NC_081575.1:86940377-87015641 GCF_022355385.1 Mustela nigripes
TGTGAAGTGTGTAAACCTGGTGATTCACAGACCTGTACTCCTGGGGTAAAAATATATGTTTATAAAAAATTAAAAATTAAAAAAAAATTGGTGAGCTTCTTTCGATTGACAGTTAACCCATTTTTTTTTCTCGTTTAATATAATGGGAACTAAGGGGTACCTGGGTGGCTCAGTTGGTTGAGCATCTGCCTTCTACCCATGCCATGATCTCAGGGTCCTGGAATCAAGTCCTGTATTGGGCTCCCTGCTCAGTGGTGAGCCTCCTTATCCGTCTGCCCCTCTCCCCTGCTCATGTTCTTTCTCTCTCTCTCAAATAAACAGATAAAATCTTAAAAAAAAAATAATGGGAACTGGATTTCCAGTTAGCATTTTTATGTAGTATGTCTTATTTTCTGTAATAGATTATTGATGTTACTTGGGAAATGCCTAAAAATATTAGACTTTTAGGCTTAGACTTTTTTCTCTTGCATGAAAATTCTCCTAGAAGTAGCCTTTCTAGAGCTGTCATGGCAGCTTCATGAAGTTTTCAGAGACAAGTGCCTTCTGTCTTTCTGCTCCTCAATGCATGAATTTCATCTCCCTCAGAATTACCAGATGGAGTATTAGTCATCAAGTCCACATTCTAACTCCTCCTAGCTAAGTCAGCCCTCTTTTAATAGATTTCTCTAGGGGCCTATCTGTTACTTTTCTCTTACCGTGATGGGTAGGCCAACCATATCTTCAAGAAATAGCTTACAAATGTAGTCTTTTCAGGGTTCTCCTGGCTAGGTCAGTTTGTAGAGCATGCAACTCTTGATTTCAGGGCTGTGAGTTTGAGCCCCATGTTGGGTACAGAGATTACTTTAAAAATAAATATAAATAAATAAACAAAACACATATAGTCTTTTCATTAGGCATCTTGTTACCCCAAATAGAACTAGAGTTCTGTTGTTAAGCCATAAAGAGAAAAGGGACATGGAGAAGCTATTAGGAGTGTCTACACATTTGACGATAGGCATTAATGACAGACTAGGTATTCACAGAATGCATTTGGGACATGACTAAGGTTTAAAGAGGATTTTTCTGGAAGTGTAGGGCAATAGATTGTAGAATGGGAGAGGTTGGTGACAGTCTCCTATTGGTTTCTCCATGACAATAATCCAGGAAAGCAGCACAGAAGACCAACAAATGAAAAAATAAAGGAAACACTCCAAAATACTTACCTAAGGAAGAATCCTTAGAAAGTAATTGGTGGTAGGTGGGTTTTAAAGGGCATGTACCGAAAATATAGTGCATAACAAAGAAAGAAAAAATTACGAAGAGTGCCAGAAAACTCATGGAAGCCACTAATCTATAAATATGGCAAATTTAGCCCTGCCCAGGACTTAAGACAATGATGTCTGTGTAATGCACTGAAGATTCTCTATTGGCAATAGGTGTGTTGAAAAAGCTTGGCACTAACGCATCTGGGGTCTGCAGTGATCTCAGATGGGCAGAGTTTAGCTTAATATGTAGAGTAACCCTGATCAAAGATGGCCAACTTATTGATATCATAAATGTCCAAGCCTTTGTTTCCATGTCCCTGCAGGAGTTCCCTCTAGGACAAAGAGCTAACCCTAAATTCCAATCCTGAAGTCCTTAAAGCCTGTCAGCTTCTGTACCCAAAGCCAGTTCTATCTTATGCCATATCAGATATAGAATGCTGTAGTAAAAGAATAAAGAATCTGACATCAGACAGGTCAGGAGAGAATTATTGTTCAATATTTTGTTAGTTGGGTGACCTTGGGCTGGTTACTCTTTGTCTCTGAGCCACATTTACCAATATGAAAAGGGAGAATTATTATAATACCTGCCCTATATAATTTTTTGTGAAACTTAGTCATGTTTGTCAAAGAACATTGCAGCTGGAGAGCTCAGGCTCTGGCCTTGGCTCAGTCTATTTACTTCATGTGTCAAATTTGAAGTCACCCTTTTGGGTCTTGATTTCCTTAACTGTCCTTTTACAGAGCTGCAAAGCTGGCTTTTGGCATAAAGTGTCTGCTCAATAAATATTTGTTTAAAAAATTTCTGTTGGATCTATAAAATGAAGGGTTTCATTTAGATTAGCCTTTTCCAAAGTATGTGTCATGAGATGTTGATAAATTGATAATGCCTATTGTAAATGCTTGTGCTTGAGATCATGCAGGAGGAAAACCCAAGAAGATAGTGGCATTGATGACACCCATGAGGCCACCATACTTATTTTTTTTCCTAGCTCTAAATTTAATGTTGTCTTAAATAAGAACAAACCCCCTACCTTTCATAAGCTATTCTTATTTGGGTGCCTATTATTGTAGCCAAACCTAAATCTTGACTGATCCAAACTATTAATATTTATCCAATAGTATTTTATAGAAAAAGCCACTATTCTCCTTCCACACCTGTTCATTTGCTTCTTTCAATTTTTAATCAATACATCAATGAAAATATCCCCAGACACTGATTACGTATGTTGTGTGCTAGGTGCCACACAAAAGAAGTACAAATCCCAGGTCTTGCCACTGCAGTCTCTTTGAATATCGGTGGACATTGACTTAGCTATATCATAATTAGATATTAGTTGATGGCCCTCAATTGGTCAGCAATTTTTCTGAAGGCAGGGACTCATCAACCTGGTGGCTTGTATTTGCCCCTAATGTGGAGTATAATGGGAGCATGAGACATGCTTGCTCCACAGATGGTTTAATTTGTACACCTTGTAGCCCAGTTGCTCAACCAATTGGCTTCCTTATTGAAATGACAGCTAATTTAAAAGAATAAATGGCTATTTAATAGAATGGAAATCCATTAAACTCCGAACCTTCTAATAAAGACTGATTCTTATGTAAGTCTTATGAAGTGTTAATTGCTGGCTCCTGAGAAAAGGGAAGAATGAAAAATTACTTGTTACCTCACTGTGAACTCAGACTTTATTATGAATAATACTGATAGTTTTAATAATAATAAAAATGATGCTGCTGCTCCTTTATTTTTCAGTAGAAGTTTGCGGTTTAGGAACTATGTAAATTTGGAGAAGCAAAAGAGTATAAAGGAAAGAGAATAAGCATGGATCCTGTTAGATCTGGGTTCAAATCTAACCTCTGCTGTCTGTGCTCTCAATTCTATCATCTGAAAAATGGAATAATAATACATATTATAAATGGTAGGGACTGAATTTAAGAGCTCCCTGAAAAACTGAAAAGCAAGGAAAATAAAATCGTGTCTGAGAACTAACCTTAAACATCAACATCATGACTCATTGCCCAGTAGCCCTAAAAATACAAAATGGTTGTAAGACCAGGTAGCAAATGCAATCAGAATAGGAGCTGCAGTTAGCTATAGAAACATGGTGGAACATGGTAAACATAATTGCTCAAATATTGGGAAAGGGATACAGAGTGTAAGCCAACAAAGTTTTGGTATTTTGTGTCCAACAGGATAGACTGCCCCTAACAGAGACATAAAGGTGCAGTAGATTGAAAGCTCCTCCCATCAAGAGGTAGAGTCTATTTCTCTATCCTTGAACCTGGGTCTATCCACATGACTTTCTTTGGTCAACAGGTCATTGGCAAATAGGGCACAAGCAGAGGTTTGAGCAGTGTTTACACAGTGAGGCTTGCCTTCTATTGCTGCTGCTAGCTCTTCTCCCATCCTGTAAATAAGCCTAGGATAACCTTCTGGAGGATGAGAACCCACCTGTAGAGAGGTCTCAGCTGTTCAGCCAACTCAACTCAACTCAACCCCATATATATGAGTGAGGACATCTTAGACCATTTAGCCCCAAACAAGTTGCCAGCTCAGAGAGCTGCAGAACCACAGCTAACCTACAGAATTATGAAAAATTATCATTTATAGTTTTAATTCACTGAGTTTGGGGGTAGTCTGTTATGCAGCATCAGACATCAGACACTTTCCAGCTTTCTGTATTCCAGTCCCAAGGGTGAGGTCATCCCCTCTGTATATATGTATATAAATATATCAGGCAATTTTACGTCAACATGATCAATGACTCCATTCTCCTGACTTCCTTTATTCTGAGACCATGATCACCAACAAATGTCTACTCAGGATCTGGCCTGCCCATCATTTGCCTACTG
This sequence comes from Mustela nigripes, assembly GCF_022355385.1. NCBI lineage: Eukaryota > Metazoa > Chordata > Mammalia > Carnivora > Mustelidae > Mustela > Mustela nigripes. Next base: position 86,944,472 of record NC_081575.1, read on the forward strand.
TGGGCAGTGGACTGACTATTGGAACCCCAAGGATTCCTAGCCACTGTCATGATAATTATTGATGATAAATTAATGAAGTGGCTTCTGACCAAGGTTTGGCTTAAGGAGCAGATATTCTATGTCTCCAAACATTCACTCTCCATTATTCTCTACCCTGCTCTTTACTCCAGAAACTTGATCTGTATAGATTGCCTCAAGGAACAATCTTGCCTTGCCTTGTGGTTTCTTATTGGGCTTCACCAGTGGGAAGCTCTACCTGGAGACTGGGGAGAAGGAGAGCAATTTCAAAGGATTGATCCTTACAGTCCTTCCCTGTAAGGCTGGTTTGGGTAAGCTGAGTCCCTGGACTGAAGATTGCAGCTCCTGTGAAGATGATCCATTCCCTGCAACACTCTCTTTGAAATCAATTCTTCCCTTAATCTGGTCAGGCCTAGAGGTAAAAATTGAGCAATTTTTACTAGGCTCCAGTTCTGCACTATCCTCTATAGTTTCCTTGCTCCTGCCCACACTTTTGTAAATAACTCTTTTATTAAACTCTTTCCCAATTATACTGATTTCAGCATGCCATCTGTCTCCTGTTGAGCCCCTGACTGATACATATGCTAAGCATTTGGGTTTGAGTATCTGGTTTGTCTGATGGTGATTTCTCCTTGGCTTATGATTTACCCCTGATAGATGGCTCCACATTCACTGAGCCAATATAGTCAAGTTTTTAGGCCAGTGAGCCTGAGAGTCAGACTGAAATTCACAAAGGTAACAGCCAGCTGGCCTTTTCCCTTCTGGAGTGGAGAACAAGAACTGTACTTTCCTATATTTCCACAATACCCACTTTTTCAGGATAGCTATTAAGATTAGATAAAACTGCATGCAAATTGCTTTGGACCTTTGTACCTGCCATCTTATAAATTCTCCACATGTTAAGAATTGCTGTTGTTTTGTTTAATGTTCCTTTGACTGTATAATATGGTCTTTACCAATTAAATGATGTGTAATATTTTTCTTGGACTCCTTTTTTGGATGCTTTTGTTAATGTGGCACATTGAGATTATGGGGGCTGGGATAAAAAATGGAGAACATAGGTGAAACATGATTTACACATGGTGCACAAAGCTTCTAAAGCCTTATGACAAGCCACCATGTGGAAAGGATTTTGATTTAGCTGTTGTTATGTGAACATGTCCAATGAGTCAAGCATGGGGCCAGAATGGCACTCTAAGTAAAATAGATAGTTTTGCCAGTTCATTGTAAGTAAGCCTTTATGGAGCTCTTAATTTGTTTGTACTGGGAAAGGTTGATATAAGACCATCAGGGGGATGGCAGGTGGATCCCCTCTGGGACATGGCATGGTGGCAAGATGAGTGGGTTCCCTTGTTACTTACTAAGAATTAAGGAGAGTCAAGTAAAAAGACTTTTCTGGATGCCCTCATTTTAAGAAAAAGCCAGCATCCTGGGTGCCAAGTAGGGAGGCTAAGTAAAGAGGGCACTGGTACCATCACTCACATCTCTTCCCCTTATGGGTTCAAGCTAGCCTCTACATTGTCAGGTCTTGCCTCTCTTTCTTTCCAGACAGCAAATACTGTCTTTCTCACTACACATATGCACATGTCCCCCCACCAGGTGTAGAGAGCCATTCAAAATCAATCCTAATCATTTTTATTCTCTACAAATGTCATTATTCTCTGATGGATGCTTTTGCTGAGAGTTGCTTGTTTATTTCAGATTATTTGTTGGGGGGGCCTCAATTTCATGTCCTTATCATTCAAAATAGGAGGTGACCTCAGAGGAGCTATGAGGCAGCTCAGGAAAAGACAGCTGAGGAGCCATCATGCATGGGCACAGAGTGAACAGAAATTGTCAAGAAAATGGGAGAATGATTTGCATAGGGCTACAAGGCAAATATTGATCGGAAGTGTTCCTCTGGAATGACCAGAGGACAGGACATAAAAACAGACAGTAAATCATAAGGTGGAGGGTGACATGTATGACGGAGTGTTAGCTTGGGGGAAGTAAATAAAGGAATGACATCTCAAGGTCATAAGAACCTTAACAGTCAGGGAGATGTAGAATAGAAACTTGATTCATAAATTCTGAGACAAGACATAACTACCTGAAGTTGAAATCAGGTGGGCACCAGGTCAAAAATAAATTAAGAGGAAGTTAATGTACATATGCAGTTAAAAATTGCCCATACTGGGGCACCTGGGTGGCTCAGTCATTAAGCATCTGCCTTTGGCTCAGGTCATGATCCGGGGGTCCTGGGATCGAGCCCCACATTGGGTTCCGCACTCAGTGGGCAGCATGCTTCTCCCTCTCCCACTCCCCCTGCTTGTATTCCTTCTCTTGCTGTGACTTTCTCTGTCAAAAAAATAAATAAATAAAAATTCTTTAAAAAAAATTGCCCATATTGAGAAGGTAAGAGATTTTAGCAATAATGGTAATTTTTTAAAAATCACCAGATCACATCCTAGTTGGAAATGTCTAAAAGACATTTGACTGGAAGCTGTGGTAACTGGGGCTGGAGAAAATATGAAGATATGAAAAAAAGACTACTAGAATTTGTTGGGCTGGCATAAAGGGCTACTTAAGATGGCGAAAGTTCCCTCCACAAGACCTGAGCTCAGACAGGAGAACAAAGGCCCAAGCAGGAATCTGAGACCCTCCCTCCCCGGGCTCCAGTGGACCAATGGGACCCTGACGAGCAGGCAAAATATCCAAATAAGGGAAACTTGCCAAAAGACCCCTGATCTCTCCCCTCGAGACCCCTTAAAAGCCCCCTCCTCCCTGCCTTTGGCGCGACTTCCGCCACTCTGCTTTCCAGAGTTGCGGAACCTCACCCGAGGGTGCCCACCTCCTCCCGGCACAACTTTCCTGACTCCCCTTCTCCTGAGCCCTGAAACTTTGCCGGAGAGTATTTTTAATAAATCTTGCCTTGCACCCACTTTGCCTGTTGTTGTGTTTATCCCTCTGAAAAACTTTACATTTGGTGCTGAAACCCGGGAAGGAGATTGAGCCCCCACACAGTGGGGAGGCTCTCTCCTTTCCCTGGCTAGACCCGACCTGCCTTTCCGAATGCCACTTCCGAAGCTGTGGTGAGTTTCCCCGATTCCGTGCCTCCTTCCGGAAAGCCCTGCCCTAATCGCGGCCACGTCAGGGTGGACCCCGCCAGTCACAAGGTGATTTCTGTGACTCTGAGAAGCTGGGAGACGTCCTAACCTCTACGGCAGTCAACACAGTTTTTCTGCAACCCAGTGGTGGACGAGGGGATGCCTTCCTCCAGCCCTCAGCTTGCCTGGCAATGAATCGTGGGGACCTCCCAATCCAAATTTGCCCCTAAAACAACCCCGGGGGTGTTTTAGGCCTGTTGGCCAATCTTAAAACCCTGGAACTGGACCAGGACCTGTGAAAACGACATTACTGAACTGTTGCTTGGCCACAATACCGATTAGACAATCAGTCCCAATTGCCTCCGGAAGGCACGTTTAATTATCAGATTTTCATGGACCTAAATAACCTCGGCAGACACCAAGGCAGATGGGCCAAGGTCCCTTATGTCCAGGCTTTCTGGACTCTGCACTCTCGCCCCTCCCTCTGCTCTCACTGCTCCACCTCACAGGTCCTCTTGGCCCGCTCCTCTCCCCCTACCTTGCCACCCACTGCTCCCAAAGACTCAGGCCTCTCCTCCCTGTCTCCTCTCTCTGAACCCCCGGAGAGCTTCACCCACCCACTGACAAGAGGGCCCCTGGTTCCTCCTCCTCCTCCTCCTTACCACGATCCCTTACCCCAAGGTCCCTTAAGTTCAGGTTTTCTGAACCAGCACCCTAGTCTACCCCTCCTCCTCCCCCTCCCCACTCCTATCTGAACTCCTGACAAATTTATCTGCAGTAAACGGGAAACTCCAATCAAAGTTTACTGAAGGTCAAATAGGCTCTTGTTATTTGTTAAAATCTGCTAGCAAAGAGATGACTAGAACTGATGGTTACTTGTGTGTCTCAGAGTTTTAATGGGTAATTCTTAAGGTAGCTTTCAAAGTCTTTGGTAACCTTTAAAAGAATGGGATAAAATTCCAGAGTGCTGGTTGCTGGAACTAGGTTTACGCTTTTGAAATCTGTTGGTAAACATCTTTTGTGCTTAATTGAATTCTGTTTTAACAGCCGCAGGGCTACTGTTTGAGCTAGATCCTCTCGTAAACAATGGACGGGGAGACTGATCACCTCCCATTAGCCAGGGATACTCCAAGGGGAGGGTGTCCAATCTGTTTGAATCTGAAGAGTGCCTGACTGCGTGAATGTGTCTGTATGGCTCCACCCACACTAGGGTTCGAAAGTCCCCCCTGAGTTAGTCTGCCCCCTAAGGGAGGTTGCTGGAGTTGAGGAAGTTGTTCGAGTTCATGCGCCCTTCTCTCTACAAGACCTTTTCCAAATTGAGAAACGTTTGGGCTCCTTTTCGGCCAGTTCTGATAACTATATTAAAGAATTCCAATATTTGGCCCAAGCCTATGATCTCACCTGGCATGATTTACATGTGGTCCAGACCACCACCCTCACCACAGAGGAGAGGGAACGCATCTAGGCTGCTGCCCGGGAGCATGCGGATCAGGTCCAGCTCACTGATGCTGCCATGCCAGTTGGAGCCCGGGCGGTCCCAGCTGTAGAACCAGGTTGGGATTATCAGGATGGCCAAGATGGCCACTGGCGCCGTGACTGCATGGTCCAATGTCTCATAGCTGGCATGCGGGCAGCCTCTAATAAGGCCATTAATTACAACAAGATTAGGGAGATTGTCCAGGCCCCTACGAAAACCCCACCATGTTTCTTAACCAATTGACTGAGGCTTTAACCCAGGACACTCGCTTGGACCCCACCTCTCCTGCAGGGGCCATGGTACTGGCTACTCATTTTATATCTCAATCGGCACTGGATATATGGAGAAAGTTAAAGAAGGCTGAGGAGGGCCCTCAGACCCCCATTTCTGACTTGGTGAAAATGGCATTTAAGGTATTTAATTCCCGTGAGGAGGCGGCTGAGCTTAAACGACAAGCCAGATTCCAGCAAAAGCTTCAGTTGCAGACCCAAGCCTTGGTAGCAGCCCTGCGGCCGGCCGGCTCCAGGAGCCAGCAGAGAGGGGCAACCAATCGCACCCCTCCGGGGGTCTGTTTCGAATGTGGGGCCGAGGGACATTGGGCTCGCCAGTGCCCCAATCCAAAGCTACCAACTCGGCTTTGCCCTCAATGCCATTTGATGGACCACTGGAAATCCGACTGCCCTAACCTCGGGGTATCTTTGGCGCCTCAATGTGGGGGACCCCCCGAGACAGTAAGTCTGGCCTTTCAACTGCTTGGATTGAAGGACGACTGACGAAGCCCAGACTCGGCCACCCCTCTCACCCAGGCCGAGCTCAGGGTTACACTCCAGGTAGTGGGTAATTCCATCTCCTTTCTGCTGGACATGGGGGCTACCTACTCTGTTCTGCCTTCCTATTCGGGACTTACTCGAACCTCACCAATTACTGTTATGGGGATCGATGGGACCGCCTCCAATTCTAGGGTGACCCTTCCCCTTATCTGTAGCCTGGATGGGTTCCCCTTCCCCCACTCGTTCCTATGATTCCTTCCTGCCCGGTCCCTCTACTGGGTAGGGACATTCTCCAGAAACTAAGGGCAGCTATCTGCCTCTCCCCTTCCTCCCCTCTATCCACCTCAACCTGTCTCATCCTACACCTCTCCACTCCCTGGACCCTCACTCCAGATGACCTACCTACTGTAGATCCTCAGGTGGGGGACATCTCAGAGCCCATCATTGCTTCCCACCTTACCCCGGTTTAAAGTACAGCTTAAGAATAACTCTTAAGTTTCCCTCTTGTGCTCAGTTTCCTATTTCTTTAGCCCACTGCCGGGGCCTGAAACCTATCATAGAATGGCTTTAACGTCAGGGACTCCTGATCCCCATCATTTCCCCCTGTAACACCCCATCCTCCCAGTACACAAGCCTTCAGGGGCTTATCGACTGGTACAAGACCTGAGGCTTTTCAACGAGGCCGTGGTCCCCCTCCACCCAGTCGTTTCTAACCCTACTGTCTCGCGTTCCCCCAAACACCTCTCACTTGACTGTACTGGACCTAAAGGACTCCTTTTTCACCGTCCCCTTGCACCCTGATTCCTATTTTCTTTTTGCCTTCACCTGGGAGGATCCCGACACACACGTTTCTGGACAACTAACTTGGACTGTTCTATCCCAGGGGTTCAGGGACAGCCCCCACGTTTTCGGCCAGGCCTAGACTACAGACTTACAGCAGTGCGTCCTTAAGGCCAGTACTCTTCTACAATATGTGGATGACCTCCTCCTCTGTAGCCCCTCCCTCTTGGTCTCCCAAGATGACACCTCCACCCTACTTAATTTTCTGGGGGCCAAGGGATATCAAGTCACCCCCTCTAAGGCCCTCAACATGACCTTAGGGCAGCCCATCATGGTCTACTCTCCCGCCAACTCACAGACCTCCTTAGCCACTGATCCCTGGCCCATCTGATTCCTCCTCGTCTCCAGCTATTCCATCTGCTATTCCTAGAAAACCCGCATCTCTCTCTCTCTCTACCTCCCCCTGCTTAAACCCTGCAACTTTATGGCCTATACCCTCGCCAGATAAGGGGCAGATCTACATTCAGGACAGGATTGCCCTGCCAGGCAATCTGGTGCACACCTTGATTACTGACATCCACCGATCCCTCCATAGTGGCCCATAGGCTCTCCACCAACTTCTTCAGCCATTGTTCTATCATCCTTCCTTATCTAAGGTAATTGAAGTTGTCCACAGTGCTTGCAAAACCTGTTCCTCTGTGAATTCACAAGGAGGAATCCGTAGACCAGGGCCTAACCATCAGCTCCGAGGTCATCAGCCGGGGGAAGACTGGCAACTGGACTTCACTCAGATGCCTTGGCATAAAACCTTTCGCCACCTATTAACCTTGGTTGATACATTCACAAGCTGGATTGAGGCATACCCCATGGCTCTGGAAACAGCGGACGTGGTGGCTACAATACTCATCGAGCACATCATCCCGAGGTTCAGATTGCCCCGGACCCTCCAGTTGGACAACAGACCCGCCTTCATCTCCAGTGTAACCCAACAGGTAGCTGAGAGCCTCAACATAACCTGGAAACTTCACATCCCATACCACCCACAGTCATCGGGTAAGGTAGAAAAGGCCAACGGGCTGCTCAAAGCCCAACTCACAAAACCTACCCTAGAAACCCGTCTTTCCTGGCCTACACTTCTGCCTATGGCTCTCACCAGACTCCTAGCTAAGCCCCGCGGGCCTTCGGGCTTAAGCCCATTTGAATTACTATACTGCCGGCCCTTTCTTATGAATCATAGCCTTCTGGCCATTTCCCCGCCTCTTTTATCCTATCTATCTTACCTCACTCTATATCGTAGGGATGCCCCTCCCTATTGACTGGCCACTCCCCAACTTCAGGGCCACAAATAATACGGTCCATATCAGCCCCATTGGGGGAAACATACCTATTATTAATGTGTCCTCCCCCCTTACCACCGCAGCTGCCATATCACTAACTCCTCCATCCTGTACTGTACTCCCTCAGGAATATTTCTCTTGTGCCCTCAGGGAATCTATCATTGCCTGACCACTAATGACTCCCTGGGATGTATATTCATTCTACTATCTCCTTCTACCACCATCTACTCTGAATCCCAGCTGTTATCCATCCTATTCCCCCAACACCATGGAGGAAGGGCTGCCTTCCTCCCATTCATAACAGGGGCAGGAGTAGCCACAGGGGTGGCAACTGGAACAGCGGGGATAGGGACTTCCATGGACTTTCATGACAAACTCTTCCAAGCCCTGAATGATGACACGGAGCGGGTTGCTGACTCCCTCACAGTCCTACAGATGCAAGTCACCAGCCTGGCAGCCTTAGCTCTACAGAACCGACGGGCCTTAGACCTTCTGACCGCTGATAAAGGGGGGATCTGCCTATTCTCAAATGAAGAATGTTGTTACTTTGTTAACCAATCAGGAATAGTTACCTCCAGGATCAAAGAACTCAGGGATCGGATCCAAGCACAGCGGTGAGACACGTCCTCCTGGGGCCTGGACCCCTACACCTGGGTAACCTGGCTGAACCCTCTGGTGGGACCTGTATGCATAATCCTCCTTCTAGTCTCAGTTGCTTCCTGTCTTTTCCGATACTTGCAGGGTCGCCTACAAGAACTTGCCTGAGTGTCCATCAATCAACTCCTCTTTCAGCCCTACTCTCTCCTGCCCACTTCTGACTACCCCTATGACGATGCCCCTCGTCAGCAGGAAGTAGCCAGAACTGAGTCAAACACCCCTGACACCATTATATTAAGCAAAAGTTTGGAATGTTGGGCTGGCATAAAGGGCTACTTAAGATGGCGAAAGTTCCCGCCACAGGACCTGAGCTCGGACAGGAGAACAAAGGCCCAAGCAGGAATCTGAGACCCTCCCTCCCCGGGCTCCAGTGGACCAATGGGACCCCGACGAACAGGCGAAATATCCAAATAAGGGAAACTTGCCAAAAGACCCCTGAGCTCTCCCCTCGAGACCCCTTAGAAGCCCCCTCCTCCCTGCCTTCGGCGCGACTTCCGCCACTCTGCTTTCCAGAGTTGCGGAACCTTGCCCGAGGGTGCCCACCTCCTCCCGGCACAACTTTCCTGGCTCCCCTTCTCCTGAGCCCTGAAACTTCGCCAGAGAGTGTTTTTAATAAATCTTGCCTTGCACCCACTTTGCCAGGTGTTGTGTTTATCCCGCCGGAAAAACTTTACAGAATTCACATATATCATATACACACACACACACACACACACATACATATATATCATTTAATAATCGACCTACCAGAAGAATCTTTGTTTGAGGAATAAGATAAGGGGATTCAGCCCCCGGGTAGGTAAAATACACTTAGGTAGCTTGCTTGGGTATCTCTTGAGCCTGAAAATTATGAGCTCACTCTAGAGTTTAGTGTCACATTTAAGTTAAGTAAATCCCCCCACTCATCTTCTTTCTTTCCTGGACCCTATTAACAACAAGATGGTTCAGCCATTTAAAGAACAGGGGTCCTTTTCAAATTTAAAATATGGGCTGTTGCTCTCTCTCTGGGCTGACTCTTACTTCAGACATTCTGAACAGCAGCCCCAAACCTTTGGATGCTCCAAATGCTGACTTGGAGAAAAGGAAAGGAAAGCACACAGCCAGTCTCCCAGGAGCAGAAAGCCCTGCAGAGTGAGGCCTTTGTCATCTTAGTCCTGTGTAATTTGATGAAACCTATTTGAATAAGAAAGAACTAGAAGCTTCTGAGAAACTTTGTACTCTTAACTGAACAATAATGATAGCGCGCGCGCGCACACACACACACACACAAAGGAAAAGGGAAAAAAGTAAGAGGGAAGAAAATTAGGCTGTTTTTTTTTCCCCCCTCTGCTGAGAATGCCTAAGGTTTCAGTAATGAAACTTGTATCCTTTCTCACTAAATGAGGTTCTGACTTTCTGGCAAAAGGCCTGTGCAGAAATAGCACATCATTAATAATGCCTTGAATGGAAATGTGCTTTGAGGTGTTTTGTTATTTTTTAATCACTTAATGTTGGTTTTAAATTATTATTTATTTATGCCCACATCATTGCAGACTGATTTTAGGGGGACTGCTATAGACACATTTAATAACAAAAAGTAAAAAAACAATGACTAAGAGGCAAGTAGGAAAATCAGGGTAAAGGAAAAATTCAAGTAGCTGACATAAGATGAGGCCAAGGATAATACTGATATGTGAAATGCGTGTTCTAAGTCCTCATTCTTCCACTAGGAACCTGAGATGTGAGGGACAAAATCAGGTGATTTACAGTGATTTACGTGATTTACAGTGTCCATAAGATAAAAATCAACCCTGATGCACAGGAGAGCCAGAGTGCAATGTCTCCCTTGGGTCCTTATAAATAGGAGCATAATGGACAACTTCCTCAACAGCATCCCAAACAGTAAATACAGAATCCAGCTCTGTAGGGTAGTTTCTTATACTTCTGTTGGTGCCACCATATAAACCTTATCCAGGAAGAGCAATCCAGGGTGAGAATCTACACACATCTTTGACAGTCTGGCTTGTGCCCGGCGAGTCTAGTAGCACGCATGTAAAAAATAGGTGGATGCTCTGTCTGTCACTTATTCAATCAATCAACCACAAGTATCTGATTTTTTGCCTGAGCTTCAGAGAAGCACTGAGTTCAGGCTGATGATTTAGACAAAAGGCTGGAGAGGAACTGCTCTGTGCTCTGTGTTGCCAGCTTTGCCAATCTGGGAAAATAAGGATGATTTCTTTCTTTTTTTTTTTTAAGATTTTATTTACTTATTTGAGATGAGAGAGAGCGTGCACAAGCAGGGGGAGAGGCAGAGGGAGAGGGAGAAGCAGACTCTTTGCTGAGCAGGGAGCCTGACACAGGGCTTGATACCAGGACCCCAGGGTCATGACCTGAGCCAAAGGTAGATGCTTAACCCACTGAGCCATCCAGGTGCACTGAAAATAAGGATGAATTCTTGTGAATGTTGAGGACACCCAACTCCTGGGACAGTTTCCCTATATGCTTTCCCTAGAAGCTGCTGTTTCCCTAGAAGCTGCTGTCTTCACTCACTCCAGAATGAATCTGAACTCTAGAGTAGTCTGAGGACAGGCCCCCAGTCTAAGGATCCTCTAGGTTCTACTGCAGCTACAGCTTATACAATTCTGTGAGTCACTTTAGGAGGTGAATACAAAATTAACTACAAAAGTCAATTTTTACTTAGAATAAGAAAATGCCCCCCAAAATGTAACTTTTAGAAAAATTTGTCAGGTGTTACAAGAATCTCTAAAAATTAATATTGTTTGTGAATTAACTGCCTGACCCACCTCAACAACAGAGCTTTCCTAATTTGGGGCCACAAATTGCTGGATCTTCCATAAAAAATTGTTTTCTATATAAAGAATAGAAAGATTAAAAAAAAGAATAAAAGATCATTCAGTCTTCCTTCCAGCATGGATGATGGACACTTATTTCTTATAGACAGTTTAAGAAAAATAACCCATTATGGATAGTGGCATGCACATTTTTAGAATAGTTTTTAATTTTAGGGAAACTTCTGTCAAATATGCAGTGATATTTAGAATAGTTTTCACAGATCAGTTTCAGGCTTCTTACATTTGTCTTTCCTCCCCTACCTATCTACATACTTTTTGTAAAAAGTTTTATTTAAACTCCAGTTAGTTAATTCCATATACTTCTGGGTCCAGACCCCACAGGCAGGTTCATATCACAATATGGCCCTGTATCTTCATGTTACTGTAGGAGATGAGTCGGTACCTTGGGAAGTAGCATAATTCTATCAGGATGGCTAGCACCTGCTTAACTGCAAGGAAATGACCACAAGCTGCAGAGATATATCCCACTACACACAATCAAAATGATTCGAGTAGGTCGAATGATGGCAACCCAATGATAGCTGATCTGAATCTCTGGAACATGCAGCTGTTACCTTATAAACAAAAAGAATGTTGGGGATATAATTAAGAATTAAGCTCTTAAGGACAAAGAGATCATTCTGGAATATCCAAGTGGAGCCTAAATACTGTCACAGGAGTCCTTATAAGAGACAGGCAGAGTAAGATGACACATGCAGAGGACAAGGTGATGTGAAGGCAAAGGAACAATGTAGCCACAAGCCAAAGAACACCAAGCAATGTTAGCAGCCACCAGAAACTAGAAGAGCTCAAAAATGAATTGTCTTCCAGAGCCTCCCAAGAGAACCCTGCTGACACCTTAACTTTGGACTTCTGGCCTCCAGAACTAGAAGAGAAGGCATTTCTGTTGTTTTAAGCCACCAAGTTTGTGATACTTCCTTACACTAGCCTTAGGGAATGGATGCAGATTCCTAGTTCCCCTTCCTTGTAGTCAGATTCCCCAGAGGGCCACAGCTTTTACATGGCCACTTTATATTAGGGGAAATGTGAAAGAGAGGACATGGAAAGGGAAAAAGACAGTTCTCCTACCCAATTGCTGTCAAAATATTTACTGTTGTAAATTGTAGAAAATCATATGACAATGTAAGCATATTACTTAGGTCCTTCCTGTGGCCTTAGACGGGGCCTAGGTGAGTGAGGGGTCCTGAAGCTTAAGACTCAGGAGTTTCACAGAAAATCTTTCTCTGCCTCAAGGCAGCCATGATGGTTGTGTCGGGGAAGGTCTAAAAAGAAAATCTTTCACCTCTGTGGCAAGGAAGAACCAATTTGGGAGGGAAAAAACCCCAGGAACTTCAGAGCATGAGTACAATGGATACCAGTTTATGGTGGGGGATAGGCGTGACAGACGACACAGAAGGAATGGAATCAATGGAATAATCGCATTTTTACCAAATGCTACATGACTTCTGTGTCTGCTTTTTCACTAGAAGAGGTGGGAAAGTGTAAGCATTTTTCTTGTTCTTGATTCCCAAAAAGGCCTCAATCTCCTCTTTTCCCCTAACAATTGCGCTTCTTGTATTTAATTTTTAGCTAAACGTTCTATAATTATTTCTTAATATATCTCTTCCCTCCCCCAAGGTTGTGATCTCTGTGAGAAAAAGAACCATGCCTGATTTAGTTTTGTAAATCAGTTAAGTTTAAACAAAATGATATGAGATCAGGAAAATCTGGGGAAGGAGCCTGCAGTACAGACTCAGACCACTCCAGCTTTTATCTATATGTTCTCTTTTCTCTGCTACCCTGGCAATAGAATCTTTATCAAGTCTAAGGAAGGAGAGTCGACTTTCTCAGCGTGTGTTATCACCAGTCTACTGTTTGTGGCATAAATATTGATTTTTGTTACTCAAAACACAGGCTGTTGGGATTTAAAACCCATTCTTTCAACCCACTGTTTGTGCTAGGAGTTCGAACCATCTATTTTGAAATCTCCCACAAAGCTCTACCCCAGCTGAGAATGTATTCTGTTACTATGCTGTGTCTTTCCTTCCTTAATTCAGTGAGTCCTGGCTGCCCAAGGAGATGGAGTGAGAGAGGAACCATGGGACAAAGATACTTACAAAGAATGGAAGACATATCAGTTAGTAGTCAAATATTACCCTGCTACAATTATGCCTATGTCAGATCCTCTGTCCCACAGTCTCATGGGTCTGGCTGGTAGGAAATGCCACCTTAGCCATATTTTTGGAAGTTCTACAATGCAAAAGTCCACATGGTTTGTAATCGTGACTGTTGTTCTTCACAAATATTCCAGGTCTTTCTCCTTCCAGTGCACTTGACAGGACTTACTTTCTTCCCACATGAACTTAATTGACCCCACTGGGGTTGCAATGATCAGTATAGTGTGAGTGGGTATAATGTATACCTTCAAGAAAGGGGTTTTCTTTCAGCTTGATTACCAGCGTGAGGAGACAGAGAAGAGCTCTCAGCTGACCCTCAATGAACTCAAAGCACTAGTGAGAGATCAGACCTGTATTACTTAAGCCACCACAGTTTTGCATTTGTTTGTTAAGGTAGCATAAACAAAAGCCTCTCAGGATTATTAAAAACAGGAGAATATAGCTCTTCCACCAAAAAGCAATAGCCTCAAAGTCTCTTCATTTAAATAGAAAGAAAGATATCTAGGAAAGGTGTGCCTGGGTGACTCAGTGGGTTAAAGCCTCAGTCTTCAGTTCGGGTCATGATCTCGGGGTCCTGGGATCGAGCCCCGCATGGTGCTCTCTGCTCGGCAGGAAGCCTGCTTCCCTTCCTCTCTCTCTGCCTGCCTCTGTCTACTTGTGATCTCTTGTCTGTCAAATAAATAAATTAAAAAAAAAAGAAAAAAGATATCTAGGAAAGAAATATGTGTGGCTACGGGCGCCTACATATAACTGGAATGAAATAGATGAAAAGCCAATGTTTTGAGGGAGTCGTACTGACAAAGAAACCATGGACCTACCTGAACAAAGTCTGTGACAGTTTGACATGACTGAGGAAAAGTAGATTGAGGAAGCTGTTTATCCCCCAAGCAGAACTTACTCTCCCCTGCCTTCATACATGACACCAAGGTAAGAAATAAAACTGGGGCTGAGTTATTAAGCATTCTCCATTCCCTTGACAGAGGACCATTTTAATGTCTGCCCAGTTGAAGTGCTACCGACCAATGTCTTCCATTTTTCCCATTTGAAAATAGAAGTGTTACTGTCATTAGTCTGCCTCTATTCTACTGTGAATGTTGTATTATGTGGGGATACATTCAGATGTTAGTCCATAAGTGTCTGGATCAAGAGAGGTTCCATCTAGAACCGATGTAGTCATCATTACATATCACTCCTGGATGTAGAGACTCAGAGTCATTGGACTTTGAAATTGATGCCAAGACTAAATGGGACTTTTGGATGGCCTCCTTTGAGTTAAGTATGAGTGTTTTCTGCATAAAATCCAGAGAGTAAACTGAGCACTCAGTGATCAGAAAGGCAGACTGTTAAAAGTGGTAGGATTATTCACAATAATCTGTTCTCTTTCCTTCCAGGTACATGGTAGGATTCTATTTCTATGGCAATGAAGTTAGGAGCAGGCATGTGACTTACCTTGGCCAGTGAGAAGTGAGCTGAAATGATGTGTGCCACTCTCAGAAGAAACTGTTTGAGACCCACTGCACACTTTGCAATGTTTTCAGAAGGTGTTCACTCTCACTGTTGGTGTCAACAGTGTGGAGCAGAGTCCCTAGTCAACCATGAAGGCTGTGAGCAATAAATAAACCTCTTCCATCTGGAATCACTGAGGTTCAAGTGTTCCTTGTTTCCACAGTAAATGTTGCCCGTCCTGACTCACAGAGATCCTTACAGCATAATTGGGCAGGGCCCTGTAGTCCTAGCTGATGCTTATTTTCCAAGCCTGGAAGTGGCCCAAAGATCTATATCTGAACTCTCAAGTTCATGCCTCTTAGCCTTCAGTCTTCCAGCCACCTCTTGGCAATTCATAGCAAAAGAGTCAGACATGCATCATACTACATGGGATACCTCCTGTAAATAAGTCCTCTCTGATCTTGGGGGAAATTGTCCTTACAGACACCATCTCCTTGTGTGCTCACCTCTGCCTCTCAGGGCCCAGAATTTCTAAAACAAAAACCTGGGGTGGGGATTTTTTTTTTCATGCTTCAAAAACTGTACCATTAGCCCTGTAGTACACGGGCCCATAGCAATCTTATCAACAAAGAGTTCTGAGCTCAGAAATGAAAACTTGAACTATCCTTTTGTGTTTATGTGGGGGTGGGACTGTCACACATGCTTTTCACAACAATAAGAGGAGGTTATTCTGATACACATGTCATTCCAAAATAAGGGATTCAAATCAAGAATTCAGAGTCAGTGGGAAAATGGACTTGCTCCTCTGTAAGAACCTAATATAAATATTTTTAATCAAAAGTCATTCTGCAAGTAGCCAGAGGAAAAGCGGAAAAAATTAGCATTTTGGAGATCCTCCTACGTGCCAGGTACTTTACTACATTCAACCCTCTCAGCAGCCGTATGAAGGGCATGCTATCATTTTCTCAATAAAGATACTAAGGTTCAGGGAATTGAAGTCCCTTGTCTAAGGTCCCAGAGAAAGTAAGTGGCAGAGCTGGAATTCCAGCCAGATGTCTCTAACTGCAAAGAGTTCACAGTTACAGTCTTCCTTCTCTACCTGTGGCCAGGTAGAAAGTTCCAAATGAAATTGCAAATTATTTTTTTTCTTAATATGAGTAAAATTTGCATTTTTAAACATTGTAACATTTAATCTGTTATAAAATCTCCCCATTAAACTATCACTTAAATTTTCACTATATGTATACCCTTTATTTAAGAAATCCTGCATTACTGACTTTTTGGATAGAAATACAATCAATATCATCATTTTTAAGACATCATACATAAAGGATACTTGAGAAATTCCTTACAGTTGTAGTCTGGGAAATGGGTCATGCCCCTTGTTGGCCATTACATTTGTACCTTGCTCCCATGTCCATGTAGCTTTCACCTAAAGGAAAGCAGGGGAGAGCAATTTCACAGAATTTTATTTTGTGTATTTTCCTAAGATTTACTTATTTATTTTAAACAAACAGAGAGAGAGAGAGAGAGAGAGAGAGAGAGCACATGAGGGGAGGAGAGAGAGAGAGAAACCCAAGCAGACTCCATGCTGAGTGTGAAGCCTGACACAGGGCTTGATCTCACAACCCTGAGATCAGACCTGAGCTGAAACCAAGAGTCAGATGCTTAACTGACTATGTCACCCAGGTGCCCCACAATTTCACAGAATTTTACAATTTATAATAGATTTCTTGGCTAAGACAGTGTTTGGAGTGTACAGAGCTTAACACGAAGCATGGCACTTAATACAAGTTTAACTAAATTAAGAGAACAACCTGGGCTTTTGAGTCATGATGAGGATTCAGAGCTGGGTAGATTCTCTGTTCTTCATTAGACAGAGGTTAAGTCACTTACCCTTGTTGAGATAGAGCTTCATCATCTATAAAATGGAGAAAATAATACCTATCTTACAGGATTTTCATGAGTATTGTTCAGGAAATTCTTGGGCAAGTTCTATTTTAGAAGCTTAAAATCCCTGACCCCTGCCATGGATTTCGTAGTCTTCTCTCAAGAAAAAGATGGAAATAAAAGATTGTGTCTATTAGCTCTTCTTAAATAAGTCCAACAAAATTCTGAGTTTTCTTTTCTCAGAAAGATAAATTTCATGCTGTTGCAACAAATGGAACATCTAATGCTTGCAATGTCTCTGGCAGGTGTCTTTGTCTAGAGCTTGTGCCAGCTTGACGTTCAATGTTGGGTCTAAAGAACATGGAGGGAACTGTCCATTAATCCACCTCAATACAGCCAGGGAGTTTGGCTTAAATTTTCCCACAGACAATCATTTCTGCCCTAGAAGAAATTATAAAAGGGGCAGGATTCCTTTGAAACAGATGTCCAGTATGAGGATGAAACTTCCTATTTCTGTCCATCCGCTCTCTTCCTACCTCATAATTAAAGATGGAAGGATGACAGTCTGCCTAGATATGTGGAAACTAGCAGAAATCATACATGCAAAAGGCTGAAACCGGTCAGGGTCAGAGCTGCTGCTGTGTAATAATGTTCTCAATAGATAATAACAGGAAAAACAGCCATTACCTAGTCCCTCAGTTTCTATCTTAAAATGTCCACCTCTTTGCTTATCTTAAAAATCAGCCCAGACTTCAGTGCAAACATAGACCCCTTACATCCTGATCCTCCCTACTAAGTGTAACTATAAACCCTGGAAATTATGAAAGAGACAATAAAAGGAGAAGTTTGAAAGATGGGAAGAAGATGAACTCTTTTGAGACCCCAGGACTAAGGGAAGAGCCCAGAAACAGAATGTCTTATGTGCTCCCACCCAATGGAAGAAGACAACTCATACCCAGCCCCTTCCCTGCCCTTGATGCAGCAACACAAGGCAGCACAGGTAGGTTCATTCTTAACCCTGGTTTGAATGGGAGTCCATCTGCCAATGTCAGGCAAGACATCACTCACAAGAGGGACCCATAGGGAACCTCACCAACAATCACCAGCCAGGAGACGTGCTCCCCATCTTGATGGTGCCATAGACTCCCCTACCTCACCAAGAGATAACTAGGGTAGGTAGGTAGAACCAGCAAAAGGGAGCTCCCCTATAGCAAGACACCCGGCCCTGGAAGCTTCTTTTTCCCCCTGGGCCTGAAACTCTCTTCTCTCACCCAGAGGGACCCTGTTACTGTGTTCTCGGGCATTTATTCTAGAGAAGCAGAAACATGGTCACTCAACAAACTGTACGCAAATGTCAAGAGTAGTTTTAATTTTCAGTACGCAAAGACTAGAGTTAGCCTAGATGTCCTTCAGCAGGATGGCTAAGTGACCGTGATACCTAGAGACATACTCAGCAACAGAAAAGCAGGAGCTATTGATACACTCAACAATTTGGATGAATCTCTGGAATTCTGCTGAGTGAAAAAGGCAATCTTGAAAAGTTATATACTGCACAATCTCATGAATATAACATTTTTGAAACAGCAAATTTTTAGAATGGAGATCAAATTAGTTGTGGCCAAGAATTCAGGATAGGGAAGGAGCTGGACATGTTAGAGGAGATCTTTGTGTTGATGGAACTGTTTGTTCTGGGTATTGACCATGGTGGCGGATACAAAAACCTAGACATATGATAAAATTGAATAGAACTATAAATGTGTACCCACACCCTTTCTTATTCCTGCTTAAAATCATGGAAACTCATCATATTGTCTCCCAGAATGCTATAAATCCAGGCTGCAGAGTCTGGCACAAACTGCAGCACCAAGATTTACACCCTTGTATTGTATTGACTTCCACTGTCTCCTAGGACTCCTCCCAGGACTCTTCCACAACCCACTGGAGGCACTAGAGGCCTTGCCCAAATACCTCTGGAGGTCACCAAGGAGCTCACAGCCAATGGAAGGAAAAGACCCATGTACAATGGATTAGAGTAACCTGATGTAAATCCTATAGAAGAGGGAAATAATTTTTGAGAAGAGGTCTATAAGATACAGGAAGGGAGTGAGGTGTGCATTTATCCAGACATGGAATTCAGGCCTCAATGTGCCTAAAATGACAAGTTTCACCTTATGCAAAAGAAATCTCAGTTTCCACATCTGTAAAATGAGCATGATAAGAGCACCCGCCTACGTCATGGAGTTGCTGAGAGATTGAATTGAGATATGGTATGCAAAGTGGGAAAGGCACTATTATGAGGAGATTTGTGTCCCCTCAAGGTTCCTATGTTGGAACCCTAACACTTGGTGGGGCTGTATTTGGAGATAGGGCCTTTAAGGAGGTGATTATGGGTACATGAGTTGATAAGGACAGGGCCCTAGTCGAATAGGACTGGTATCTTTATTATAAGGAGAAGAGACATCAAGGATGTCTGCATAAAGAGGGAAGACCATGTGAGGACAGCAAGAATGTGCTCGAGTCTGCAGGCCTTTGGAGAAACCGAACTGCTCATACCTTGGTCTTGAACTTCCAGCCTCCAGAACTATGAGAAATAAATGTCTGTTTTTTTTTTTTTTTTTTAAGCACCCTTCGGCCCCTTCCTCCCTCCAGTCTGTGGTGTTTTGTCATGGTGGCCTGAGGTAGTGCATGCACCATCAGACACACGGTTACATGTTCAGTGAATAGAAGCTGTAATAATAACATTTATTGCTAGAATTCACTTAAGTAAATTTAGAGATCCTGTGGCATAAGATGTGGTTCCTACATTCTTAGAGGCCCAAGGGGTCTCTGTTGCTAGGGATGGGGCTGTGGTCAAAAGGGATGAGCATAAGGTAAGAGTGGATGCCAAGTAGAACCCAAAAGATGGAGAAGAAGCTGAGTGAACTCTGGATATGGGATTTTCTGAGATGCGCCCACGCAAAGAATAGATGACCATAGAGCAACGGTAGGGGCTTGACAGCAAGATAGCCAGGGAGTGAAGCAGTCTCCAGCAGTAGGGGGGGTCATCCAGGGAATGGATAGAAGTGTGAGGCTAGAGTTCTGGGACCACAGCCAATCTGGAGCTTCCTATATGACAGCCATGAACAGAAGGACAAAAATGGAAGCCGGAGTCAAAATTCCTAGAGAAGGCTGAGAATCACTCCTAGGAAGAACAAGTCTCAATGTCTAGTCCAAATTGCTGGGGCAAGGGAAAAACAGGAGAGACAAGGGCAAGGGTCAACTGCAGGGAGAGATTGGAGCATGCCATCGGAAACAGTGAAGGGCACTGAAATATTTGCTGTTTGCTTTCATTTGTTACTGAATATTATGGAGAGGGTATGACTAGTTCAAAGTTACAAGGTCAGTGAGAGAGGTCCCAAGCCCATGTTTTATAGTAATAAGAAAGAGCGAACACTCAAAGTATCACAATAGACCTTGAAATGAGCAAAAGGAATCCCAGAAAATGCTGGAATTCAATAGGCCTTTCAAACAAACCTGAACAAATTGACCCTAAAGGTTTGTTCATCACCTGGTATCTAGGGGATACCAATATCAGAGTGAGGGAATGGGCCACCGGCTGCACTGGCACTGACAAGGCATTCCACCATATAACCCATTGGCATTTGTTCCCGTGACTTAGACAAATCATTTGGGTTATGAATACAAGAGGTGACTTGGTGTTTATTACTGTTAAACATTTTAAGTAATAATTGTGCTCACAAAATAGTTAGCCATGTTTTAAATCAACTCTTGTTTCTGCTGCTTATTGTTAAGGCGAAGGGCCCCTGGGATAGGTTAAAAAGCACCATTTGATCCTTTTAGCTCTGGCTCTGGAAGATACCCTGATTCATTCTTATCATCTCCCTCAGTGACTTTCTAGTTGAAGTTAACCATCATTTCTTGCCAGGATCACTGCAATACTTCCACAACTTTCTCTCTTTTCCTCCTACAGTCTCTTCTGCACAAAGTGGCCAAGTAACTCCTTTAAAATTTAAGTCTGATGACATCACTACTTTGCTCAGAACCCTATAGTCTTCCCATAACACCTTGGTCTCCTATGTGAGTCCTTATCTCACTCTCAGCTACAGGTTAGATTCCCCTTCTGAGATGGAGACTAGAGGGCGGGCATTTATTAGGGAGAGCCCTTGGGATTAGCATCTGTGGAAAGGATGGGAACAAAACAAGAATGGGCAGAGTAAGAAGTTAAAATTTGACATTGGCTCAACAAGTCTTGGCCAACGTCATGTAGAGCTCGAGACCTGGAATAGTGCTTTAGAGTCCTCATAGGTTAGGTCAAGATACTGGACCTTTAGATACCCTCATTGATCAGTCTTTGGATGTGGGCAACCCTGGAAAGGGGCATGACCTTGGTTGAGGTGGCTTTCAGCAGCCAGGAAAGGTCTGTCCACAGTCCTCCCAAAGCTGGGGCAACAAGTCCATTAATGGGGGATCTGTCAGCACCCCATATAGCCCACCACACTCCCTTACTTCATCTCCTATCATTCTTCCCCTGGTTCAGTCAGCTCTAGGTAAACTGGCCTCTTTGCTCTCAGAGAAGTCAAGGACATTCGTGTCTCAGGAACTCTGCTCTTGCTCTTCCTCTCCCTGAAGCACCCATCCTACATTTCCTCATTTTAAGGCTCTTCTGAGAGGCAGCCACCTCAGAGAAAGAACTTCTCTAACAACCCTGTCCAAAATATCCGATACCTAGAATTTATTTCTGCTTTTTTGGTGACTTATTATCTCTCTCACTAGAATATAAGCTCCCCAAGTTGAGGATTGTATCTGTCTCATTCATTGTTCTATCTCCAGAGCCTAGAGCTATGTATGACACAGAACAAGTCTTCAGTAAATGATTGTTGAATGCCTTCAAAAAAGAACGAAGTGCTTGACATTGATGTATAACGCTGACGTCTGTAGAATCCTCTTTTGATTATTCAAATGCAGATAATGTCTTCTCTGCTCTGACACAGACAGCTCTCCACCCTCCCCCGCTGGCTGGCTCCCAGGGTCCTCTCCCTAGAATATACAGCTTAGTTCCCAGGGCCATGTTTATAATCCACACAGTTTGGAAGCTTTCTGTCCCACTGCATCCCCTCCCCCACGGCCTGCACCTGCTATGTCGGCTGCCGCTGTCACTCCCGAGATGGCAAATATTGCTCCTGCAAACGAGTTCTCTATGGTGCCTGATCCTTCCCCTTACTGGCTTCTAATCGGTCTAAGTAGGTCACTTGCCAGCCCTCAAGCTACAAGGGAGGCTGGGAAAACGAGTACCTGTTGTTTCAGCTTCTATTGTGGGCAATTTTTCTAACCTAGACTGGGGCATCAGATGCTGGGCATTAAAAACAGAAATGAACAGATGCTCCCCTACCTAAGAAATAGTAAATCCTGTCACTGTTCCTTATGAAACTTGAGATTCAGAAGATGAAACGGGACTTCACGGTTTTGTTGATCAATCAACATTTTTAGCCTCTACTATGCACAAGACATTGTGTTAAAGGCTGTGGATGTTCTAAATAAGAAAAACACAGCTCTTGCCTTAAATAGCTTTCTCCTCCTAGTAGGGGAAAAATAGTGTCATGAGCTGCAGAATTCAGGGATAGAGCTGACTCTTGCCTATTCTCAGAGGCAATCAATATTGGTTTATTTGCTCTTGTTTGAGGGTAACTGTGAGGCAGCCATATTTTGAAAAGAATTTGATATACAGTCAATGTCCAATAAATATTTTTAATAATGAGTGCTCTGGAGGAATAACATCCAAGAATATTCCAGCAGATGGTAAAACATTTTTGCAGTTACTTTCTGCCAAAACAGCCCTCTCTCCTACTTGAGAGCAGTGGAAAATCAAACAGAAAATTAAAGGCAGCTAGACAAAGCATGAGAAATGTCTGGCCTGAGCTATGGAAGAAGCTTATTCATTTGCCATAGTTGGATTACCTGTGTCGCTCCTGAGGAGGGAGGAGGGAAAAAATGCCAGTACACACAGGATGTACATTATATTGTAGTTTATTGGAGTTCACAGGACCATGGGGGAAAAGAGAAACAACAATTCTGTATTTGGAGTAAACCTGTCTCTTGCTTGTTAAAGTATATCGAGAAATTTCTACACGGTTAAGCTCCCATCAAGAAGCACTTAAACTCTGTTTTAATTATCCCCAATTTACTAAAAAGACAATTGAGGCACAGAGAGTTTGAATCATTTGCCACTGGCCAGAAATTCAAACTAAAGTTTCTGTTAGCCCAGTTGATGTCTTAGATTTGTCTTAGAAAAAAATCTACCCTGGTCAAACACTTCTGAAGGATACTATGGGATGTGAGGAGATGAGAAAGGTTCTCTACTCTCTATACCTCAAGTATGAGGGCTGTTGAGAGTCTACAAAGTTGTGTAGTATGTTTGGGTTCTATTTGACATAATGCCAAATGTTTCTCAGCAAGTTGGTATGGTGCAGAGGAAAATGGAAAGGGCCTGGTGTCCTTCCCAGCTTATGTGTCCACTAAACTCAGTATACTAAGGTGATAACATACACGTGTGTGCACATGTATGAATATGCATGTGTGTGTGTGTGTCTGTCTATACCATAATGAAAACATTCCAGACATGAAAAACCTAATACTATCTTACACACCAGGAAACATGTATTACTTCAACACTGGAAAAGAAAAGGAGACTTCCACCCTGTTAGACCCATCGTTCCTTTTCTGCTTGGAGTTGGAAATTTCTGTGTACTTTTTGGCACCCACTTAAAAATGGGGATGTAGAGTACGGGACTGACTCCTTCCCAATGGCCTCCCAGCAACCCCATGATCTCTGAGCCTAGGACTCCCCTTCTCCCCAAGAGTGGTAGCCTTCAATACACTTCAGGAAGCTCACCTTCCTTTTTGTATAAATCATCTACTGCTTCATAATGGCTCCCTCTGATTCCCAGTTAGGATAACTAGATGAGATAAGATGCATATTTCTGGGGAATTTTTGCTCAAAGTCAATAACCTATTATCTATGAGCATATTACCTCCTGACTTTTAAATCCAGTGTGTGGACCTCTCTCAGTTTATTCATCCAAAGAATGGGAAAAATAGTTTGCATTCCATTCACCTTTTAGGAATTATTTTATTAGGAAAAATATCAGAAACTGCATGTTCATTTTCAACTAGAAGACATTGTTTAAGGTACCTTGCTATAGGGCGGTTGATGTCTTTCAAGACTGTAGGCATTTGTGGCAACTAAAAAGAGGTGAGGACTAGGGAACCTTATTGCCTGTTGGCACAAAGAAAATGAGAGGAAACAACATGTGTATTTCATTTGAGCCCATTTTTCCAAATGAAGGAGAGATTGATTTCAGCATGAGCTTCTCAGAGGCTCTCTGACTCAGAATGGTTAAAACCCTCCCAAATGAAGCTCCACTGGGCTCCTTGAAGGTGAGGGCTCTGTGTTATGCTTTTTTTTTTTTTTTTTTTTTTTTTTTGCCACCACTCCCCGAGACTTTCTTAGCCGACATCAGCTGCATCACAAAGAATTAGCACAAGTCATTGGAGAGGGAAATGAAAGAGCTGGAAGAATGAAATCTTATGATGGATCAGTTCAGGCCTTTATCCCTCTATTATGTAAACCATGACTGGGTTTTGCATTACATCACAAATCTATAGTAAGCAACCCTCTTCAGGTAACTTTCTTTAAAATCACAGAGTTGAGAGTCATCTCCCAACATCTGATGTCTGAATCAGAAGAGCAAGGAAATTCAACAAAGAAATGACCTGAAAGAGCATGTTATAAGGACTCAGAAGGTACAAATGACCTAGAGGCCAAGCAGTTTATGTGACAAATGTGACTTTCACATGTGCCCCCTCGCCCCCGACCCTGCTTCATTTCATTCATCATTTCATCATTTTCATCTTCTCATATTTTGACAAATTTCACTCAGTCCTTTGAAAGTCTCATTGAATTCACTAATGAACACAGGGTTGAAAATTGGCTGATTTGCAAACCTGTGGTTTCAGGGCCAAGCAGATGCTGTATTTTCCCAGATGACATTCCCAGTATTGAAAGCACCCGCATGTGGTGGTCCTCCTAGGATAGAAATGCATTCATGGGTGAGAAATGAAATTGCAAGTTTATGGAGTGTTGTTTCCTATCTAGGCAGCCACGTTGTGCCTGGGTCTTTGGTTCAAACAATTAGCTGCATTATGGCTCTGGTGTAAAAAAAAAAAATAATAATTAAGAGAAAGAAAGAAGTCAATTTCATGAAATGTTTGGTCTTTCCTGGCAGGCTTTTCTTTTTCCCTGATGATGAGAAATATCCAATGCAGAATTCATAGCACTGTCATCAGGACTTTGAGATATAGGATTTGGGAATGCTCATTCATTCAATAACTGTGTACTTGGAAAGAGTAATGAAGCCTGAAACCCATTGCTCTGACATTTATTTCGGTTATCTATTGCTGGGTAGCAAACCACTGCAGAGCTTAGTAGCTTAAAACAACATTTATTTTATGTTCTCACAGTTCTGTGGCCTGGGCTATGCCCCACCAAGGGTTCTTCTGGTTACTTCTCCGAGTGGTCATTAGCATGGCTGAAGACAGCAGGTGGATTGGCCTGGGCCAGGCTCCGCCAGGATTCTGAGCTGGCTGGGCTTCTCTCTCTGTTTCCACGTGGCCTGTCTACATGATCTCTCCTGAAGAATAGTCATAATTCTCTCCTGATAGCCCGGGCTCCCGGCAACATGAAACAGAAGATACTGGGCCCTCTTAGGTCTTTAGCCCTACAACCATCCCGCTGTATTCCTTTGAATAAAGCAAACACAGCTCAGCCCAGCTACAATGTGGGAGAGCACACAAAGGCACGAATACCTAGAGGTATGGTTCGTTTGGGGCCACCAGTGACATAGAGTAGCACCACAGTAGCACCAAGATCACACACACAAACATACACACACACAGACAGACACACACACAGTGTATAGGTGAAGCAGTCACAGAGAGGAAAGGTCCAGCATAGGGAATTTAGTCAATGATGCTATAATAGGGCTGTCTGGTGATAGATGGTAACCACCCTTGGGATGAGCCCAGCAGAACACACAGATTTGTCGGATTACTAGAGTGTACACCTGCAACTAATGTAACATGGTGTGGCAACTACAATACAATTTAAAGAAAAAAAATTTTAAGGTGAATTTATGGTATGTATTTAGATCTCAATGAAGCCATCTTAAAAAAAAAATCCCTCCAAGATGTGGAAGGTGACTATCTGAGGGCACCTGGGGATGGTCTCCAGAAGCCACTGTATACCAGATGCTCACATTTATGACCTGCAGAAAGATAGAAGGAAGAAAACCTACTTTGAAGACGGGAAGACTGAAATTAAAGGCCCGACGTTGCCATGTTACATAATCTCTCTGAGTCTCAGTACATTCATAAGAAAAATAGGAATAATGGTGCATATCCACCTACTTCAAAGGATTATTATATTAAGAAAACATCTGTGAAATCGTATTTCAAAGTGTAAGTCACCGTAGAAATGTAAGTTGCTATTAGAGCGGTCGACGGATTTCATGACTGTCGTTTTGTGTTTTGTTTTGAGTCTTCTGTGATTTTTGAATCATGCTTGTAATTTGGGATGAGAATTCTTAGAGCTAACTTTCAGTGAAGACCAAAATATTATTAAGGGTTCCACCACTCCTATTATGTGGAGTTTCTATTTTCAGCAACCAATTTGGATAATGACTCCAAAAATCACAATAGAATATTTGGTTATTATATTACCCCTGGATTGATTTTAGTGCTAAACATTGTATATCTAGTGATTAAATAATTTTTCATGCCATCTCCCTAATAGTGGAAGATAAAGGTAATTTCTGGCTGAATGTATTAGGGAGATGCTTATTAATGTTTCGGTTATTTATTGAATGCTC
This sequence comes from Mustela nigripes, assembly GCF_022355385.1. Lineage (NCBI taxonomy): Eukaryota > Metazoa > Chordata > Mammalia > Carnivora > Mustelidae > Mustela > Mustela nigripes. The sequence goes on from NC_081575.1 coordinate 86,970,864, forward strand.
CCAATGATTATTTTTCTACTATTCAAGCTAGTACTATTTAACAATGGTCACGAAATGTGAAAATGACAGAATTTTAGCAGGACCCAAAATATCTAACTGGATCTTTCCCTGACACTATTTCAATGCTCAGACTACTAAAAGTGGGAAACGGAGTGCAGAGGCTAACTTGGGGCCCTTCTGTGTGTAGTGTAGATGGTATGAAAAAATCGACCTCCATCAGAAAGCTCTGTCCCTGGGAGATGACATGAGAGTGGCAGAAATGATGGAAGCCTCAGTCTGCACTTCTCCTGGCAACCAGCGGACTATAGTTCCTGCAGGAATTGTGCTAACGTGGGCTCCTTGAGAGTCACTGCTGAGGACCGACAGGTTTCTCCATCTGATGCCTCTCCCTGGGGCAGGTTTCTCGAGTGGCTCCCAGTGAAGCCAGAGATACCCACAAGATGAATGGGTTGCTGGTGTCAGTTTTATCAAAAAGGAAACTTTTCAACATAATGTCCTTCTTGAATCTATATCAGATTATATATGTGTTTAAAATAACATGTGAAGGAGTCAGTATTCCAAAAATTATAAAGATAAGGATACATATTTCTTTCATTCTTTGCCTGCCTTCCTCCCTCCCTCCCTCCCTTCCACCCTTCTTCCCTTCCTTTCTGCCTCTCTTTTTCATGGCAGATGAAGGGTGGCTGATAAGGAGACTTGGAGAAAAAAAGAAAACGTAAAAATATACCTTTATATATTATTGCTTAGAAGTCCTTTACTCCACAAATCAATATGCTGACCTAAAAATCTAAAATTTATAAATGAAACTTTATTTGCTTATAAAATTTTCAAGTTTGCTACACTAAATTTGAAAGGGTGTTTTATTCATAATACCAATTACTTATGTAGCGAATGCATGTCTATCTTTTTAATCTTTATAATGAGAGGAGGAAAACAAGAAACAGAGGCCAAGGAACTTCCTCCAGGTCCCAGCTTGCAAGTGGCAGAGTGAGAATTCAAACTCACTTTAATTCCAAAGCCCATGACAGTGAATTTTTGAGGTGACCCCATAGGTCATAAGGAATCAAACCTTATTATTTTCTTTATAAAAATGCACAAACTTTACATTCAAACAATAATCCATTGGATTTAATATATTCTAAATTTTGTCAAGCACGGAATCCAAGACAGCTAACCACTAAGAAATTTCAAACTTTTGAGAGGTTACTTTTTATTTTTTAAAAATTTTTTTAAAAGATTTTATTTGACAGAGAGAGATCACAAGTAAGCAGAGAGGCAGGTAGAGAGAGGGGGAAGCAGGCTCCCCATCTAGCAGAGAGCCTGATGTGGGGCTCAATTCCAGGACCCTGAGATCATAACCTGAGCCGAAGGAAGAGGCTTACTCATTGAGCCACCCAGATGCCCTGAGAGGTTGCTTTTTAATGCGCAGATTTTTGTGATGTGTTTCCTGGTGTCCTATGATGCATCCTAAGTTTGGCTAAAGTACACACTTTCTGAAAAGGAGTGAAAGAAAGCCAGCCATAATTCCGTAGATGTTGCCATTAGGAACTTAAATTATTTAGCCATTTTCAGAGTTCAGCAACTTCTGTTGTTTTGTCCAAAATCCGTGGATTTATGCATATGGAGACAAGCTTTTCACTCCTTTGCCATTCTTGATTAAATGGAAAACATGACCAAACATAGACAAATTTGTCCCACATGTTATAACAGGTAATCACATCTAAAATGAATGAATGCTGGAGATTCCAGTCAAAGATGATGACCGAGGAATCTCCTGAGCTTCCTTCTTCTCAGTGACACACCAGAGGCTAGATATGGAGCAATTCCCTGTGAAAGAAATCCAATAACTAGCTGAGTGAATCCTATACAACAGACAAATGGGAAAATATTCACAATGAAATGGGTAGGAAAGGCTGAGATACACTCTTACCATAAACCCCACCCTTGGCACAGCGCCATACAATTGATAGGGAACTCCCAATTCTCACTTTCTCCCTGAGAAGCAAAGGGTTTGAACCCCACAACTAGATCTCCAACTTTTAAGAATCTTACCTAAAAGATGTGTCCCCAAAACACGTATCTCTGAAAGCTGATGGAGCTTGTGTCCATAAGACTCACACTCTAGAAAACAATGAAAACGTTCTTAATGGAATCTAGAGGACTTACTGTGGTCCCCCTACCCCCTACGCCCTGCCAGAGCTGAGCACAAAGGGAGCAGGCAAAAGAGACTTCCATATCCCAGAAGTCCAATAAGATGAATTGAAAGAAACTCACACCAAGGGATCATGGTTCAAGAGGTGGAGTAGGAAAATCCTGAACTCACCTTCTCCCACAAACACATCAAACTGACAGCTACATATGGAACAACTCTCTCTGAAAAATACCTTTAAGAAAGCTGAACAGTTCCTTCATTATAAAAGATAGAAGGACTGCAGATACAGTCTCACCAGAAAACCCACGCCCAGCATGGCAACCCACAACTGAGAGGATCTCACAAATATGGAGCAAGAGGTTTGTGCCCCACATCGGACATCCCAACACTTGGGATTTGCACTGAGGAGATCAGCCCGCAAAAAAAGTCTGGCTTGTTATACGCAAACAATTAATCATGGAACACTAGATCAAAATCTAATGATGTATTTTATGGTGACTAACATAATAATAAATAAAAGAATGAATAAACAAACAAATAAACAAGCAAACTAATAAGGTTTAAAAAAGTCTGGCTTTGAAAACCAACAGGGTTTATGTTCAGGAGACCCAAAGGGCTGTAGGGAACTGAGATCCCACTCTTAAAGGGCTCCTGCATAGACTTATTAGCCCCAGGACCCAGGGCAAAAGCAACAATTTCAAAAGCCCCTAAACGGTCTATATATATAAAGGAGATTCATTTGTTAATCTTCAAGTGTCTGCTAAAGTGGCAGGGATCTCTTGGAACACTGCAGGAATGCAGACACTGGCAGGCACCATTATTTTGCTCTCCATCTACTTTGTTAGTGTCAGAGGATACACATGGTCACAGAGTTCTGAGCACCATTTCTTGAAGACACTGTCCTTTCCCCATTGTATGTTCCTGCCTGCTTTGTCGTAGATTAATTGACCAGATAGCTGTGGGTTTATTTCTGGCCTCTCTTTTCTATTCCACTGTGCTGTCTGTTTTTATGTCCATGCTGTACTATTTTGATGACTACTGCTTTGTAATATACCTTGAAGTCTGGAATTGTGATACCTTCAGCTTTGTTCTTTCTCAGGATTGCTTTGGCTATTCAGGAACTTTTGTGGTTCCATACAAATTGTAGGATTGTTTTTTCTAGCTCTGTGAAAAATGCCATTGGAATTTTGATAGGAGTTGCACTGGATCTGTAGACTGCTTTAGGTAATAGGGACATTTTAACAGTGTTAATTCTTCCAACTTATGAGCATGAAATAATTTTCCATTTACCTGTGTCTTCTTCAATTTCTTTCATCAATGTCATATAGTTTTCAGAGTGCAGGTCTTTCACCTCCTTGGTTAAATTTATTCCTAGGTATCTTATCCCTTTTGATCCTTTTGTAAATGGAAGTGTTTCACTAAGTTCTCTTTCTGATTGTCTGAGCAGCCTAATTTATTCTTGATAGATCCCAGTTGTTGAAGGGGTGCTAAGACCTGTCAGCATTCCAAAGGGAGGGATCTCAGTGAGCACCTAGTTTTAGGCTGATTGGAAGCCAGACCCTCGGGCAGCAGCTTTTATTATTATTATTTTTTATTTTTATTTTTTAAGATTTTGTTTATTTATTTGACAGAGAGAGATCACAAGTAGGCAGAAAGGCAGGCAGAGAGAGAAGAGGAAGCAGACTCCCTGCCGAGCAGAGAGCCCGATGCAGGGCTTGATCCCAGGACCCTGGGATCATGACCTGAGCAGAAGGCAGAGGCTTTAACCCAGTGACCCATCCAGGAGCCCTGGGCTGCAGCTTTTAAAGGATACAGATGTATACAGTGGTATGGAACCACAGTCCTAAGCACTGCTGGCCTCCAGACCAGGTGATCTGGAAGTGTACCCTAGGGTGAGAATGGCAAAAATTAGGGCTCTAGATGAGAGTGTAATCGCATATTCGGAATGTACTGGTGAGCTGTAGTGAAGCCAAGGGAAAGTGCAAAAATGATGTCCCTAGCCTATAGTCTCTGAGAGCACCTTTATAGTTATTAGATGCACGGTCAACCTGAAGTCTGCCCTTCACAAGGAAGATCCAGGACAAATAAATAGACCTTTTAACTAGGGAAATATGGGTGCATTTTAGGCCACTGTCTGGGCCACGTGCTGGGGGTGATAGCCTGCTCCAAACCATCTCTTATTGTTTCAGTCCCATGGGGCCCAGAAACTCAAGAGCAGGGTACTCAAAGGGTCATCTTCTGTGTGGACTACACATCCCCCCTGCTTTAGCTGGACTGCAGAGGAGCTCAGGGGTGGGCACCCTCACCAATTCTCACAGGGCTAGTGCTAACTAGGTAGAGCAAGAACACAAGAATGGAGATCCTCCCCAGAGGGACCTCCAACAGGTCCCTGTCATTCCGGCAGACACTTTTTAAGATTAGCAAATGAAGGGCACCTGGGTGGCTCAGTCAGTTAAATGGGTGCCTTTGGCTCAGACCACGATCCCAGGTTCCTGGGATCAAGCCCCACATCAGGTTCTCTGCTCAGCAGTGAGCCTACTTCTCCCTCCCCCTCTGATCCTCTTCCAGCTTGTGCTCTCTTACTCACTCACTCTCTGTTCCTCAAATAAAAAAATAAAATCTTGGGAAAAAAAGAGATTAGCAGGGGCACCTGGGTGGCTCAGTTGGTTAAGTAGCTGCCTTTGGCTCAGGTCATAACCCCAGGGTCCTCCTCAGCAGGGAGCCTGCTTCCCCCCCTCTCTCTGCCTGCCACTCTGCCTATTTGTGATCTCTCTCTCTCTGTCAAATAAATAAAATCTTTGAAAAAAAGAAGATTAGCAAATGAATCTCCTTCACTTATCCCTTAAGAGCTTTTCAAACTGCTGCTCTCACTCAGGGTTCTGGGGGTGGAAGGGTAACTCTATGCATGAGTCCAGCGATTGGAAACCAGATCCTCAGGCAGCAGCTTTTAAAGGTCCAGTCTTTTAAATCTTTTAAAATCTGGGGTTTTTTTAAAATCTGTTTTCTATAGTCCTTTGGGTCTCCTGGACATCAGTCCCATCAGTTTTCAAAGCCAAGCATTTTGGGGGCTCATCTCTCTGTCATAGGTCCTAAGGATCTGGGTGCCTGATGTGGGGCATGAACCCTTCACTCTTCAGGGAGAAACTCCATATTTGTATCCCCCCTGATTGCAAGTCACCATACAAGCAGAAGGGGTATGTGTGTGTGCGTGTGTGTGTGTGTGTGTTTGTCCATGTCTCTGCCTCTTCTACCTGTCTTGATGTGGTCCTTTTATCTTTGTTGTGGTGGAGCTGTTCAGTTAGTTTTGCAGAGGGAATTGTTCCATATGTAGTTATAGATTTGGTGTGTCTGTGGGAGGAGGTGAGTTCAGGATCTTCCTACACCACCATCTTGAACTGCTTCTCTTAGTTCTTCTGAGCAATCGACAAGATCATATATAGAAAAACCTTAAACTGAGTGCTTGGCACGATTTTAAATTCCTGAAACTTGAATGACTGAATTCTTAGATAATTTTTTTTCTAGTTAAACTATCTTCAGATTGAAATATTTTCCAGATAATATCAGGCAAATCCATCTGAAAGTAGCTGAAAGCTTTAAATTCCTAAAATGTGCTGCATTTTTTTTCAAAGACAGCAAATCAAATATGTTGTTACTCTTGACTGTTTCTATATTGGTTTTCATTATCGTTCCTTGATTTTAGGTTAAAGAGCACTTGGTCTATTTTTGTCCAGTATTTTTTGGTCTCCCAATTTTACTTATATTTGAAAATCATATTTATCCTATCCAGTGACCCAAATCCAAATGAAATATTATCTCACAATTTGTTTATTTAAACAGGTTTTTCCACCTAAATCTCTTTTTAAAAAAGATTCTAGCTCTCCTGAAGTAATGTCATTCAACATTAAATTGATATTTGTCAGCACTTTAGTCCAGATATCTTGGGCAAAAAATGACATGTCCTTAAATATGTATATCAACTACATTTCCTGCATTTCAACTCAAATAATTAGATCCACTTCCCGTTAATTTTTTCAGAGTCCAGAATTATCTAGATGGATTTTTTAGTAATATAACCTTAATTCTTACACTTTGCAAAGTTCTAAAATGGTCCAATTTATCCTGTCATTCCCTTTCAATGTGACCTTATTAAAGCCATTATTACATTTCCCCTTAATTTCATTTAGAGGACACTTGTCCACTCTCGGCCCCTAGTTTCCACATGGATCTGTGGAGACACTTATCTTGTTACATATATGGTAATTCTGAATCTTTGGTTATCTAAGAAATATAAGTAGAAATGGGTTGTAAAGTAGAAAGTATTTTAAGAACCCCATGTAAAAGTAGATTCTTGGTTTTACAGAGCAATTATCAAGTATATACACAGATGAGCTTTACGTGGCCTTGAGAATACACAGACTCAGAGTAGAACTTGAACAACATGCTGCTCCCCAGGACTCTCTAGAGACCCCCAGCTAGATCCAGCTCTGAGAGAGAGCTTTGGCCAAGCCAACAACTCAAGCTGTCCACACACACTATGTCTGGAATAAAGAACTACTGTCAGGATTGTCCACGGATCTCATCTGTATTCTTTTTCCACACTGTGGGTGAGGCACAGTTGACACATGTATGTAGCATGGCACTCTAAAACATTCCATTTATATGAACTTTCTTTTGCCTTTGGGCCATTCCCCTTTGGAAGCCATTTTTTAGACATTCCTGTTATATTCCACTCCTTCACACCTTGCCACATCATGTTTCACTCAACAACCTGTATCATACAACCTTTGCGTGACTTCAACAACACCAAATTTAGCTTATAGTTAACAGAATACACATATACTTGAGTGCTCCTTTGATCACTGTTAATAATCAATTTTTACTCTGTGTTTTGGCCCTAATTCCCTAAAAATCAGAACCAATGAGAGAAACTGCACTTGAGCCTTTTATTGGTGTGTGTGGGGGTAATCCCATGGAAGCCAGGAACAAAAAAGACAGAAGTGAGACAGGGAAGGAAAGAAAGCAAATACAGGGTGGTTTATTACTGGCGTGGCCACAGCCTCATAGCAAAACACAACCTGCTCAAGTAGAAAGTGTCCAGAGAGGAGGCATGAAAACACTGTGTCTCAGAACAGTCTGTTGGGAGAGAAAGGAAAAGCAATGGCTTCTTCCTATTTCCAGTCCTTTATTGGTCTACAGAATATTAGCTTACCTGCACTTCTAGACTGAGTTATTTGGGTCTTCTGGGAAACCCTTGGGATAGCAGGTCCTCTGTGGACCCAGTCCTGCCAGAGTGAAGACACGGTGGTCTGTCCTTATCCATCAACACTGCCCATGGGGGTGTCTCTGATTATGGTGGGAGGGGCAGCCAGGGTGTTGAAGACCACAGGAACATCATGGCATTTCCTTAGAACTACTTCTATAGGCAAGCAATGACAGCTATTTACATGGGTGTGGTCCAGGGAAAACCAAGGAATCTTCTACCTCCTCTACGATGGCTCCCCGATCATATTGCTCAACTGAAAAGACCAAAGTGTGAACCTATCTTTTGCTTGAGGCTCTGAGAGATTGTGCCAGGATGCAAGTATATTAGATAAGAGACATTCTTTTGAGACAATAACCCAGATCACTTTATTTGCTGAGTAAAGCTCTGCAGGAATGAACTTCGGGAAGGGTAAGGTTTTATTAGGATAAAAGGAAACAAAGACTGGGGGTGATATCATCCAATCCAACTCAGCACTGCCCAAAAAAGGATATATTCAGGTAGGAAACAACTAACTGAGGAATCCTGAGTAACTGGAGAGTACGACCGAGGTCAGAGAGCTAGAAGTTAGACAGGGCGAGAAGGGACTGAATGGGAGGCAATAAGGATCAATTTTCCCTGCCTGATCTTTGGTCTTGGTTAGTTCAAGGCTCTCTTCCCTTGAGTCAAAAGACAGAGACATTGAACACTGTGTGGGTCTCTGGCTTCTGGCCTTACTTACTCTGCACGAGATTCACATGTGTTTAGTGCAGTGCTCCATTATGGGATCTTCTGTGCATGGTCATTTCTGCATTACTTTGGCCTCTCGTACAAACTCTGTCAAAAGTTCCCTCTCCTCCAACACCTACCACTCTTGAGAGCCTTGCCTCAAGCCTGCAGAGAAGCTAAACAAACACCCCCTGAATATGAAATTCCTCTCAGCAGGAAATTCTCTGAAGGACTGTCTCTCTTCAATTAAGAACTCCCTTTCCCACCTCCCAACACACTCACACCACACAATTCGTTCCGTACAACTCTTAAGAAGAATGACAATGTCATGTTGTCTTCCTAGTCCTAGGAATCTTGATGACCACCATGTGGCCAATTTATTGTTTGGGATTGTGAAATTCAAGGTTATGTTAAATGTGAATCTTTGGTACTATTTCTGTTGCTGTCTCTAATGGTTTTCAGATTCTTCTCTTCTGTTCATAGATTCAGGTCAGGTATTTCCTCCTAAGATCTTGCCCCTGATTCACTGCACCACTCATATTCTGCATTTAGAGATGTTTCCCTGTGACTCTAAAATGTTTGATGTTATTAAAATCATGCTATTGATATTCATATCAATTATGTCGAGTGTTATGCTTAGTATGTCTATTAATAAAACTTGGATTTTCCTCTTTTTTGGCTTCTGCGAAAATAATTTATAGAGACACAAATAGTAATATTAAAGCTATCAACTATAAAAGTCAATACTTGACAGCACCATGTAATTCAAGAGTTGCATACATATGAATTCAGATCTTGTGCCTGCTAAATGTATATATTAGCTGCACACCAGAAATTTAGAGCTTCAGAAGCAGCAAGCTGTCAAATAATAGAGCACTGATGTTTTGAAAATGAACTTTTCGGCAAAGGAGGAAAATTGGTCAAGCTGGGTTGGAACATAAAATGTATATGCCTCTTTACTCCACCAAATTTTGTCCTTAACACCATTAACACCATTAACACCATTTCTTTGTTGAAAATTCCTTTTTAAGAAAAGGCTTTCATTTTACCTTTGAAGTGGGAATTTCCCAGAAAGAAGGAAAGTTTTGCTTATGATTTCAGAAGCTCATTTGCAAACAAGATGAAGATTATGATCTTCGATTTAAAAGTTCATAACTATATTTATAAGATCTTTAATCATCTTGTCACTGTATTTCTCAACTCCAAGGTATTTTCACAGTAAAAAAAAGATCAACAGAGAGAAAAAATTTGCTATTTCAGGAAGTGGGTCTATTAAAAGTGATCTGAATTATAAGGCCAATTTGAGAATTCAAGTCCAATCATGTGTAATAGAAAATTTCCCACAACTTGCCAGCCAATGGGTACAAATGTAGAGGAAGGAGAGATGTTACTTCAATTGCAACCACACTGTTTCAGTGATGCTTGCTACCCACTAATGACCCCTCGGAAGTACAACTTAATTATTTCTGCTAATCCCCTAGAATGTTTCAAGTCGATGGCTTTGTTCGAGGAGGCTGTTGCTGCTGCTGTTGTTGATTTTCCGAGTCTTTGGTTCAGGTTCAATGCCCTCAAGAAAACTACACTGTTTCCACTTAGAAGTGGGGAAATGTCTCCTTCCCCCCAACTGCTTTATATTTCTTCACTTGGGTGAAAGAAAGACCCCTTCCATTTCAGTTTCTGCTACATCCCTCTCCCCCAGGGCAGGAAGAAATCCCCTTGATTTCTGCCCTCCAAAAGAAAATCCTAATGACAACTGATAATTGCAAATAACTCTTAGGAACAAGTCTGCATTAATAGTGGCTAGGCAAATCTCACTACATATAAATAAAATAAGGAATGTTTAAGGGAAATGAGAACTTTCAATGTGGATAAGAAGTGGGAGATAATCTGGCAAGATCTATGAACATTTCAAATGTGCTTCCCCTGTGATGTAGTTACACCACTTTGAGGAATATATATGAATGTTTGTATTAGAATGTTTACTGCAGCATTATTGGAAGAGGCAAAAAGCTGGAAGCAAATTAAATGTTCTTCAAGAAAGCAATAGGGTAATGGTTGAATAAATTACAGTTCATCCAAAGGACAATATTCTACAACTGTTAAAATAAACAAACTAGATCTATTTTGACCTACTGGTTTCTTTCTTTTCTTTTTTTTTTTTAAGATTTATTTATTTATTTATTTATCTGAGAGAGAGTCAGGGGGAGGGGCAGAGGGAGTGGGGAGAGAACCTCAAGTAGACTCCTGGCTGATCATGGAGACTGATGTGGGGCTCAATTTCATGACCCTGAGATCATGACCTGAACTGAAATTAAGAGTTGGAAGCTTAACTGACTGAGCCCCTTGACCTATATGGGTTTCTATTAATATTGTCAAGTAAACTGGCAAGTGATAAAGGAAGGCACATAGTATAATCATATGTTTTATAAAGACAGAAATGTAGTAAGTATATATGTGTGTGTACACACACACACACACACACATATATATAAAAGATAAAAAGAAATGGAAATAGAAGGAAGAAAATGGAAGGAAATAGAAGAAACTGTGGAAAGCTAACAGATACAGTACGGTATGAACACCAGTTACCCCAAAAGGTAAACATGGAGGTAGTAGGGAGAGACTTAAAATAAAAATAAATCTTTGGATCATTTCCTTAGTTATTATGATCACTTATTAATGTGTAATTAAAATATTTCAATTACAGAAGGTGTGGAAACATTTAATGGAATAGAGGAAGCAGGGAGAAAACTCCATAGAGCACTACCTTCAAGGGTAAGAAATAGAAATTGCATAATTGTGGCAGTCAATTCATTTCAAAAATACATATCGAGTGCTTATAATATGCTTAACATGTTGCTCAGTGCTGTGAGAAATATGAAGGAAAAGTAGGTCATGATTCTTGTTCTCAAAAGCCCTGCAGATCTGCTAAAGGACAAAATGTAGGCATTATTATCTCAAAGGCACTGCTTTGCTCAGGAGTGATGCATAAAATATGTCTCTATTGATTAATAGAAAGGAGGCGACTGAGCCTGAGTGAGCTAGAAGAGACTTTGTAGGTGAGACTTTGATCCCCTGTCCCCATCCCCTAGCCCTTACTGCTTAAGTTGCATGCCCGCTCAACTTCCAACTGCCAGTATCTGCATCCCTTGGTCTGAGAGCTTTCTCTGACCACCTGAGCCTGTTCTGTCCCCACACAGTGCAAGTGAGAAGTGCCAATGAGTTAACATAGCTCCCGACCAAGGATGATGGCAGCTCCCATGCCCCTCAGGTAGAAAGGACTCTGAGGTTCATGTTCTACACTGGCTCACAGGGTGTCCCCAAAGGATTCGGTTTTGATTTAACACAGTGATAATTCACTTGATAGCATTTATTGGCCTTGGCCATCTTTCCTTCCCTGTCTTGCTTCCCCATTCCCTCACCAACGTTTTCCAGGAAACATGGCAACCAAATCCTTATCTCAGGGTCAGTTCCAAAGTGGAGGTCAACAGACTTGCTATAGACCTCATAGCTTTTGTATTGTCATTTATTCCACAAATAGGGACAGAATACCTACTTATGAATATCCGGTCAGGAAAACAGACACCACTCTAGATGTTCCAAGTAGAGAGAAACTGAACACTTGGAATTAGCTCAAGCATGTTGTATTAGTTTCCCATTGCTGCTGTAACAAGTTACCACAAATTAAGTAGCTTAAAATAACACAAATGTGTTGTCTTACAGTTCTGAAGGTCGGGAGTTTATCATCAATTACACTGGGTTAAAGTCAAGGTGTCCACAGCAACTTTTCCTTCTGGAGGCTCTGAGGGTGAATTTTTCATTTTGTTTAGTAAATTTACTTAATGAATTTTTCATTTCAGCTATTGTACTTTTGACCTCCAGAATTTCTCTTTGGCTCCCTTTACTCATTTATCTCTTTTGATATTCTTTATTTGTTCAGACATTATTCTCGTCATTTTCTTCAGTTCTTTGTATTTTCCTTCAGTTCCCTTAGCATATTTAAGACAGTTGATATGAAGTCTTTGTTGATGAGGTCCAAAGTCTGGGCTTCTTCTGGAATTTTCTGTCAATTTTATTTTTTCTTGTGACTGGGCCATATCATCCCCATTTCTTTGTATACTTTGGAATCTTCTGTTGAAAACTAGAAATTTTGAATATTTAAAAGGAGCAACTCTAAAAATCAAAGTCTCCCCCTCCCTAGGGTTTTTATTCCTTATCACTGAGGGCCTCAGTCATCTGTATGTTTAATGACCTTTCCAAATTATTCTTACAAAGACCATATTCCCTCCTGTGTGGGCTCATAGAGGTCTCTGTGATGTTATCTCAGAGGTCATCCAATGATCTGCAGAGATTTCTCTTTTTTTTACTACGTAATTTTAATAATACTCATTATGTTGAAAGAGTCAGCAATGCAATGCACCAAGAAATAATCTTCACTGAACATTTACACACAGTGTGAACACATATTTTATATATGTAGAGGAAGAAGAGGGATGATGCTACAGATTTCTTTAAACACTGGGAGCCAAAAAGGTGGCTACTCTCAGTTTTTGGAGATGGCTTTGGGTTGGGGCACTCCTTTAACACTAAGCCAAGCTATTTACCACTCTGTGTTAGCCTTCACATCCCACTTGCGCAAAACCCCAAGATCAGCCAGAGAGGCAAGCCTAAGATTGTCTCAGGTCTTTTATGAGTATGCTTCTGGCCCTGGGCCTTTGTGTTGCATTCTGAATTACCTGCAAAATTCAATAGCCATTCAAAGCCTTTACTGCCCTCAAGGATCTTCCTCCTCAGTTTTTTTCTTCCCAGACTTTTGGGATCCCTTGGCCCAGGCAGTTATAGGCAGCATATCTTCAAATGATTTTTCAATAGATGTCACCTAAAAAGCTGCTCTAGACCCAGGGGATGGGGACAAACAAGCTACAGTCACTGTAGCCCCCATTGAGCTGAGAAATGGGGTATGGTAGACCAGTAAGAAAAGAAATCCATTATATGTGCTTACCAAATTTACCAGTGTCCATCTTCATTAAGCACTTCCATGGTGCTTAATGAAGATATTAAGATATTAAGTAGATCCCAGTGTTACAACAAAATTGATTCTGTCAGTTTTCTCCAACTTCATGGTTGCTTCTGTGGAGGGAACAACTCTTGCAGCTTTCTAATCCACCACTTCTGTGACATCATCACTGCGACTCTTTCTCACACAAATTATTCTCTCCCCAAAAGGGGGAAATACAAGATCCTACTAGTCATGGCATCCCTTTCTGGTGATGTTAATTTCTCCCATAGATCAGTAAAAAGTCCACTGAGGTATTTGATATCTTAAGACTAAATTGCAAAATTCTACTGTTTTAAACTACTGCTATTTATTTACCTATGTATTTTTTTTTTAATTTTTTTTTAAATTTTTTATTTTTTATAAACATATATTTTTAGTCCCCAGGGGTACAGGTCTGTGAATCACCAGGTTTACACACTTCACAGCACTCACCAAAGCACATACCCTCCCCAATGTCCATAATCCCACCCCCTTCTCCCAAACCCCCTCCCCCCAGCAACCCTCAGTTTGTTTTGTGAGATTAAGAGTCACTTATGGTTTGTCTCCCTCCCATTCCCATCTTGTTTCATTTATTCTTCTCCGAAACACTTAAGCCCCCATGTTGCATCACCACTTCCTCATATCAGGGAGATCATATGATAGTTGTCTTTCTCTGCTTGACTTATTTCGCTAAGCATGATACGCTCTAGTTCCATCCATGTTGTCGCAAATGGCAAGATTTCATTTCTTTTGATGGCTGCATAGTATTCCATTGTGTATATATACCACTTCTTCTTTAATCATTCATCTGTTGATGGACATCTAGGTTCTTTCCATAGTTTGGCTATTGTGGACATTGCTGCTATAAACATTCGGGTGCACGTGCCCCTTTGGATCACTACGTTTGTATCTTTAGGGTAAATACCCAATAGTGCAATTGCTGGGTCATAGGGCAGTTCTATTTTCAACATTTTGAGGAACCTCCATGCTGTTTTCCAGAGTGGCTGCACCAGCTTGCATTCCCACCAACAGTGTAGGAGGGTTCCCCTTTCTCCACATCCTCTCCAGCATCTGTCATTTCCTGACTTGTTGATTTTAGCCATTCTGACTGGTGTGAGGTGATATCGCATTGTGGTTTTGATTTGTATTTCCCTGATGCCGAGTGATATGGAGCACTTTTTCATGTGTCTGTTGGCCATCTGGATGTCTTCTTTGCAGAAATGTCTGTTCATGTCCTCTGCCCATTTCTTGGTTGGATTATTTGTTCTTTGGGTGTTGAGTTTGCTAAGTTCTTTATAGATTCTGGACACTAGTCCTTTATCTGATATGTCATTTGCAAATATCTTCTCCCAGTCTGTCAGTTGTCTTTTGATTTTGTTAACTGTTTCCTTTGCTGTGCAAAAGCTTTTGATCTTGATGAAATGCCAATAGTTCATTTTTGCCCTTGCTTCCCTTGCCTTTGGCGTTGTTCCTAGGAAGATGTTGCTGCAGCTGAGGTCGAAGAGGTTGCTGCCTGTGTTCTCCTCAAGGATTTTGATGGATTCCTTTCACACATTGTGGTCCTTCATCCATTTTGAGTCTATTTTTGTGTGTGGTGTAAGGAAATGGTCCAATTTCATTTGTCTGCATGTGGCTGTCCAGTTTTCCCAGCACCATTTATTGAAGAGGCTGTCTTTTTTCCATTGGACATTCTTTCTTGCTTTGTCGAAGATTAGTTGACCATAGAGTTGAGGGTCTATTTCTGGGCTTTCTATTCTGTTCCATTGATCTATGTGTCTGTTTTTGTGCCAGTACCATGCTGTCTTGATGATGACAGCTTTGTAATAGAGCTTGAAGTCCGGAATTGTGATGCCACCAACGTTGGCTTTCTTTTTCAGTATCCCTTTGGCTATTCGAGGTCTTTTCTGGTTCCATATAAATTTTAGAATTATTTGTTCCATTTCTTTGAAAAAGATGGATGGTACTTTGATAGGAATTGCATTAAATGTGTAGATTGCTTTAGGTAGCATAGACATTTTCACAATATTTATTCTTCCAATCCAGGAGCATGGAACATTTTTCCATTTCTTTGTGTCTTCCTCAATTTCTTTCATGAGTACTTTATAGTTTTCTGAGTATAGATTCTGTGCCTCTTTGGTTAGGTTTATTCCTAGGTATCTTATGGTTTGGGGTGCAATTGTAAATGGGATTGACTCCTTAATTTCTCTTTCTTCTGTCTTGTTGTTGGTGTAGAGAAATGCAACTGATTTCTGTGCATTGATTTTATATCCTGACACTTTACTGAATTCCTGTACAAGTTCTAGCAGTTTTGGAGTGGAGTCTTTTGGGTTTTCCACATATAGTATCATATCATCTGTGAAGAGTGATAATTTGACTTCTTCTTTGCCGATTTGGATGCCTTTAATTTCCTTTTGTTGTCTGATTGCTGAGGCTAGGACCTCTAGTACTATGTTGAATAGCAGTGGTGATAATGGACATCCCTGCCGTGTTCCTGACCTTAGCGGAAAAGCTTTCAGTTTTTCTCCATTGAGAATGATATTTGCGGTGGGTTTTTCATAGATGGCTTTGATGATATTGAGGTATGTGCCCTCTATCCCTACACTTTGAAGAGTTTTGATCAGGAAGGGATGCTGTACTTTGTCAAATGCTTTTTCAGCATCTATGGAGAGTATCATATGGTTCTTGTTCTTTCTTTTATTGATGTGTTGTATCACATTGACTGATTTGCAGATGTTGAACCAACCTTGCAGCCCTGGAATAAATCCCACTTGGTCGTGGTGAATAATCCTTTTATGTACTGTTGAATCCTATTGGCTAGTATTTTGTTGAGTATTTTCGCATCTGTGTTCATCAAGGATATTGGTCTATAGCTCTCTTTTTTGATGGGATCCTTGTCTGGTTTGGGGATCAAGGTGATGCTGGCCACATAAAATGAGTTTGGAAGTTTTCCTTCCATTTCTATTTTTTGGAACAGTTTCAGGAGAATAGGAATTAGTTCTTCTTTAAACCTATGTATTTTTTAAAGAGTTATTTATTTTATAGAAAGAGTGAGCAGTGTACATGCAAGTGGGGGGAGGGGCAGAAGGAGAGAAGCAGACTCCCGGCTGAGCTCAGAGCCAGATGCAGGGGTCCATCTCACGACCCTGAGATCACGATCTGAGCCAAAATTTAGATTCAGTCTCTTAAATGACTGAACCACCCCGGTGCCCCATTTATTTACCTATTTGTCATTAACTATTTTTGTTAACTATTAATGACATTTCTTATCTAAAATAGCCGAAGAAGGAGAGACAATAATAAAAGTACACGTGTACAAGTCAAGCAAGAAACATGATATACAAAAAAAGAAACAAGATATATAAACTGCACTGAAATATGATATGTTTCTTATTTCTGTATTGAACATTAAGCTACAGCAGAGATTGCAGTTCCTTTGTCTACTCCTTATTCCATGGTTTGTTGTTTGCTTGTTTGTTTTATTTCCCTTTAGCCTTCACCTCAGCTGGTCAAATCTCTTTAGCTGGTTGGATGATTCAAACCCTCATTTTAAGGAATCTGAGTCCTCAGTGGTACTGCATTAATTGGGTAGTTTTTGATTAACTTTCATGACTGAAAATGGAGGCCTACAGAATCCCATGAATTCTAGTCATAGTCTCCTCTGCCCCCATTTTATACAGGAGTCCAATTTTCCCTTGATAATCAGGATTAAGCACCCTGTCTAGTAGAGTAACCCCCTTCTTTACCCTTAGTAAGTTTACTAGTCTGAGGAACCAAACAAGATTAAATAGTAGATCTTAGCTTTCTATTCAGTAGAACTTTTGGTGTGGCCCCTGGCAGAACCACTCCCCCGTTGGGAATCAATACCTATTAGCCAGCAGAGCCCAAAATTTCAGGGATTTTTAACAAAATCTAGTGAATGTGATATGAGATGGAATAGCAAGGGAAGCCACTCCCAACTTCACCCCTTGGTTTTAAGAACTATGCATTTTGGCAAAATGGCACCAATACAGGTCATTGTTCTAAAGTGTATGTCACAACCTTGAGGACACTTTTCCAACCTCATAGATATAACTTCCCATTGTAACAGGCACTAGAACTGTCCCTTCAATAGGCTACTTCAACATTCTGTGAGGCCAACTGCTTTTCCAGTAGTGGAGCCCA
This sequence comes from Mustela nigripes, assembly GCF_022355385.1. Classification (NCBI taxonomy): domain Eukaryota; kingdom Metazoa; phylum Chordata; class Mammalia; order Carnivora; family Mustelidae; genus Mustela; species Mustela nigripes. The sequence goes on from NC_081575.1 coordinate 86,988,183, forward strand.
TGGTGAGAGCAGTGAGTTTTGTGGCCATGAGGCCAAGCCACACATCTTTTTCTGAGAAATTAGATATTTGATGAGAAACAATGGTATGTGAAGTAACATGATAGTGAATAGTTAACTTTATAAATCTGTGAATGGTGGCACTGGCAATCACATCATGGAAATGGATACCAATCTGTATTTAGAATACATATACATATATAGTCACATGAGGGCAAATTGTTGCTCCTTCCATCACAGTTGAATGCAATCAATCTCCCTCTAAGTGACTAGCTGCTCTTCCCTGCCTTCCCTCTTCCACTGTAGGGAATGGTATTATATCAGAGCTCAGGACTGTTTCTGGTGTTGGAAGGCAGGCTAAATGATAGTGATGTTAGCCAGACCAGCCTGACTAAGGCAAAGTCAATGTCATTGAGCCCATGCCTAACCCCCATTCCTGCTGCCATAGTCACTCTGCACACTGAGCAATCTGCCTTGATGTAGCTTGGGAAAGAAGCCAATTGACATCCACAAGATAGCTATTTGGAGTGACCAGCTTTGCTTGAGAAAGTGAGAAAATTGATCAGATTTGCATGAGCAGATGGAAAGGAAGAGATGTTAGTTTAAGCAAAAGAATAAAAGCAGGGATAATCATAGAGTTTGGCAAAGTATGGTGAGCCCAGCCTGACTGAAGGCAAGTTTGTGGTATGGAGAACTTTTTGAGAAAAAGACAAAGGTTAGAAAGGAAGGACATTATAAAGTTCTACTAGCAACAACAACATTTTGTTAAGAACATATGATGATGGATGTTAACTAGAGTTATCGTGGTGAACATTTCACAGTGTATACAAATATCAAATCAGTATATTGTATATCTGAAACTAATGTAATGTTGTATGTCAAGTATTCCTCAGTTTTAAGAAATCTATAAAAAATAACAACACATTATACTAGCTTACCTTGATCAAGCCCTTAATGTGAATAGCACTGAGTGCTTTATATGTATTTTATTACTTAATATTCAAAAAACTTTGTAACAGAGATTATATTTGCAATGGACTGAATGTTTCTGTCTCCCTCAAAATTCATATGTTGAGACCCTAATCCCAATGCAATAACATGTGGGGGTGGACCCTTTGAGAGGTAATTAGATCATGAGAGTGGAGCCTTCATTAATAGTATTATTGCCCTTATAAGAGGCCAGAGAGCTAGCTAATATAAATATTTAGCAATTTGCAAATGGGAATAGTGTCCTGAGCAGAACCCTACCATCCCAGCATTCCAACCTTAACTTTGAAGAAATGAATTTCTGTTGTAGATGCAGAGAATACAGTTTACCATATTTTCTTATAACAGCTCAGACTGACTGAGATGCTCTTACTATATCCCTTTCAGGGAATAGTTTCATCAGATTTAGTAAGAAATTATAGAGCCCCCATTGGCACTGACACATGGAAGCCCATGGAAGTTGTTAACCACTGGCCAATACTGCCTTGTTATTCAGACTGGGTAGTATGGATTCTAATCTTAGGTGAAGGGAAACAAGGAAATTAGAGCAAAAAGAAAGGTTAAGAATATTGCTCCACACAATAAGTCGATCAGAGAAAGACAATTATCATATGATATCCCTGATATGAGGAAGTTGAGAGGCAACATGAGAGGTTTGGGGGGTAGTAAAGGAATAAATGAACCAAGATGGGATCAGGAGGCAGACAAACCATAAGAGACTCTTAATCTCACAAAACAAACTGAGGGTTGCCCCTAGGAGTGGAGTAGGGAGAGGGTGGTGTGGTTATGGACATTGGGAAATGTATGTGCTATGGTGAGTGCTGTGAAGCGTGTAAACCTGGCAATTCACAGACCTGTACCCCTGGGGCTAATAATACATTATATGTTCATAAAAAATTAAAAAAATTAATAATTGGAAACACTAGGGGTGCCTGGGTGGCTCAGTTGGTCAAGTGTCTGACTTTGGCTTGGGTCATGATCTCGGGGTCCTGAGATCAAGCCCTGCAATGGGCTCCACACTCCTCAGAGGACAGTCTGCTTCTCCCTCTCACTCTACCCCTTCCCCTGCTTGTGCACTCTCTTCTGCTTTCTCTTGCACACTCTCAAATAAATAAAATCTTTAAAGAAATTTAAAAAAAGAAATATTGCTCCAGTACTGTGTTATGGAATAGACTGTTGTTGTTGGTTGTTTTTTTTTTTTTTTCTCTCCCTACCAGGGAATGATAAAGAGGAAGGAAGATGGACAGAAATTTGGGTCTTGAAAATAGACAGTCTCAGGTTTGTTTCTCAGTTCTATCTCTTACTAACCTGTGACCTGAAAAATTCTTAACATTTGATGCACCCCAATTTCTCATTAGTAAAATGGAGATTTACCAGTTCTCACCTAATAAGACTATTGTAGAGAATAAAGCAAGCAAGGTGTATCCCACTTGGTCCTTGATGCAGAGTTGATACTCCACAAATGTTGATCCTTGGCTTTCCATCCCCTTCCTCCCCAATAGTGAAGATTAGAATAGGTTTCTGGAAACTTCCAAAAATAGAAATCTCATTGTTTTAGAATTTGTGCAATGGGGCTTTCTCAGAAGATGGGATGGTATTTTGAATTCACCTTCATTCAGCAAGCATCTATTTATTACCTTTTATGAGCCTTTCTCAATACTGGGCTCTGGAGGAATTGAAAAGATTTGGCTGTGGTCTCTACCAATGAACAAATAAGTCTAAGTCAGTGAGATGAGGGCCACATTAAAGTTTGTATCAGGAGGCAGAGGAAAACTGTTGGGTGAGTGTTGAAGTGTATGATCAGTTTTTACAATGGAGTTCACTGATTCAAGTTCATAAAACAACAACATCCCTCAAAATCACTCCAATAGAGCCTTATGTTATCTTATTTAAAAGAAGAATAATCTCTCCTGCCTATCCTGTCCCCCAAAGCAAGAAGATTGGTGGAGAAAATGAAGATCTTTGGCTAATAAGGTGGTCATCTCAAGTTTCTCCATTGGTAGTAAGAAAGTAGCTTCTATGAAGCAAAAAAGTCAACAAGGGGCCTCTTTATTATTCCCACCAGTTCCAACTGTAAGAAATTGGGTAGGAGGAAGCAAAGAATAAATGAAAAGGCTTCAGCATTCGTCGAAGGCTGATAGAAAATAAGAATTCATTTGAGGAAGAGAGAACAATTACAGAGAAAATAGGAAAATATTTCTCCCTCTCCTTTGGAGAAGAAGTAGGGGAGAAAAATAGGTCAGGAACAGAAATGGAATTGGTAACTTCCCTGTGAGAGGTTCAACTTATCTGGGTATCTCATGGTATGGCACTGAGTTTTTTTTCCATACCTTAAGTTGCCCACTTTGACCCTTCTCCTTCAGTAAAATATACCCCACTATTCTTGCCTTGTGTGGAGGTACAGCAAAGAGAAGCACAGGGTCCCAAAAGGAAACATGACTGCCTCCATCACACACTCGCCACTGGCTTTTATGAAGAAACAGGCCTCGGGGCTCAGGGGCCTGGATGTTCAACTAGCAGCCATAGAGCCCCCAGGGAGGAGCAAGGTAGAGCGGCTCTCTGTGGGCAGAACCACTACAGAAACTTCCTCTTATCCTAGAAGAAGCTGAAATTTGAAAGTGGAAAAGGCAAATCCTAGGATATTAAGTGCTATCCCCTGTCTTCGATATTTTATTTGGAACAAGACTCATCCATCTTTTTGTTTTTCTCTCTCCACAGAATTTCTGTACCCTGTCCCTGTGTCATTAACTTCCCCTCAAAAGAATGTAATTTCCACTTATGTGATGATCTGGGTAACAAAACCCCTCTCAAGCACTGGAACTTCCTACCTGTAGTAGTCCCAATTCTTGAGTGACATGGAATGTTCCATTCCAAGTTGTGCAAACCAGAAATGAAGGTATTTTAAATGAGCATCACTTGCTTGCAGTTGACAACCTTGTGCCCCATGGGAAATTCAGGCTAAGAACTGTGATGCTGGGGTGTTTCTGGGACTCAGGTTTCTAAAGCTTCAGGGGCTCACAGGCATGTATTATCAGAGATGACAGCTATCTGTCCAGAATGAATCATTTTCAAGCAGGCGCAGATTTCCATTCAAGATCCCAACCTACTAAGAAACTACTTTGTCCAAAGTTTCAGTATTTTCTAAGGTAAAATGAAGCCTCACATGGGTTTCATTGGAGGGAAGTAGATAATGTGATTGGATCTTTTTCCTCACTCCACAGATGTGAAAGGAAAATTCACATGATACATCCTCACTCCTGTGATGTGTAGCTCCTTGTCATTATTTTAGAGATGTTGGGTTTAAGGCCTCAGAATACTTGCCAAATATTGAGTTCAGAAAAAACATAATACATAAGATGTACAATTTATATAAATGTCTATAATATATCCAATGTATATACATCTTTTATAATATGTACAATTTATGTAAATCTATTATATATATTATACAGATTTACTGTCCATATATAATACAGATTTGTTATTAAAATAACCAGTTCTTACACACCCATGTACACCTCTTCTTTACTTTCAGCTCCCATCCCCACACACTACAACTTATGCTCCAACCACTGGACTGTTTGTTCTTCCTTGAACCCATCTGTCCCATTTCCAAGGCTTGTATCAACAGTTCTTAACCTTTCCCCAAAGGGACACATATATGGAATGATATCCCCCATGCAGCAACACAACTCACATAGCCATGTCTGGATTTTGACAAAACCCCAAAATACCACAGAGAAGTAAAAAAGTATAATAACTCAAACAACCCAGATATTGAGTAGAGGAAGCAAAGCTGTGAGTGAGGCACGATTCCCTCTGAGCAAACTCTTGGGAGCTCAGTTCTCTCCCACTCAAAGCAAGGGAGTGAGAATGAATATTTATAGGGACAACTCTGAATCTTCTCTAATTTTAAAAATGTGAATCATTTTCAAACTTTGGTGCTTTATTATATTTGCCATGGACCACACAAATGCTGCCTTCGTCCTTCCTACTCTTGCATGCTGAAATACCCTATATCACGACTTGCTGAAAAAACCTTCTCATCGTCTAAGGTTCCATTTAAATACCACCTCCTCCAGTGAAGCAGATGCTATGTGTCCCTCAGCCAAATTCTGTCTCCACACACCACTCAAGTTTATAACTCTTTGCCTGAATGCTTTCACTGGCGCATGGGAATGGACTCAGCCCACATGTAGGACAGCTCAGAAGTACTGGAAGGTTAACCCCCTCTGGGCAGAGTTCTCCGACAATGATGAACAGGATTTGGTAAGTAAATATCTTCCTCTTCCTCCTCCTCAAGTAGAACAACACAGAGATGTGTTCTTCACTGTCTCCCAAAGATCCCTGGTGGGACTGAGCCCCAGTCATCCATAATGATGGCCTGCTTAGCACCCTGTTCTTCTTCCTGAGATCACCACACAAATAAAACTTGTGCTCAAATACTATTCTTGAAATCTGCTTCTAGGAGGATCCAACCCAAGATTTTTTGGAAATCCATCCCCAGTGACCCCATAGAAAATCACTCTTACCCTTCTGGGCTCCGTTAACACTCTTGTTATAGTAAAGAAAATATCACACAGGATGTAAAAAAAGACACAGGGAATTGCAGATATATCTGTCCCTCTCACTAGGCACCAGGACATAAGAACGATGATTTCCCTATATCTATATCCTCAAATTGCTGAGCACCACACTTTATACATTTCTAGTACTTCATGAATACTTGTTAATTTGAATTAATATCAATACACTGATAGCATCAAAGAGAACAATGTTTAATGTCTTTTTTTTTCCCAGCCTAGGAAATTATTTCAAAACAAAGTGGAGGTTTAGCAAAAATGATAGCTAGCTAAAATGTTTGATTCAAGCCTTTCTCAGCTCCCCTTTCAAAATGTACAATAACTTGACCAAAGGCAAATGTTGTGATTGTGCGATAAACTAATTATGAGAATAAGCTAGCACAATAAACTGAAGTGGAGACTCCAGCATATTGTGGAAGCAAGGTGAAATTTTCATCAATTACGCTTCAGATATGGGTGGATTAATAAACCCAACCATAAGCCCAGGCACATTTGAATTTGAACAGAACAGCACAGTTTGGAAGTGAGTGGAGAGAGGTTAGGGCCACCATCACTCTTGGCCTCTGGGTCAAAGCACACAGCTACAATAGGACAAAAGCCACAGTCATCCTCTCTACTCCTTGGGGACCCTCTTTCTGGGAAGACATCATCTTCTCAACCACGACTTCAGCTTTCTCTTGTAGAGTTCCATGGGCAACATGATGAATGGCTGAAGGCAGTGAAGAGGGTGAGAAATAGACCAAAACATCATGGAAAACCTAGGGCAAGGTGTGCTGTGGGCAGAGGACAGGGGTAGAAGGGCAGAAAGCAACCTGATCCAAAAAAAGCTTCTACAGAATAAAGTGTTGCATGATGTTCAAGAGCATAGACTTTGGAATCAGACAGATTTGGAGTGGAGTCCTAGCTCTTCTTACTACTCGTCAGAAGATTTTGCATTACCTAATTTAGCCAAACCTTTGTTTTCTTATAAGTAATATGTGAGAAGAATAGTAGTTCTCTCTTAGAGTTCTTAAGACAAATGAGACAACTAATGTAAAGATCTTAGGGAAGTGCCTGGTAGCGTAGCCTAGAAGATTTTCTCTTCTTCTTCCCCCTCCTCCTACACTCTTCCTCCTCCTCCTCCTCCTCCTCCTCCTCCTCTTTTCCCTCCTTCACCTCCTCCTCCAACACCATTATCATTCATACATTTTACAGAGTCAAAGAAGGAGACACTTGAAAAAGAAAAGTTTCCACTTTGGTTCATCAGATCTGTAAGAAATTAATGCTTGCAGACCAATGAATTTTGGGGCTCAGGGTTATGCAAATCAAACTAGCATTTGGCTTTATAGCTGAGAAGGCAATTCTCTCAGTGTGCAAGTGGACAGTCAAAGCTAATAAAGATGATTAAGCCCCTGCCTGTTGCAAACACGGGACGAATATTGATTTCTCCTCATTTAGTATCATGGGAAATAAAACATTTGATAATTCAGGGCCTGGGAACCATTCTGTTCTATTATAAGAGAAGGTAATTCACAGAAAATTCAGAAAAGAAAGGAACAAAAAGGTCAAAATGTAGCCGTCATGGAAATTGAAATACAAATTTTAAAAAATTTTCTGCTCTGATCTCAATAAAATTCTTGTTACTGTTCATCTAAAACAGACCTGTGATAAGAAAAAAAAGTAGGATCAAATAAAAAGAAAACAAGTGTTGCATGTGAAAAGATTACAAGATAATAAAAAAAAAAGCAGCTATAGAACTGAAATCTACACTGGAGACAATAACTAGCACAATTGACTCTGCAGAAAATTAAATCAACAGTGTCAATGGAAGACTTCAGAAATTCTGCCAGAATGCAAAGAGAAGGAGATACAGAAATAAATAAAGATGGTTGTAAGAAATAAGTACAGACATCAAGGAATAAAATCCAAGGCCCAACATTAAAAAAACAACAACAACAACAACAAAAAACAACTCAGAATTGACATGGCAATTCCCAGACTGGCAATGGAGATCTAGCAATGGGATTTTGAGTAGAGAGGCCACCAAGCACTGGGCATTGTCTACTCCCCACTGCATACAACCTCCCCTGTTCTCTTTCTTGCCACATACATCTCCTCATATAGATGGTTGGGTTCTAATTTTCTGGACTCTAATTTTTTGAGGGTTAGGGCTGTGTCTTAACCAACAGTGCTTGATACTTCATAAATGCTGGGCCAGCCAATGTACAGTTCAGTTTGGATGTCTTCTAGCCCTCATAAAAAACAAAGGAAGTTCTGTGTTAAGTCCTTCATACAACTTTTCAGCAAGAATTTCTAAAATGACTAAGCAGCCAGAGACATCTGCCCCAACCTCATACCCTCAACATGCAAGGGAGGTAATGTTGTCATAAATTAAGCATATTCCACTTTTCATCATAAAGAAATTATATTTTGAACTGTACTAAAATAGTATTAGAATACTGCTACCAGAAGGAAGGAATTTGGAGAATTTTCTAGAAGGTGAGAAAACCACATTGGGGAAGGATGCTCTGGTCTTTGTTTCACTAACTGATTTTGCAGAAAGGCAGTGAAGGGGCCATGTGCCCGTGTACATTTTCCTTCAAGAGGAAACAGCAAATATTAACTTTTCAAACTGCTACAGGGAGTTTGTCAAGAAAACAGGTATTCAGGGTTGAAAGAAAATGGACTCCCATGTCATATGTTTTACCAACTGCTATGTGAGCTAATGAATATTCATCAGTATAACAATAACTAATGCCAAATTATGAAAACAGGTTCAGTTAAGTTTAGCAAAGCTATTTGAGATGAAATAAGAGAAATTAAATTATATGGGACATTTCAAAATGATTTATATTTTCAAAGATTTGACCAGGATGTTAAATATTAACATAGATATTAGAAATTTGACTCTCAGGAAGAACTAATTTCTGGAGAGCCCCAAATTGCTTCCGTGTGTGTGTGTGCGTGTATGTTGTAGCTGGGAGCTTGATCAGTGGACTGCAAAAAAATCTGTCTTTGAACCCTGGTCTGACACTTACTAGATGTGTGACCTTGAAAAAATTTACTTATGTAATGTAAGGTCCAAAGAAATGACCTGTTAGTGGGAGTAATAATGCCTACCCTGGAGAACTCACAGAAGACTAAATAGCTCATTTATTGAGCATTTACTATTTGCCAGGCAGTGACCTAAGCACATTAGATACATTAATTCTCATAATGACCCGATGAAATAAAGACCTCCGTTGTTCCTATTTTGTAGCTAATGGTGCTGGAGACCATTAACTTGCATTAAGTAACTTGACCAGGAGTATACAACTACAAAACAGCAGAGCCAGAATGTGAAGTTAGGAGCTTGGATAGAAGACTCATGCTCTCTTGGGGTGCCTGGGTGGCTCAGTGGGTTAAGTGTCTGTCTTTGGTTCAGGTTATGATTTCAGGGTCCTGGATCAAGTCCCACATCAGGCTCTCTGCTCAGCAGGGAGTGTGCTTCTCCCTCTTCCTCTGCCCCTCCCCTTGCTTGTGCTCAATCTGTCTCTCTCCCAAATAAATAAACAAAACCTTAAAAAAAAAAAAAGTCTCCTGCTCTCTCTCACAGTGTTACAGTGGTTAAGTATGTATATATACATATGTATATATGTTAAGTATGTATATATACATAACGTGCCTCACACACAGAAACATAAGTAGTAATAATGTTTATTCCTTAGGTCTCGCGTAGAGTTACAAAGTTACCCCAAATTACAGTAACACCATCCCCTAAGCTACAGGGCTGGGGGCGATACTCAGCATTCCTAAACTTTCACATACTCTGCATGGGGGAGAAGAATGAGAAAGAAGAGAGGAAGCACCCATGGGCCTCACCCTCAGAGTTGCTGGTTCAGAGGGTCTGGGGTGGGCCCTGAGAATTTGCATTTCTAACATATTGTGGGGGATGCTAATGTTACTGATCTAGGTACCCCTCCTTTGACAACTACTGCTTCTAGAGGAAGGATTGGGGAATGTTTTTTTTTTTTTCTTTCTTTCTTTGCAGGGCCAAATAGTAAATACTATAGGCTGACAGACAATACTGTTGCTCTCACTCTGCCACTATAGATTAAAAACAGCCATAGATGATGCAAAATAAATGGGTATGGTTCCCGTAGAGCTTTATTTATAAAAGCAGGTAGCAAGACCTTCAGGCTATAATTTGCCATCCTCGGTTTACCTATTGTTCTACAATACAAGAGACTCTGGGGCCCAATTTCTCTTAGAACTTGATATGCAATGGCCAAGTAGAGGAGGATCATCTTGTAAGGGAAACAAAATATGGCCAGAGACATAGGAAGAAGAAAATAAGGAGTGTTGTATTGGCAAATGCTGCTGTGATCAGTAAGCTGAAAACATCTATTGAATACAATGATTCAGAATAGAGCTTTAGCAGGACCAGAAGGGCTGTTTCAGGGAAGGGATGAAGCCAGAGCTCAAACTAGAGAGGATAAAGGAATGAGTTGGAAGTGAGAAAATCTTTGATCTCTGAAATAGGAGACATATGGTAGATTATGAAAGTGCACTGTTTGTTTGCTACTCCTCCCATTAAGAGATGGAGTCTAATTCCCCTTCCCTTAAATCTGAGTGGGCTTTAGTGACTTGCTTGGCCAATAGGATATGGCTTAACAGATGTTGTGGGCTGAACCATATGAAGCCTCATAGCGTCAGCCTCAGTCTCATAGAACACTCACTCTAGGGAAAGCCATCCCTTCTGTAAAAAACTGTCTGCTCTGAGACAACAGGTGCTGAGGCACCAAGTGAATGAGGAAGCCATCTTGGAAGTGGATCCTCCAGGCTAGCTCCCCCAGCTGATGCCATGTGGATAAGAGGGAGAAAATGCCCAACTGAGCCCTTTCTGAACTCCAGAGCCACAATGCCTTGAGCAAAATAAAATGGTGTCTTGAAGTCTTAAGTCCTGGGATAGCTGGTTATGCTGTGAGAGGTAACTGGAATGAGGAATATGAAAGAACAACAGCCACCACTCAGGAAGGCTACAGGAGAGCCCTCAGAAAGAATCATTTTTCAGTTAGAATCAGGAGGTAGTAAGGATTCTATGACCAGGCTGAGAGCAAAGGAGAGATTTACAATGAAACAGGAGTTCTGTGCTAAGAGGAGAAAGTTGGGTTTGAGGACAGCAGCAGCAAAGTAAAGGATCATGGAAGAGGGACACACTGGAATAAACAGATGTTGGCAGACAGGTTACTGGAAGAGTTTCCTTTTTGAATGGTGGCTTGGGGTGACAAAATGGAGGACACGGACAGTTTTGTTGACCTCAATAGCCCAGTCATTGGAGAAAACATTGAGATGTGGTCCCATCAAAGTTTCAAACTGCTTTTCAGGAGGAGCTGCTTTTCATGGTGGCTAACTTTATTTTCTTAATCGTTTTGTGTTGATATAGCCTAAAAAATCCATTTGGCTCAAGTGGAGTCTGGCTCTGAGAGGGGTAAGGGAAACTAGATGTTCTAATCACCAAGAATTTATTCATAGTCTATGTGAGACACTTTCGGGATCTTAACTCTCAGGGGTAGGGAAGCAGATGGTCAGTGGGTAACAGAAAAAAGAGAAAAACTCAGAGTCATAGAAAATCCCTCTCAAATCCTACATCTCAGATTTCAAATCTTCCCTCTGTGACTGGCTGAAATATAGTACTCTCTCCAGAGGTGTTTGGGATTTGTGTGAAAGCACAACAGACAGCTTTCTTTTTTTGTCTTTTCTTTCTTTCTTTCTTTCTTTTTTCTTTTTCTTTTTCTTTTTTTTTATTTTTTTTGGAGTCAACAGAAGGATCCAGAGACAAGAGGACAGTGTGCTGCATTATTAATGGAAGAAGCATTTTCCATTTTATTAGGAGCACCTGCACTCTTAAAGTGCCACTGAATGCTGAGTTTTGCCAGATGGAAGACTGAATGGGCCACCCCAGACTACTGCCAGGGGCTGTATTTCCAGAGCAGTCTTGCTAAACATGAGATGAACAGGAGCATGGTTTCCAGAGCTGTTGTAACTTTCATTCATATTGCACCAAGAAAGTCTCAGGGACTGAGTAGTGATGAAGAACCTGGTCAAGCACCAGGATGGCCCCCAGTTCCATTAAGGAACAACACATGTGGGAGTGGAGAAGCAAAACACAAAATCTTTCAATGCTGTATAAACTAGAGGACTGACTGACTTGATAACCTGTGACACCATTAGAACCACTGCATAGTTGGGCGGCTTGATGGGAGCAGATACTGTAGGTGGGGAGGTAGGAAATAAAACACCCTCCAAACTGGAGATGATGTCTATGGGCCACGGGAGGAGAATCTCATGAATAGACGAAGTTCCAGGCTCTTCTGTTAAGAGTCTCTTCTGTTAACACCAGGCTTTGAAACCAGGCGACTTTCACAGTGACGTGCCAAAAGCATCCCCCATGTTAATCAGGTTTATAGATTCATGGGCATTTCCTTTACTGGAATATTCCCTCATGAAGAGGTCTCTGCTCACTGAAATCTTTTTGTTATGAGGCATTCCACAGAAAGTTCATGTTTTGCTCTTGTTTTGAGCATTGCCTTCTATGCTCCAATTCCATCAGTCAATTTAACAAGCCAATAGGCTTTGGGGAGAACCGGAGACAACGTGACAGGAAAAAACAGGGTTCAAATGACACCGTATTTACAGGTAGCTCACGCACTTGCAGTGTCAAACACAGGCACAGTCTGAGGCCTGGTTGCTAATTTGCTTCTGACTGTAAGTTAAAAAAAAAAAAAACTTATCTTCCGAGTTGGAATACGCTGGGTTGCTATAGAAACAGACCCCTCTCCCACCTCATATTTTACTGTTCACAGCTTTCCATGTGAAGCTGCACCGTGTCGCTTCTTTGACTGACTGAAGAAGCAGTTTCTCCCATTTCAACCCCCACGGCTCATATTACCACTTGCAAAGCCCATAGAGGTTGATATTTCCTCTTCTTTCTGGGTGCAAAGTGAGATAATTCAGCAGAGTAATTATAATAAACAATTTATCCCATTCAGGTTTACTGTCCCATCCTTGCTTTCTTTTCCTAGAGCATTAGAAATCCATCACCGGTTTGAGATCTCTTTAAAAATGCATGAAGGGAAGAGAATTGGCAGCACAGTTAAATGAATTTAATTCAGCCAGATTTTACATTATTAACTCACTTCCGAAGAGCTGAATGCGGGGAATGATGGAAGGAGAAAGTAGAAGTAAAATTGGACCATTGATCCTGGCAGTCTCTGTGCCAAGCTGACGTGGGAAAACCGGCTAGGAAAACTGTAAATGTCTTTTGACACCAGTTAGAGATACAGAGCATTCATTTATTTTAATCACTATGAGATATGTATTCCGCGGATTCCCCCCTCCCCCACTCATTAGCCATTGAACCCTGATCCTGACTTAACTGAAGCCGGAATTGGCAGCCTCACAGTCCAGGATTGTTTGAAATGGCGTGTATTAGAGCCACAGGACTTCCCTTTCTGTTGTTAAAAGGAAACAGAATGCCTAGAAGCTAGTAGAAAAGGACACTCAGCATTCAAGTGATTACACTCCTGCTCTGAGATCCGCTTTTGGAAGAAAGAGGAAGAAGTCGATATACATAATAAAGTATTCAGGCAATGAAAGAGAGTTGTGAATGCATGTGCTTTACAGTTGTTCCATGGTAGAACAGCAGAGATGTTTATCCCATTCAGTCCCTATTTGAATGCCAAATCCTGCAACTCAAAACCCTCCAGTATGGGAGACAGAGCTTCTATCTTATGTGGTCTTTGCCTTTAAAAATGGGAGATGGTGGGGCGCCTGGGTGGCTCAGTGGGTTAAAGCCTCTGCTTTCAGCTCAGGTCATGATCCCAGGGTCTTGGGATCAAGCCCCACATCAGGCTCTCTGCTTGGCAGGGAGCCTGCTTCCTCCTCTCTCTCTGCCTGCCTCTCTGCCTGCTTGTGGTCTCTATCTGTCAAATAAATAAATAAAATCTTTAAAAAAAAAAATGGGAGATGGAGAGGAGAACACAGTTGGGGGATATGGAGGGGGAGACAAACCATGAGAGACTGTGGACTCTGAGAAACAAACTGAGGGTTTGGGAAGGAAGGGGGGTGGGGGGAGGGGTGAGACTGGTGGTGGGTACTAAGGAGGGCACCTATTGCATGGAGAGCTGGGCGTGGTGCATAAACAATGAATTTTGGAACACTGAAAAAAAATAAAATAAAGTAAAATTTTTAAAAAATGGTTTGTTTTTCTTCAAGGATTAACACCTTTTCACTTCTAATGCACTGCTCCCTTGATAAGTGACTCTGTCTATTTATCATATGTGATGAAGAAGCCAGATGACCCCATTTTTAAAGTCGCTGAAAGGAGAATTCCAAAACGTGAATGCATGCTGCTCATGAGGGCTGTACATGGATAGCCTATTCTCTCTACTTCACGTGTAGGATTATACTCTTATCCCCACTTTGCAATCAGGTAAGACTCTATAACTTGCTAATGAAAGAGTGATACTCTGTGTGATACTCTGGTGTGGAGGCTCCAGGAGCCAGTATGTAATTCACCAGCATTTCTTTCCCTGCTGTATTGATAATGCACATGAGGTCTTCATAGGCCTACAACAATGGCTGTCCCCCAATGACCGGTATTGGACAAATAGTAGAAATGAAAAAATACATATGTATAAAGTTCATAAAACATGGGGTTTGATTATTATGGCAGTAGTATTTCATTTATCCTGATCTATGTTTCCATTAAAATGTTCATAAAGGAGCAAAATAAGATACAGAGCCATAATAACAATGAAAATGTGAGTAATACTCAATTATTTGCTGGATCCTACAAGGAATTTCCACTAAATGCGGTGGAAATGGGACCACATCTAGAAAAGGTATTGTGGAACTCTCTTCTGAAATAACGGCAGGGGTTGGATTAACATTTCACAGAATGCTAGTTGGGATTTTGACCCACCATCACCACCTTCCCCCATAGTTGCAATCTCTGTGGAAAAAAATACAGATAGCCACTGCAATCCTATAGAGAAACTTCTCTCTAAAGCAGATGGGAGCAGGCCTTTTCAACTCTCCATCCTCACTGATGCCCTTCTTGCCACATTCCATCAGAGACTGCCATCTTGGCCACAGTAGAGGTGAGTTTAGCATATAGCTAAATCATGTGGTTGTTGATGACAGTAAGAGAAGTCGAGAATTACATTAATCCAGGGATGCCTGGGTGGCTCAGTGGGTTAAGTATCTGCCTCTGGCTTAGGTCATGATCTTGGGGTCCTGGAATTGACTGCCATGTCAGGCTTCCTGCTCAGCAGGGAGTCTGCTTCTCCCTCTCCCTCTGCCCCTCCCCCTCCACTCTTAATAAATAAAAAAAATTATGTTAATCAAGGCAAGGTGAACAATACATATGAAGGGAGTGACTTAACTTTACTGAAAGATTTTTTTAAATGACTCAAGTAAATGAAGGGATACATTGTTTTGGAGAAAAATTCTATAATTTGAAGATTTTTATTATTCCCAGACATTTGTGTTGTTTCATTGCAAGTGCCAATAATATTTCAGATGAAATTTGTTTTTGAAACAAAGTAATTCTAAATTTCACTTGGAAAAAAGTGAACAGAGGGGAATAATGTTTTTGAAAAAGACTATCATGGGAATCACCGTACCAGTTATTAAAATATACTGTAAAACCTATAATAGTTAAAACATTATAATTCTGGTGCAAGAATAGATAAATCAATTAATGCCCTGGTGTAGACAGAAACAAATGTGCGTGTGTGAATGAATTTATTGAAAAAGGAATGTTAAGAATTAACAGAAAAATTAAAAATTATTCAATGACAGTGGCTGACAGAATCAATTTAGACACCCCCTCATACTATGCTGTAAAATAAGTTCCTGATGTGGTCAAAGAATAACATTTTTTAAAATTGTAATAAACACACACACATGCAAAAGAGAGAAGGACTTACAGGTGAGTAAAGACAATCTAAGCTTAAAAATAATGCAGACAAACAGAAAGGAATAAGTGACAGTTTTGGCTACCTATAAAAGAATAACCTTATAATACTTTGGCATAAATGAAATTAAATGACAACAAGAGTCAAGACAAATATTTATTTTTTTAAAAGATTTTATTTATTTATTTGACATAGAGAGAGATCACAAGTAGGCAGAGAGGCAGACAGAGAAAGAGGAGGAAGCAGGCTCCCTGCTGAGCAGAGAGCCCGAGGGATCATGACCCAAGCTGACGGCAGAGGCTTTAACTCACTGAGCCACCCAGGTGCCCTGATTCATGACAAATATTTAATGATGGTCACCTATAAAGAAAATACACAGTTGATTTTTTTATAAAAATCCTACAGAATGAGGAACAAAGTTCAGGGGTCAATGATTCACAAAGGGAAAATTTAAAAAGCTAAAAAACATAAAAACTAAAACCTCACTAGTAATCACAGAAATGCAAACTGAAATAATGAGATGCCATTAATACCTGAAAACTCAGCAAAGATTTTAAAATGTATGCTATTTAATTCTGACAACAGTGAAATTTGCATACAGTATGATTGCAAAAATATTATACATATGCATATATATTTGTATATCTATATGCATGCTTAATATTAACATTCACATAGATGTATTTAGAAAAAAAAACTGGAAGTAAATACATCCAAATATTAATTGTAATTATTTCTGGGTGGTGAGATGGTAGTGGAGATTATTTTCTTCTCGAGGCTTTTTAAATTTATTTTTTTCTTGACCTTTTCTTGTATTTTCTAAGCGTTCCACAATGAATATGGATTATTTTCATAATCAAGGAAAAAATTTAAGTCACTTGAATTAAGGTACAAGATCATAAGATTACCAAATGAGCTCTAGTGAAATTTCCTGATAGAAGTGTGTAGCACATGAGTAACACACACCTGATAGTCTGACTTAATTGTGCATGTCCAGAGAGAAGCACAGAGAGGACAAAAGAACCTAACTCCAGGAAGAATTAAAAATAATCAGAAAAAAATCAGAATAATCATAGATGGCGCAAGCTTTTATCTGAGTTTATTGGTTGGTATTTACGATCTTTGGGTCCCATATGCAGAAGGTCATATTCATCATACCATTTGGTTCATAGTATACCACCGTCATTAGTTGATGTAAGGCTCCTCTTGTATTTTATTTACATGTTTGTTTTCTTTTCATCCCTTATTCCTTCCAAGTACCCCACCCTTCCGCAGCTAGTCTCTTGATGGTTCATTTATGCTCTTGTACAATGTAGGACCTTATTTTGTATTGATGAAATTTTAATCTACGAAACCAATACATTGCTATGTATCTCATTTTCTTCTCCTACTTTAAAAAAAACTTTGCACTGCTTTTAGGATTCATACATGTTCCAAATTCTTGCTTCTACTTGTCGCTCCATACTCTGTGATGAATAGACATGCCATTTGTTTTCTCCAGTCTCCCACTGAATGGACCCTCAGGTAGCATCAACTCATTTTAACTACAGTACTGTAATTAATAATCTCAAGTCTTTTCCCCTATGCAACTGTGGGACAACTTCTTTCTGATTAACCCCAGTGAAGAATCACCAGGTCACACTGTATGCATGTTGGTACTTAGCCTAAAGAGTACCAGATTGCTCTCCAACAGAGTGGCTGCTCTGGTCCTCACTCCCATTAGCAGCACAGCCCCACATCGCCAATGACACTTAACTCTACCAAGTCTCCTTATTTTTTTCCAGCCAGGTGTAAAGTGGATTCTCATTATTGTTTTAATATGCATTTCTCTGATTACTCTTGATTTTGAGCAACTTTACATATGCTTGTTGGCTTTTAGAGTTTCTTATTCTGCAAATTTCTTATTCATATGTTTTGCTCAATTTTCCATGAAGATTATCGTCTTGTCTTGTTTATTTGCGGGAACTGCTTGTGTATTCTAGGTATTAATTCCATGTCAGTTTTAAGCAAATACCTTCTCTCATTTTTTTAACCTGCTATTAACTTTTTTTCATAGTGCCTCTAATTTTGATGTCATTTGCCATGTGATTGTGCTTTTTTTTAAGAACTCTATCCCAGTCCCTACATTACAGAGATATTACTGGCCAATTTTTCCATATCCCTTGTCTAGCCCATGTATCTCAAGGAACTAATAAAACTTGAATTCCAATACATTCAGTGAGGCTCAGTATGGTACAGTATGGTACAGTATGGTACAGTAGCTGGTGGATCACATTTTCTGCCATTTTTCCAATCTCAGACCTAGATCCCGTAGGAGTAGAGATGTCTCTTATGCATACCACAACCAGATCGTCCAGGATGATCTTTGCTTCTCTTTCCATTCTCTTTCTATTCTCTTCCATTTCATCTCTTCCAACTATCTATGCTTATAACAAATTATCCCAAACTTTGTGATGTAATCCATTTTATTATGCTCATGGATCCTGTGGATCGGGGATTTGAAGAGAGCGCAGTGGGATGGATTGTATTTACTCTGTGATATCTGTGGCCTCAGCAGGGAAGACATGAAAACTGGGGTTGATTTAACAGCTCAAGGCTGGAATCATCTGAAGACTCATTCACTTACAAGCCTGACACCTGGGGTAGAAAGACTCTAACTCTGGGTTCAATCGGAACTGTCGGCCAGAGAGCTCAGACATAGCCCCTTTGGGGATTTCCTTGAAAAACAGTAGCCTGAGGGTTGGATTTTTCAGGTGGTATTTCAAAGATTCAAGAGAAAAATGGAGAAAACTACAGGCCTTTTATGATCTAGTCTTATCAATGTTGCTGTACTTTGTTGGATAATTCAAGAAAAGGGGACATAGACTCCACCTCTTGGTGGGAGGAATGTCAAAGATTTTTTGACCATGTTTTAAAACCACTAACCATTCCATTTACACCTAGACCTAAAGTAATTCATTAAAGTACAGCTCAGATAATATTACCTTTGCCAACAAAAGTTTAAATGGTTTGTTGCCTTATTGACTCCTTGATATTCATGGAGGGCCTTTACAATTGAACCCCCATTTGCCTTTCAGCAATTTTTTCTCACTGCCTTCCAACTTGCAGTCTTTAAATCCCAACTAAACTAGATTTCTAGATGCTGACTTTATTCGATTCATACTTTCCAACCTCCCTACATATTTATTCTATTTATTCCTGTATTCCCTTTTCCTGAAATATCATTCCTAAATAATTCTCAAACTATTCTCTTTTTTTTTTCATGCCCATTTTGAAATTTAGACTTCATGGAGATTTTCCTGCTATACCACTCACCCATTACTTCCCTACCCTCCATACATTCTTATGCATGATATATTGTATTTCTTCAATATTTCCCCTATCTTAGTTTTGGCTGCCATAACAAAATGCCATAGACTGGGTGGCTTATAAAGAACATACATTTATTTCTCACAGTTCTGGAAGCTGGAAGTCCAAGATCAAGGAACCAGCAGATTGGGTGTCCGGTGATGAGGGTCCAGTTCTTGATTCATAGACAACCATCTTCTCACTGGACCCTCATATGGCAGAAAGGAAAAGGGGGCTATCTAGGGTCTCTTTTATCAGGGCACAAATCCCATTCTTGAGGCTCTACCTTCATGACTATTAAGTCACCAAGTCACCCTCTCAAAGGGTCCCTCATGCTAATACCATCACATTAGAAGTTAGGCTTCAAGATAAGAATTTTGGAAGAACACATTCAAATCACAACACCCAGCTTCATTTTTCTCCTTGACACTTGACGACATCTGACATGCTCAAACTTTGCATACATTTTTGCCTATAATTTGCCTCTTCTCTCTTGAGGAAGCCTCCTAAAATCAGGGATTTTGCATTACCCACTACTGACTCTAGCTTCAGCACATAAAACACTGCTTGGTACATGGTAGGCATTTCATAAGTATTTGTCAAATAGATTAATGAAAAAATGAATAAGATATATATTTAGGAGTTATCAATATATAAACTATTCCCAGTGGTTCTTCTTAGGCTAGCAGTCTTTTTTTTTTTTTTTAAGATTTATTTATCAATTTGAGAGACAGAGAGAGCAATCCTGAGTGGGAGGGACAGGGGGAGAGAGAATCTCAAACAGACTCCATGCTGATCTAGCAGAGCCCGACAGGGGGCTCGATCCCACAACCCTGAGGTCACCACCAGAGCCAAAACCAAGAGTCAGAAGCTTAACCAACTGCACTGCTCACGTACTCCAATAGGAGTCTTTTTGACCCAAAAGGGAATGACAACAAATGAAAGTTAAAATCCTACTGTCCCTCTTCCAGAAGCATGGCTCAGGGTCAATTACCATCATAGATTTTTTCATCTTTTAGTGCCCCCCACCACAGCCTGCTCTAGTAGTAACTCATCAGTCCCAAAGGGGAAGAAGCAGGAAAGAGCAATGAAGCACTTTAAAATCTTCTAGATTTTTTAGCAAGATCTGTGCAGAAAGTGTCACTTCTCATTTACTCTTATCCTCTCTTCCTGTTTGGGGGAGGTGTGGAGTCTCTCTCTCCCTCTCCATCTCTTTCTTTCTCTCTGGCACAGTGAATGCTCAAAAAGGCTTTAGACAAAGCACGCTCACACAAAATTATTGCCTTTGCCCAAACACTTCAGGGTTTAATAAATCCTGCTCTAGCTTTGAAGATAATCATTTTAGGGGAATTTGATGAAATCTCTAAAAATGCCACAAATGGGCAGCAGCCATAGGACAGACATATGTCTTTATCTACACAAACTAAAAGAAAGGGGATCTTCACTCTGTCAGCTTTAAATAAATAGATCATCAGGGCTGGTCCCCTTTCTGAGTTTAATTTGGTTTTAATGTTTTATGAAGCTTACACCAAGGAATATTAATGCCATATGCCAGAACACGTCACTTGAGCCTTTCATACATGAGCAAAACTTTTCATCTGATCTGAGAGATAATTTTTCTAAACAATATCAGCAGAGTCAATAGAAGTTATAATTAATTCACACATTGAGAATGTAATTAGCATTCAAATGAAAGACATGACTGCTGTATAGCTTTAGAGGAATCCCCAAAACCCTACCTCATTATTATATTTGATATAAATGCAAAATGTTCAAAATTTCCCATTATTAGCAGTGGGCACAATGTGACCACTCCTTTTTCTAGACTCCTTTAGCTTAAAGCCAATAGATCAAATGAAGCAAGTGGTGTAGCTCTGACAGCAAGCTTGTCCTTTAGTATTTAGTGTTGAAGTGCAACTATCCTCTCTGCCTTTGTGTCTTTCGAAGCAATCAAGTTCAAATTGCATCTTCCACTGATTTATAGGTAGGAAACCTGAATAGCTAAAAGAGCCTAACAGGAATATCTTTATTTATATCAACTAATATGTCATTAACTACTGCAGGATTGTCCCCTAGTGATAAGAGTGTTTGTTTAGGAAAAAGAAGCAATATCCGGAAGCTTAGTGTCACCCCATTCCCTGTGAAATATTTCTGTAATAAGCATTGGGAGAAAAGACAGGGCTACCCAGAGACCATGGATGAGGAAGAAAAAATCAGAAACTTAAGGCCAAAGAGTTTATTGATTCACCAACCACTTATCTGCTGCTTGATAATAACCAAAAGCCAATCACTGATGTGCTATAAAAGTGGAAGGAGAAGGAAGAAATATGAGGGAAATAAAATCACAAATATCACGTGAGCCACAGCATTCTTAAGTGAATATGTCTTACATTATCATTTTCTCTTCTCAGAACATCTGAATGCATGTCACAATTTCAAACAGGTGTTTATTTCTTTTCATTTTCAAAAACACTTTCAGATGTATTATTCCACTGGCTGCCCCCAATAGCTCTCAACTCTCAACACCATTTGTTGAACTGGTAACACTTATCTTAGTTACCAGAGGATGAAACTGAAGAATAGAACATATATGACTTGCTTAAGCTCACTCAAATCATTGGTACTCAAACCAAGATTAAAAATCATTTTCCAGGTGCCTGAGGGCTCAGTTGGTTGGGAGACTGCCTTCGGCTCAGGTCTTGATCCCAGAGTCCTGGGATCAAGTCCCACATCAGGCTTGAGTCCCACATCAGGCTCCCTGTTCAATGGAGAGTCTGCTTCTCCCTCTGACCCTCTCCCCTCTCATGTTCTCTCTCACTCTCTCTTTCTCTCTCTCTCTCTGAAATTTCCCATCTTCCTAGAGCAAGAGTTTTCAAAGTATGGCCCCTGAAGAAGCAGCCTGAGCTTCACCTGGAACTTATTAGAAATGCAAATTCTCCAGTCCACCTGAGAGCTACAGAATCAGAAACTATGGGGATGAGGACAGCAGTCTGTGTGGTATAAGTCCAGGATATTCTGATACATGACGAATTTGAGAACCACTGGTCTAGAGATATGCTTTCTATTTACACTAGAAAGACAAAGCATTCATATGTTGTAACTTGCAGGTGAATTATAAGACCCAAAACTATTATGACATTACTTTTCACACCCTGGTTTGTGAACAAGGGTTATAGATCACCCTAAGCTGAGAAGTAGAAAGCCATTCAACCAAAGAAAGAGAGATAAAAGCAAAAAAGGAAAAAGTCCAAATACTTGTTGCCAGATACAAAACTGAGGGACTAATTTTATACTAAGTCTAATTTCAAACTACATTAAGTGGTCAATAAAATTAATCATACATAAGCATTACTAAATTTCGGATAGTGCAGGGCTGTGGAAATATTCACCAGCTAAAAATATATTCATCAGCAAATGCAAGCTTCAAAACTCAAATGATACAGAAGCACTGACACACATGCACATACACACACACACATCCCTCAGGCAGTCTAGCATTGTATTGGCAGAACTAATTCTAAGCTGGGTGTTAAAATGAAAAATGTGGTTTGAATAGAGACTTCAGGGCATTTTAGTAACCGTTTCCAGTGGATGACCTAATATACCACAAGAACAGGCAGAAGCCTGATAAGAGACAGTAAGGATAAGAGCTGCTCCTTACTGTCATTTGGTTTTTGTGGATCCTAACAACGATGAGCCCATAGGCTGTGGACTTTTCTGGAGTGGCTTAATTTCAAATATTCTATTCTAGCAAATCCATAAGCCATCAAAATGTGCCAGAAATTCAAGATTTTGAACTCTAAGTTTTATATCTCTGATGACTTTTCACATCCAGAAATACTCCAAATTCCTTTGTCAAATCAAATGCTCTAGAAAATTCTAGAAAATGTAATCAACAATGATGAATAGGTATACTTGGCCTTATACATTAGATATGATGCTGAAGAGACTGTGAAAATTTATTTATCCCTTCTGATATAATAAAATAAAAACATTTAATTTCAAATGTCCTAGGAATTTTATTTACTAAAGAAACTCAATCCTTTTGTAAAATAAAAAATTTCCTCTAATTTATCTTCACCAAATCTGAATGTCTGTGTATTTGTGTGTTTAAAACTAGGTAGAAAAATCACATGATCTTATCAATTGAGACAGAAAAAGTATTTGACAAAATTCAACAGTCACTGTGACAAAAACTCTCAGCAAACTAGGAATAAAGGGGAACTTCCTAAACTTGAAGAGCTTCTACAAAGGCCCTGCAGCTAATGTCATGCTTAATGATTAAAGACTGAATGCCTTCCTCCTACGATCAGAAACAAGGCAAGGATACTCACTTCCACCACTCTTATTTAACATGGTAGTGGATGTTCTAACTGGGTGCAACAAAGCAAGAAAAGGAAATAAAGTTTGTTCAAATTGGAGAGAAATAAAACCACCCCTATTTGCAGATGACAAGACGATCGGTATCAAAAATCCCAAGGAATATACCAACATCCTTCTCCAAAAAACAAACAAACAAACAAAACAAAACAAACAAAAAGAAACAACCTTGCAACTAATAAGTGAGCTCAGTAAGATGATAGGATACAGAATCAACATGCAAAATTTAATCGTGTTTCTGTACACTAGTAATGAATATGTGGAAACCAAGATTTTAAACACAATGTCATTAACTGTAGAGAACAACCTGGTGTTTTTGCCAGAGGGGAGGTAAGTGGGGAGATGGCTGAAATAGGTGAAGGGGATTAAGAGTACACTTACTGTGATGAACACTGAATAATATATGGAATTGTTGAATCCCTATATTGTACATCTGAAAAGAATATAACACTGTATGTTAACCATCCTGGAATTAAAATAGAAAAAAAATATCATTTACCATCACTTGAAAAATGAAATATATAGGTATAAATCTAACAAAATTGTATGGGACTTGTGTGCTGAAAACAACAAAATACTGATGAAAGATCTAAATAAATGGTGAAACATACAGTGTTCATGGATTAGAACACTGGACATAGCAAGATGTCAGTTGTCACCCATATAAACCATAGATTTAATATCACTTCCATCAAAATACCAGCAAGATATTTTGCACATATGTAAAAAGTTACTATCAAGTACAAAAATTAATGTAAAACAGTTGAACTAAAACCTGGAAGGCAGTATAAGACATATAAATGTCAGTTACTATTATTAGTATAATACTAATACTATACGTGAAGATTGCTAGGATAGTTCATAGACTATAAATTACAGATTACATTAATGAAATGATAGGAAGAAAGGAAGAGATATAACAAAGATACCCTCTCAAAATGAATTTCAAAGCAAATGACGAAAAATTTGGCACTAAAGAAAACCAACACAAGCAACAAATAGCAAATGAGCATCAAATATGGGACAGTTTAACAAACACTTGAACAGGAGTATGATAAAAAAGATAAACATGGTACAGTTTTTGACATGGCAGCCTTATTCCAATGGCAGGCCATCTCTCTTAACAATTATAGCTAAAAATTGGCAACACACACACACATACACAGCAACTACCTGAAGACTCCAAAGAATAAGTAACAACAGGCAGATTATGAAGGGAAGTAAAAAATTAGAGAAATTACCAGGAGGGGAATGAGTTTCTGAATTTTTATAAAATTTCTTTTTTCAGATGGATTTTCCCCAAAAGTCAGCCTATGGCATAGTAGCCAAGTCTTACTGGCCAGAGAAATCAGGAAAGGGAGCATTGGGGATCATAGAGGAGAGGGAGCACTTTGGAGAGAAATAGCAAAGAAAGGGATCCCTTAATTCTGTGTATGAACCCACAAAATCCCAGTTCACTCTTGGTCTATGCATGTGTAGTAGGGCTTCAAACTAGCACAGCTAAGGCCAAGGAGATGAACCGAGATTAAAATCACCACCTGTAACAGTAAGACAGAGATTATATGTTGAACCTAACAGAGCTGGTATCTTACTAGAACAAAAATAAAATGAAATAAAGAAAATCTTTAAAGGATTATAACAGAACCTAGAGTTTGTACGCAGAATACTCAAAATGTCCAAATTCTGATCTAAAATTACTCAACATGGGAAAAAAACAGAAAAATTTGAATCAATTCTTAAGGGAAATGACAACACTCAGATATCAGTCTCTAGATGGTCTCAATGTTGGAAGTATCAGCAACAACATCAAAATGACTTTAGAGCATATTTTTAGACTATACTCCATGGGGTAAAGGCAAACACACTTGAAGTGAATGGAAAGGTCAGAGAAATATAAGCTGTAAAATATAACCAAATGGGCCTCTTAGAACTGAAAACGATAATATCTGAAGTTTTAAAATCACTAGATGGATTCAGTAGTACAATGGAGAAGACAGAGGGAAGAGGTAATGACCTTGAAGATAGAGCAATATAAATATACAATCATAACAGAGAGGAGAAAATAATGAAATTTGAACAGAGCTTCAGGGAGTCATGGGACAATACCAAATGGGGTAACACAGGTGTCATCAGGAGTCCTGAATGTAAGCAGGAAGCAACTGATATAAAAAATGTATTTAAATAGAAGAAATAATGAGAGAAATGTTCCCAAATTTGCCAAAGGACATACATTTATAGATTTAAGAAGCTCATCAAACTCCAGGCAGAGAAGGTCAAATAGGAAAATGCCTAGACCCATCATAATCACATGGCCGAAAACCAAAAATAAAGAAAAATTCTTGAAAGCAGATAGAGAAAAATGATATAAGGAGAACACATTTAAATGGCTTCAGATTTTTTAAAAGAGTTTATTTATTTATTTTTGCAAGAGAGAGGAATGGAGAAAGAGAGAGAGAGAGAGCACTAAAGCATGAGCCAGGGGAGGGGAAAAGAGAAAGGCAGACTCCCTGCTGAGCCAGGAAGCCCCACATGGGACTCCATCCCAGGACCTTGGGATCATGACCTGAGCCAAAGGCAGATGCTTAACCATCTGAGCCACCCAGGCTCCCATGACTTCAGATTTTTAATCAAAAGCCATGGAGGCCAGAAGACAGTAGAATGTCTTTTAACATGCTGAGAGGAAAGAAGTGTCAAGCACAACTTCTATATCCAGAAGACACTTGTTGGAAAAAAAAAGGCAAAATAAAATTCTCTGATGAGGGACAACTAAGGAACTTGTCATCTGAAGACTGCTTTGCAAGAAATGCTAAAAGAAGTTCTTCAGATTGAAGGGAAATGATAGCCAAGGGAAATGTGTATCTTCAGAAATGAAACAATAGATATAGTAAATATCTGGGTAAATATAAAATACAATTTTTCCACTTACTTTCTTTAAAATATATATGACTATTGCCAGGGGAAATAATAATATCTTTAGCTGGATTTGTAATATATTCTGTATAATTCTTTGTATGATCTGCCTCTTCTCATTTTTTCCTACCCTATCTGATTCTCCTTACTGTTTTATGACATGCGAGTGAGTTATGACTGGGTTTTGCAGTGAGTACCTTAGCTTTGGTGGGTAGTACGGACCTATTATTCAGGTGCTACTCCTCTTCTCGCCTTCTGCTGCCACTACTGGCTCCCTCTACAGTACATGCTCAGTTCTGCCATCTTGGGCTAATCATAACGATTTCAAATCTTTCAATACATCTTCTTAGTCAATAGGATTAATGAAGCCCAACTATCATAGTGAGACAACCAAGCTCTTTCACGGTGTTACCCAAACTCCCTTTCCCTGACACCCCTTTCCCCCCTGCAGGTAGTTCATTGAATTTGCTGTTGTGTTTCACCTCTGATTGCATTCCAGTATGCAGGTACACTGCCCAGTCTACAGTGTCCTTCTTTTCCTTAGGAAAAGACCTCAACTAAGATTTTATTTCCTAACAAACCTCTCACTGAATATCTCCAGTTGTTTTTTTTTTAAGATTTTATTTATTTATTTGAGACAGAGTGTGCACACAAGTGTTGGGGGATGAGGGGCAGAGGGAGAGGGAAAAGCAGACACCCCTCTGAGAAGGGAGCCTGATGTGGCATTCAGTCCCAGGACCCTGAGATCATGGCCTGAGCTGAAGGCAGATGCTTAACCCATTGAGCCACCCAGGCACTCTGAACATCCCCAGAGCTAATCACTAATGCTGTTTTTCTTTCTGGTCCACAATATGATTAAGAAGAGTTACCCTGTTTTGAGGGTTTACTTTGTGCCAGATACAGTGCTAAGATCTCTATATATGGTACCTTATTTTATCCTGAAAACAATCCCATACAAGAGGTGGATATCACTACTGGCATTTTTCTACTGGACTAATAAGATTGAGGGAGGGTAATTGACTTATCAATAATAATACAGCTAATTAGGAGCAGAACTGGGATTAGAAGCCTGGTTTATCTGTGTGTATCCTGCTATTACACTTAGAAAACTAGTAAATACAATGCTTTGAGATGTCTCATAAATATCAAATAAAAGTTGCTTAGACTCCTTGACTTTTAGTTTCTTCTTCTTAATGAAGATTAAGGTTAATATATAATATATATATTATTACCATGTATTTATATTATTTCTCTGTATTTCTACATACATATGTATTTTTACATAGAAATAATATAAATATATGGAAATTATA